>NC_072479.1:59198472-59508333 GCF_027574615.1 Eptesicus fuscus
TTTGGCTTGATTAAGAGAGGCAAAACTATAATTCCTTTGTTTCTATTGTTAAATTTCACCATACTATATTTGCATGTTGTATACCTTCCTACATCTTCTCTTTCTCCTCTCCCCCCATACACAAACTCATGCTACCCTGTACCTATTAAAAGAGAGATAAACTTTTCCACCTGTTTTTTTAAACTTATTTTAATATTATGTTGATGGTTGAGATCTGAAGGAAAAAGTGGTTCAAACTAGGTCTGCTATGCCTTACTTACATTAGATCTTAAAGATAAATTGTTTGAAATTTAATATCTAGTCCCTTGAGCACTAGATATAATATCTTGTTCCTTGGGATTAAGTAGGAGCTTGAGTCTTAATATTGACACCATCAGAGATATATAGGCTCATTATTTTGAATATGATACTGCAATAGGAGCTTTATGTTGCCAGAAGAAAATTTTATGAATTATACAGGAGGTAGATTAAAACTCTCCTTGCTGCTCATTCATTATTCCAATCCCCTCTTCTCTCCTGTTACTTCCTAGGCAACCTCACTAGGCTGTCTAAAAAGCCTTCTCAATATCATTCTCACTGGGGACTGAACATACTCATTTGCTGGCCGTCATGTAACTGGCAGCAAAGAGTAGTGACTCTGTGTGTTTGTGTGTGTGTATGTATACGTTTCTTAACCACTCATTTCATCTTCCTCTTGTAAACCTTGCTACCTCTGCTGTATACTGCCTTTGTTTTCCTGTTCTCCCCCACTTCCCCTAAGAAAAGGATGAACTTTTTTTCCTCTTCCCGACAGACCTGCTGTCCCCCTCCTAGAACCATAGCAGGTCACAGCATTGTGACCCAGTGTTAGTAGAGCCTCGATAGGGAAGAGAGGCTTTGGGAAGAATGGACTTAGCTGCTGACTAGGCTGTAAGGGAGACTGCCAATTCCACTGCATCCCTAAAGGTGTTCTGTTGGGTGTTATTGAATTGTAAATCACAGAATTAAATCAGGTTTGCAGATCCAGCAGAGCGAGATTGAAAAAGATGGTCACATGACCCTGCTCTTATCTAAGTATCCACCTCTTAATAAGCTCCAGATGGTCAAAAGCCTAATGTGTTCCTCCTCTCTATGGGAAAACTTCTTTCCCAAGCCCTTTCTGGGTAGTGGGTATTGATGCTCTGCAGATAACCCTGAATACTGTCATGCATGAGGTCAGGTTCCTGGCTTATCCCTAGAGACAATATATTCGCCACTGAAAAGAAACGTGCTAGATATTTTTGCTTTAGCCACTTCCTGAGTCAGAAAACTAGGGTTTCCTACATGAGTAAAGAAGAAATTGATGAAGGAAGAGACAGCAAATGAAATCTGTACACACACAGAGTGGGAACGGAGAAATAGAGTGGGAACGGAGAAATAATAACCTATTTTGGCTTCCTCTCAGGGGTATTTTTAGGCAAATAAATGCTGCCTTCTAAAGAATTCACTAAGTTATGAGTTTTTTATACTGAATCCACTTCTAATTAATTGAGGTGTTACTGCAAAAGGAGTTAACCATAATCACTTCTAATTTTTAAAAAAATCTAAAACTAGTTTCCTTAGATATGAAGGCAGTTTTTCTAGCTGTGAAGGAGAATTCTCTCTGAATCACCTAGGACTATGCTGTGCGGTACAGTAGTTAGTTAGTACAGTAGTTAGTACAATAGCTGCTAGCTTTTTGGCATTTCAGATGTGACTAGACAGAACTGAGATGTGTTCTAAGTGTAAAATAAAATACATACTGGATTTTGAAGCTTGATACCAAAAAATAGTAAAATATCTTAATTTTTAACATTGATTACATATTGATATGCTAGTATTTTGTATATCAATTTAAACAAGTAATTATCAAAATTAATTTCACCTTTTTTACTTTTTAAAATGTGGCTATTAGAAAATTTAAAATTAGCTATGTGGCTCACATATTTCTGTTGAGCAGTGCTGCTGATAGTGACTCAAAACAAATGTTAATAATCAAAAAGAGAATTATATAAATTCACATTTGATTCAGTTTTTTAGGACCAAAAGGTAATTAGTTCTACATATATCAGACTATGCTTTAAAAACACTGAGTCTTTCTAAAAAAATTATAGTAAAAATGGGATTTCTAAAATGTTAATAGTCTATTTTGAGATATCTTTGATTGACAGTGCCTTTAGCCAAGCATTGGTCTGTAGTTTTGCTTTTCTGCATATATCTTCTCAGTTGCGTAGATAATGAGCTGTAAACAAACAAGTTTGTCAAGTAGTTAAGTATACATGGGCTCTGCACAGCCTTGGTAAGGCAGAGAATAATCACACTATTATATAGCTTCTCAAAATTAGGGAGTTTCTGAAAAAGGGTATTCCTTACAGTCTTTAACTTTTAGGGTCAGCATTTGTAGGAAGTCTCTATTATAGGCACAGAGGGTCTCAAACTAAATCAGATTGCTAGATATCAAACTATGTGCCAAGGATAAAAAGGTGAATAAGTCATGATGTCTACCCTCAGAAAGAGAGTAAGAAAATCAGTGGTTAGAAGACAGTGTAATAAATGTATGCACAAGGGTAAGTTATGGAGGTTTGGAGGAGGTGGATTCAGTTCCTTTTTAACAGCTATTAACTTAAATATAGGCCTAATGTCTCGCTAACAACACCCCCTCCCCTGTTTGTTGGACTATGAAGAATGGTAAGAACTTTTTGAGAAAGAGTTTTTTGTTAACCTTTTTCTCTAATTCACCTCTTATTTGACACCCGGGTTTGTTTCTACTTTAAGCAAATACATTAAGTTGTATAATCACTTATCCATTTAAAAATGATAAATATGTTTGGCCCTGGCCAGTGTGGTTCAATGGTTGTAGCATTGGCCATGCACTGAAGGATTGCAGGGTTGATTCCTGGTCAAAGGCAAGAACCATGATCCCTGGCTTTGGTCAGGCATGTGTGGGAAGCAACCAATCAATATGTCTCTCTCACATTGATGTTCTCTCTAGAGAGAGAGAGAGAGAGAGAACATCAATGTGAGAGAGACATATTGATTGGTTGCTTCCCTCTTCTCTTCCTCTCCCCCCTCTTCCTCTCCCCCCTCTCCCCCTGACCCCTCTCTTCCTGTCCTCCTCTCCCCCTTCCCCCTCTCCCCCGTGCAATAAAACTACAAGTTAGTCTTAAATTAGTTTGTATCTGAAGCATTTGAACATACTTACATACTCTTAAGTAATTCTTCTCTCAAGACTTAGTTCCCTTATAATAAGGTAAGGTATAAGCAGGATGCTGATCCTTTTTTCTCCTCATAGTACCAGTAGGTACATTAAGTGGCACAGGTATTAGTCATAATTGTGTAAGGCCCTGTTATAGGTCTAAGTGAAGATAACTGTGCTACAAGTGGATAACGAATGAAGGATACTCTGGTATAAATCCACAATGTGTGCCTTATCATGGTTTAGAATAGTATGTCATAGAGGTCCTTTTCCTTTTAGTCTGTTTGTGCTTTTTTGTTTGTTTTTATTAAATTTGTTGGGGTGACATTGGTTGACATGATCATATAGATTTCAGGTGTGGGTTTCTGTATTACAAGATACTGCATCATATGCCCACCACCCAAATGTTTCTGCTTTGTTTTAAGAACACATTTGCCAATTAAAAAAAAAATAGTCCTCAAGCCCAGCCAGCGTGGCTCAGTGGTTGAGCATCAGCATATGAACCAGGAAGTTGCACCTCAATTCCCAGTCAGGGCACATACCCGGGTTGTGAGATCAGTCCCCATTGAGGGGTGTGCAGGAGACAGCCGATCAATGATTCTCTCTCATCAATGTTTCTATCTCTCTCCCTCTCTGAAATCAATAAAAAATATTTTTAAAATAAAAAAAAATACTCCTCGAAATAAAATGAAAAAAATTACACACAGACAATGCAAGAAGTACTGGGTTTGGTGGTATACGTGTCCGACAAATGCAGCATTTTGTACATAGCAAGCACATAATGTATACAACAATGTGTATAACACATTTGCTTATATATAGAAAAATCCTATCCTCTTAAGAACTTACTCAGAAAAAATACATTAACATGGATGCATGTGTATATGGAATATACAAGATAATGAATGGCTAGGAGTCACTCACACATAAATGAATAGTGTTAGTATAATTTAGAAATTCTTAAATATCTTTTTGTCCTCAGCATTCCTTTTCATTCTTATAAATTATTGAGGATTCCAGAGGAGTGTTTGTTTATGTGTGGGTTACATATACCTATCAATTTTTTTCACATTTGAAATTAAAATTGAGAAATTTAAGAAATGTATTTATCATTTCATTAAAAATAATAACAAACCTATTACATGCTAACATAAATAACATTTTTGAAAAATAATTATTTTCAAAATAAAATATTTAGTGAGAAGAACAGCATTGATTTTACATTTCACAAATCTTTTTAATGTCTGGCTTAATAAAAGATAATTGTTTTTTTTGAGATAATTGGATTGTCTTCAGTGGCTTCTGCATTCACTCTCTTATGATATGTTGTTTTGATTGAAGTACATAAATACATACGCTTAAGCTTCACATAGATATGTCATTGGTAAAAGGAAGTATTTTTTTTTCTTTTATACAACAAGTAGTGGTTTCTTAAAGGTTGGTTGTGTTATAGAATCTGAAACCATATCAATGAGCATTTTATTCATGTTAAAAATTTATTAGTCTGCCATACTTTAAATGGATATCATGTATTGCTCATTTGAAAAATACTGGTTCACTGAGTTATATAGCTCTGGCAAATGTTATTCATTATACAATATTTTAAAATCATATTAGTTAATCTCATAACCAGTATCATCAGAAAACTCAAAGTTTATCGTCAAGTCCAAAGGTGGATATAAGTTCTCTAAAATTCTAATTTTTACTTGAAAGTTTGAATTTTATCATTGGCAACAATATTTGTTTCTTTTTTTTTTTTAATATATATTTTTTATTGATTTTTTACAGAGAGGAAGAGAGAGTGATAGAGAGTTAGAAACATTGATCAGCTGCCTCCTGCACACCCCCCACTGGGGATGTGCCCGCAACCAAGGTACGTGCCCTTGACCGGAATCGAACCTGGGACCCTTGAGTCCACAGGCCGACGCTCTATCCACTGAGCCAAACCGGTTTCGGCATATTTGTTTCTTTTAAGTGACAGGCTTATTTCCTTCATTTTCAAGAAAATGTTTTCTAAATACCTAGATCTGAATAACCTTATTTTATCTGTTGGCCATTCTGTCAGGTAAAATTGCTGTTCAATGAAAAAAGTGATTTGGTTCAGCACACAACTCCGTCAACCAGGTGCATTTCCTTGAGACAGCCATATATGTACTTTAGTGTGCAGCAAAAGTGCTTTCTGTGTACTTCCCATTTTATCACAGAATACTTTTTAGCAGTTTAGTCATTGGTTAAGATTAATAAAATTAATCATTTACATTATTTCATCAAGGACAGTCTTAAGTGAAACTAGGTTTGTTTCTTTTTTAGCTAAGAGGACACAGCAAGGAATAATATAACTACTGTCCCAATTTGGTGTCATTGCTTAGATTTGTGCTCAGGTGCCATCATTGCAAATATCAAGACAGTAACAAAGGCAAATAATATATTAATATTATTATGAAAATAATTTTGACTTTATGGGCCCCCAGAGAGTATCTCAGGGACTCTCAGGGGTCTGTGGACCATCCTCTGCTGTAATTGAATGAAATCACCTAGGGTTAGTATGTAGAGTAAGAAAAAAACCTGCATAGAACCCTGAGGAAACACTTTATCTTAGGAAAAGGAAAAGGAAAACGAAACCCAAAAGGAGATAAGAGGTATGACAGCCATACAGTATTTTATCTTAGTTAGCATTTAATAAGTATTTACTTTGTCCCAGGCACTGTTCTAAGTGCTAAACATAGTAACTTTATGAGGTAGATAGATACTGTTGTTATCTTCATTTTACAGATGAATGAAAAACCTGAAGCACAGAGAAAGTATCTTGTCCAAGGTGACTCAACTAGCAGTGCATACCAAGCAGTCTAGTTCTACTGCCAGAGAGATAGAGAAAACTGGGAAGAGTATAGCAATGAGGAAGCTAAGAAAAGAGCATTTCAAGAGGGAGGGCATGGCCAATATAAAATGGTGCTGCATGTCAGGTAAGATATAGGACTGAAAAACACCTATTTGATTTCACAATAAGAAGATCATTGACAACTTTGGCAAGAGCAGTTTCAATGGAGTGTAGGGACAGAAGCCAGAAGAGAGAGGGAGGAGGGTTGAGGAATGAGTGGGAGAAGAGAAGTCAGGAGGAGAGAACTTCAGTTGTGAGGTAGGAAAGAAACAGGGTGTGAGGGACAGGGAGAGCCTTTTTAAGATGGGAAAGACTTTAGCATATTTAAGGTCTAAGGAGAAGAAATGAGGCTGAAATTCATAGGGGGAAAAAGAGGAATTAATAGAATGAACTTTCTGATCAATAAGAGAATGCATTTAAAGCACAAGAATATTAATTTTAGATAGAGTGGTTCTGCTGCAGGCATTTCCTTCTCAGCCCAGATTCTTGAGAGTCTTGGCTATTTTCACTTCTTTCATGCTCCTCCTCATATCTTTCACTGCTGTAACTCATTAATATCTTTTAGAGCCTCCATTTTACTTACAGGAATTTCTTTGGTAAAGATTACCCAAAATCTCCAAATTGCCAAAGCCAGTGGATACTGGATTTCTACCTTATTTGATAGGACTTCTGTCCACTTGGTTCACCTTTTATGCTGGTTGTCAACCAGGATTCTGACCTTGTTTCTCTTTTCAATTTGTATTGCTTTCTTATGTAGTCACATCCACCCCCCACAATTTTAGCTACCACCTATATTCTTATTCTCTCTCTTTTTCTTTCTCAGATGTGTGTGTATCTCAAGTCCCTTTTCCAAGTTTATTTGCCTACTAGACAGTTCCATTTCAGTGTCCCATTTCATCACACACAGCTCATTTGTCACTCCCAAATTTGCTATTACCTTATTCTCTACTTGGTTGAGACACTGTAATCAACTTAGTTTCCCAAGCCAGAAACATGAAAAGCATGCTTGACTCTTCCTTTTCTTTTGCCTCTTACATCTATTCAGTCACCAAGTTCTATCAGTTTTACCTCCTTGGTATATTTTGAATCCATCCTTTCTATTTCTATAGTCTTAGTTCAATGTTTTATCATTTATAGCATGGATTTTTTACAATAGCCTTTAGGTGATGACAGTTCTTTATTAATATATAGATCCATTCATCTCTTCTCTAACCCCTCGCCCCCCTGTCTGAAGCCTTTCAGTGACCATCAAACTATACTAGTAGGATAACGTTCAAGCTTAACATAACATACAAGGCACCTGTGATCTGGCCCCTAATTACCTGTATAGTTTTTTTCTCCTATCACTGTTGCCACTGCCACCCCTACCTCTAATGCATTCCATAATTCTCTAAGTAGACTTTGTTTCTTATATCTCTGTTTTAGTACATGCTGTTCCCTCTGCTTGAATGTCCTTTCTACGCTCTCCTTCTGTTTTTGTTTTTTTTTTTAATATATTTTATTGATTTTTTTACAGAAAGGAAGGGAGAGGGATAGAGAGTTAGAAACATCGATGAGAGAGAAACATCAATCAGCTGCCTCTTGCATACCTCCTACTGGGGATGTGCATGCAAACAAGGTACATGCCCTTGACCGGAATCAAACCTGGGACCTTTCAGTCCACAGGCCGACGCTCTATCCACTGAGCCAAACCGGTTTTGGCCTGAATCTGTTTTCTATGGGACTCTGCATTTGCCTCTTAAGGGGTACATATGTTTTGGGGGATGATTTTCAAATGCTGCTTTTGTACTTAAGGATTAAATTCTAAACTGACTTCATCTGGCCCTAAAAACCTTTATTTAATCATCACCTCAGCTATCTCCTTTGTTTCTCTGTCTCTGTCTCTCTGTGTGTGTGTGTGTGTGTGTGTGTGTGTGTGTGTGTGTGTGTGTAGTGGGGAGTATTCAGATTAGATTCAGGTAATTTAGTTACTCGGTATTTTCACCTAATGATACACCATCCTCAGTCTATATAAGACCTTTTTCTTTTTATTGTATTTCCCCTTCATCCCATTCCTTATTTGCATTTCTTTGATGGTTATTTTTATTTTTATATATTAATTTTGACAAGTCACAATGCTTCCCAACTCAACCATGTTGCTACACATCTATATAATAAAATCCTAAGTGACCTTTACGATGGAAAGACCAGAACGACCAATCACTATGATGCGCACTGACCACCAGGGGGCAGACGCTCAAAACAGGAGCTTCCCTCTGGTGGTCAGTGCACTCCCACAGGGGGAGCGCTCAGCCAGAGCAGGCGGGTGGTAAGGAGCAAAGGGTCCCGACTGCAAGAGGGATGTCCATGGGGAGCAGGCCTAAGCCAGCAGGTGAGCAGGCGGACATCCCCCAAGGGGTCTCAGACTGCGAGAGGGTGCAGGCCGGTCTGAGGGACCTCTCCCCCCCCCACCCGCCCCCTCCACCCCAGTGCACAAATTTCGTACACCGGGCCTCTAGTGTAGAAAATAAAATGTGTGTTGCACAGTGGGGTATATGAGGCCAAGGCTACAGGCTAAGTGTTTATGGCTACTTCAGGCCCCATGGACTACCCTGAGAACTGAGAGCAACATCTCAGCATAAGTATAGCCAATCTATGTTACTTGCCATGATACACCAGTTGAGAAGCTTGATCTAGACTTTCTAATATATTTGTGTAACGTTCATATCCATCAATGATGTTGCAATGAATCACAAAGACAGCAGTGTTAAGTATAACTCCTGTCTTGGATATGAACAAGCAAAGTAGTAATTTCATCTTAATTAACCCAGGCTTAGGTCAGCTGCTACCATATATCTGGAGGGCAGGGAAAGGGCAAATTGAAATGATCTCTGTAAAGCAAGACAGATATATTACAATCAGGTTGGATCATTAGACTCATCATGTTTCTGGAATGGCAGGTGGAAAGGAGTATCTTCACATTATAGACCACTAAATGCTCACTTATTCAGACTTGAAGGCAAAAGGAAGTCTAGTCTTACAGATTATTTTAAAACTTGGACAACAAATTGATCCTGGAGAGGACAGAAAATCACAAGAGGCCCTGGCCGGCTCCAATGAATGCATAAATAAGTGGAACAACAAATCAGTGTTTCTCTCTCTCTCTGTCCCTCCCTCCCTCCTTCTTCCTCTCTCTCCAAAATCAATAAATAAACAGAAAGAAAGAAAATCATGAGAAGTTTGATTTCTCAGTGTCATCCAGCACAGCAGTTTGTTTGCAAACTATGTTGTCAGTAATCCTTTATACTCTTAAAAATTATCAAGGACCTCAGAGCGTTTTTGTTCATGTGAATAATATCTATTAACATGTACTGTTTTAAAAATTAAAATGGAAAATAATTTAATATATTATTCATTTACAGATAACAATACATTGATTATATTGATAATATAACTAACACTTTATGGGAAAAAATTTCCAAAACAAAAAAACTGTGAGAAGAATAGCATTATTTTACATTTTTGTAAGTCTCTAATATCTGGCAGCTGTATTCTCATGTCACCTTCCGCATTCAGCCTGTTGTCATATAACCTGTGGAAGATTCCACTGTATACTCATGAGAGAAAGTAATTATTATGAAGTTATAGAATTATTATGGGAATAATTTTAATCTTGCAGACCTCCTAAAAGGGTCCCTGGAAAGTCTCCAGAGCACACTTAAAGATCTAGAAGAAAGGATGAATGCCAGGCTCTTTGTCTGGAGTTTGACTAAACTATATGTCCATTTTATAAATTACATACTAAATACCAGGTAGATGATATAGAATGAATAAATGATTGAGTCCGAACTTCTTTAAAGTTCTACTTTAAAATAATTTCACTTTCTTCATTAAGGTTATTCATTAAATGCATAAATCTATTTATTTAATTTTTTTAATCAGAAAAATTCTTTTCCAACCATAAGTCCTTATATTTGGTTTTGGGCTTCATGCTATAGCACAAAATAGGTGCCTAATAAATATTTGTCAAATAAATAAATTTTCTTAGGGTCTGTACAGCTGTAACTAACTGGATGCCAGTAACTCTATGTCTCTCAATGAACTCTGTGAACTATTGAGGGCAGGATGTGAGCTAATGACAACTGTAGGATATCAAGTCCCCTCCAATGTCCAGATAATAATAAAAATTATCTTGGCTTCCCTCAGGTGAGCAGGCTACAAGCCTATCCCTGTTGTATGAAAGAAGATTTTTGCTCTTCTCGCCTTCTGCTGAAGGTACCATCAGGGTACCCAGATTGAACTATTAGTTTCGAGTAAAATAATAATAGCCTCCTTTTATTGAATGTTTACTAAGTGTCAGGTACTATGCTAGGCATGCATCATGTCATTTCATCTTTAAAATGAATTTTCACAAAGTCTCTTAGCTGTTACAATCTGCCTAACTCCAGAGCCTTTAATCACCTGACTGCTTCTGGATTGAGGAAGAGACCTACATCAAGGGGTAAGAATAGGAATTTTAAAGGCTGTTTTTTGTTTTTGCATCTACCTCTTCATACATTAATGTAGATGAGAAGAAATGGAGGAGACAGACAGAGATAATTCAGTGCTTTTATTGCAGATATGGCACCAACTCAAAAGCAAAGAGTGACTGCCTTAATTACTTTTCTGGATGCTGATCAATGCTGGGTCCAAACTGAGCTCATAGGGCAAGAGTGGGATTCACTGAACCTCTCACAGAAACTATTGAGCACAGAATCTTGGTAAATAAAAAACAAACAAACAGTATTTGCTGTGTATTCTTTGTTCACGATGAGTTTAAACAGGACTGGGGTTTTTAAATATTTGTACACAGAATAATATACCAGGAAATATAAGTTAAAGTATCTACTAGTATTGACTTTTGAATGAAACTTTTGTGTCACCTGTGTAAAAGAGAGGAAAGAATGGGTTACAGATGTGGCTAATTTGTGCTCTGAATAAATGTTTCCTCATGGCTCAGGAACTTTGGTGATAAGGGTAAAAGTTTTTATAGAAGATAAACAAAGTTTCTTATTCTCAGTCCCTCCTTTAGAGATAAATTCTGGATTCAAATGCAGACCAAGAAAATAGGTCAAGAACACTCCATCTTAGGCCTCCCAGTCATATTTTTATCGGACTCCCTAAAATGCTAAGAGAGCTAAAACTGGTTTTGATTTATTCTCAAAATGACTACATGGAGCTTTTCCTAGAGCTGATTAATACTCACAAAAATCTATGGTTGTGGAGAAGCAGGAGATCTTTCTTGAAGAAACAAGGACTAGTTTCTCAAATATCTAAAAATTAGGAATGAATTACAATTAATGATAATACTATGTAATCTTAGATATAGAACAAAAATCTTAGAAATCACCTCATATAACACCTTTTAGATGATAAAACCAAGACTCAAGATTTAAGTGACTTGGCCAAATTTATATGACTTATTAGTGGTATAATCTAGGGCAGGGATTGAATACTAATAGGTAATTTCTTTCTCACCCTAGTTTCCTTATTTCTTTCTTCCAAGTATTTTCATAATCTTTTTATTAGGCAGGAAGGTGACCATGACCCAGGATATTTGTAGTTAGGAAGAGCTCAGCCTCAGTTTTACTTTTCCCTCCAATTAAGATCTTCTTGATATATATATAAAAAAAAAACAACACTACCATTTATTAAGCACCTCCCTGGTTCCAGGGTCTTCACATACATTATCTCATTGGATACTTACAAGATTCTTCTAACATTGTAATGGTCACATGAATCATTTGGGAATCTTGTTAATGGAGATTCTGATTATGCAGATTATTCTGGGATGGGGTTCAAGATTCTGCAGTTCTAAAAAGCTTCCAAGAAAAGCCATTAATGCTGTTGGTCTGTGGACTTTATATTGAGTAGCAAAGATGTTGGTTGATATTATCTTCATCTTATGGATGAAAAACTGAGCCTTACAGAGATTTAATAAACTGTCCAAGTTCATACAGGCAGTAAGTGGTAGACTAGTGATTTGACCTAGGTCTTTCTGGCTTTAAAGCTCTAGATGTGATGAGGGAAGCCAGGGAAAAAATGGAAAGAGAGCTTATGACCCAATATTTCTTAAACAGGTCACTTCTCAAGTAGGCCAGTGGCAAAATCCAGGATAAAATAAAAAAGTCTTGGCTCCCAGCCAGCTGATTCTCCTTTTTCCTCCCCATCAGTCCCCTAATCAGGATCTTTCCTCCTGATTAGCAAACCATATTTAGATTTGGCTTTTGGGCTTTCTCCATTACAGGTTTATTGCCAAACCCTGTGCACTCCATGTTGGCATCCAGGACAGTGGTCCTTATCAGCCCCAACCCAATGCCATCCTTGAAAAGGTGTTCATATCTATTACTAAGGTAAGTGGGCAAACAAACAGCGAGGATTCATATGAGGGATTGCCCCATAGGGCAAGGGAAGATAGAGAACAAGTATCTCCCAAGTGTAAGAATAGGATGGGATGATCTTTCCCATTTGGGTAGTCCTTATACTAGGTGTACCAGTTAATAATGTGGATTTTTTTCAATAGATGGAGTTACACATTGTTGATATATATGCGATTTGATATGTATGCTATTTTGTTGTATTGACAGCAAGCTTCAAAACTTCATATGTCAAATTTGCTGAAGGTGTTAACATCATAGATATTTTTACATTTAAAAATGTCAAATTTCATGCCAAAAAAAGAGCATTTGTGGGAAGTTTTAATTCATTACTCTATTTTGAAGAAAAAGTTATCGTATACTTCGGGAAACTTATGGTGAATGTGCTCCATCTCAAGATACTTGTGAACGCTGGTTTAAACACTTTAAAAGTGATGATTTTGATGTGAAAGGCAAAGAACGTCCAGGTCAACCAAAAAAGTTTGAAGACCAACAATTACAAGCATTATTGGATGAAGATGCGTGTCAAACTCAAAAACAACTTGCAGAAAGATTAAACATTGCTCAGCAAACAATTTCCAATTGTTTACAAGCATTGAGAAAGATTTTAAAGGAAGGAAAATGGGTGCCACATCAACTGAACAAAAGACAAATGGAAAACCGAAAAGTCATCAGTAAAATGTTGCTTTTGTGGCACAAAAGAAAGGCTTTTTTGCATCGAATTGTGACTGGCAATGAAAAATGGATTTATTTTGAGAATCCCAAATGCACAAAATCATGGGTTGATCCAAGTCAACCATCAACATCCACTGCAAGGCCAAATCGCTTCGGAAAGAAGACAATGCTCTGTGTATGGTGGGATCAGGAAGGTGTGGTGTATTATGCGCTTCTAAAACCAGGTGAAACCATTAATACTGATCGCTACTGACAACAAATAATCAATTTGAACCACGCTTTGATCGTGAAACAGCCAGAATGTGCCAGAAGACACGGCAAAGTAATTTTGCTTCATGATGGCGCACCATCACACACTTCAAAACCAGTTAAAGCCGAAACCGGTTTGGCTCAGTGGATAGAGCGTCGGCCTGCGGACTGAAAGGTCCCGGGTTCGATTCCGGTCAAGGGCATGTACCTTGGTTGCGGGCACATCCCCAGTGGGAGGTGTGCAGGAGGCAACTGATCGATGTTTCTCTCTCATCGATGTTTCTAGCTCTCTATCCCTCTCCCTTCCTCTCTGTAAAAAATCAATAAAATATATTTAAAAAAAAACACACAAAAATAACAGTTAAAGACATGTTAAAAGATCTTGCCTGGGAAGTATTAACCCACCTGCTGTATTCACCATACCTTGCTCCTTCAGATTACCACTTGTTCCGATCAATGGCACACGCACTTTCTGAGCGGCACTTGAAAACATACGAAGAAGTGGAAAATTGGGTCTCTGAATGGTTTGCCTCAGAACAAGAAAAGGGAGAAACCGAGATGGTGGCATAGGTAAACACCTGAAATTGGTGCCTCACACAAACACTTCAAAACTACAACTAAAAGACAAAACAGACATCATCCAGAACCACAGGAAGGCTGGCTAAGTGGAAATTCTACAACTAGAAGGGAAGAGAAAAGCACACTGAGACTCAGGAGCTGCGGAAGTAAAGTGCAGAGGTACGGAGGTGCGCGGCACGCGGAAAGGGCTGGCAACTGAGTACGCGGCTGACTTTTTCAATCCGCAGGGAGACACAGGCTCCCAACTGCTCTGAACTCCAGTTCCAGGTGAGACTCTGGGGACCCAGACTCATACGGGGAGAAACTGGACTGTCTGACACTGGGTGGAACTTGAGGGCAGCTTTCTCTCAGAGATGCTTGCAGCGATTACCAAGGGACACTGAGACCCGGGGACCTCTTAGGGCAGGGCTGACGGGAAGCCATTGCTGTTTGCTCCGCCCTGAGACTCCGACCCACCCAAGCTGTGCTCAGAGGCTTTTGCATATGAATGGCCTGTTCCTTGGAAATCTAAACTTACCTAACAAACTGAAGCTTGGTCAGAGACCCAGAACATCCAAAAGAAGGCCCAAGGCCCCACAGCAGCTTGCATTGCTTCACAGCTGGGCCTCATCTGGGTCCCTCCAAAACTCAAACAAAAAAGAGGAATCTGCAGATCTCTCCATAGCTCCTGCTGGGTGGCCTCAGGCAGAGGCTAAATTAGCACCTCCTTGGAGATCCAAGAGCCAGTGTACCCAGGGGTCAGAGTAGGACCATCCAGATTACAACTCCTCAGATCCATAAGGGACACACTCAGGGGGCAGACTCAGTGAGCACCAAAGCCCCACTGAAGCAAGTCTTGCCTCATAAGGGTGTCTCCAGCACAGAAGTTCTCCCATCGTAGACACAGCTGATCCTCACAGCCAATTGGCCTGGAGGTCAATTCCTCCCACTGATACCAACAACAATCAAGGCTTAACTACAACAAGACTGTGCACACAGCCCACAAAGGGGTGCACCAAGAGTGTCCACCTCAGGTAACTGGGGAGGCTGAACCACTAGGCCCTATAGGACACCTAGCACACAAAGCCACTCTATCAACTCAGGGAAGCAGCCAAAATGCGGAGACAAAGAAACAGGTCACAAATGACAGAAATGGAGGAAAGCAAACTACTGGATATAGAGTTCAAAACCATGGTTATAAGGTTTTTCAAGAATTTTCTAGAAAAGGATGATAAATTTAGTGAGACCCTCGAGGATATGAAAAAGGACCAACTAGAAATTAAGCATACACTGACTGAAATAAAGAATAATATACAGAGATCCAACAGCAGACTAGAGGATCGCAAGAATAAAGTCAAAGATTTGAAATACAAAGAAGCAAAAAACACCCAACCGGAAAAGCAAAAAAAAAAATAATAATAATTCAAAAATATGAAGATAGTGTAAGGAGAATCCGGGACAACTTCAAGCTTACCAACATCCGAATTATGGGGGTGCCAGAAGAAGAGAGAGAGCAAGATACTGAAAACCTATTTGAAGAAATAATGACAGAAAACTTCCCCCACCTCGTGAAAGAAATAGACTTACAAGTCCAGGAAGTGCAGAGAACCCCAAACAAAAGGTATCCAAAGAGGACCACACCAAGACACATCATAATTAAAATGCCAAGAGCAAAAGACAGAGAGAATATTAAAAGCAGCAAGAGAAAAAACAGTTAATTACCTACAAGGGAGTACCCATACGACTGTCAGCTGATTTCTCAACAGAAACTATGCAGGCCAGATGGGCGTGGCAAGAAATATTCAAAGTGATGAATAGCAAGAACCTACAACCAAGATTACTCTACCCAGCAAAGCTATCATTCAGAATTGAATGTCAGATAAAGAGCTTCACAGATAAGAAAAAGCTAAAGGAGTTCACCACCACCAAACCAGTATTATATGAAATGCTTGCTGAAAGGTATTCTTTAAGAAGAGGAAGAAGAAGAAAAAGGTAAAGATAAAAATTATGAACAACAAATACATGTCTATCAACAAGTGAATCTAAAAATCAAGTGAATAAAAAATCTGATGAACAGAATAATCTGGTGAATATAATAGAATCAGGGGCATAGAAAGGGAGTGGACTGACAATCCTCGGGGGGGGGGAGGGGTGTGGGGGGTGCGGGAAGAGACTGGACAAAAACCATACACCTATGGATGAGGACATGGGGGGGGGCGGGTAAGGGCATGGGGTGGGGTGAGAACTGGGTGGAGGGGAGCTATGGGGGGGGGGGAAGAGGAACAACTGTAATAATGTGAACAATAAAGATTTAATAAAAAAAAAAAAAAAAGTTCTATTGGGATGGTATCCACAAATGACGTGAAATATGGGGAAATGTGTAGCTAACAATGGACATTACTTTGAATAAAGCACTTTTGATGTTTCTCTTGAAATTATCGTGTTTTCTTTGATTACAAAATCCACCAATATTAACCGGTACACCTAGTAGCTATGAGAAGAACTTTATCTTCTCAGAGAAATACCTTTGGGCCAGGATCTAAGTCAAGTTTACATAATTTGAGTTTTAGGCCTAGCAGCCACTACCACCCCTTGCTCCCAGACAAATCATATTTTAATTTTGTTTTTCCCTGCTCCAGCTTTTGTCAGTATCTAGTTACATAATTAAGATGGGGACCGATAGCCTTTGCAGTTTGGATTTTTAATATTTTTTTTACTCAGCTTGGGCTGGAGGGAGAAGACCAAACAAGGACGTATATAGGTGAGTGATAAAGGTCCTTGATGTGTGAAATAGTATTTTTGTGATGTGTGAAAATGACTTTTTTTTAAATTGTTTTCAGAGAGGAAGGAAGAGGGAGAGAGAAACATCAGTAATGAGAGAGAATCACTGATTGGCTGGACGCCCACACTGGGGATCAAGCCCGAAAACCGGGCATGTGCCCTAATTGGGAATCTAACCATGATCTCCTAGTTCATAGGTCGAAGCTCAACTACTGAGCTACGTCAGCCGGGCTGAAAATGACTTTTGAGATGAAACCTGGAAAGATAACATCACTTAAGCCACTATAGTTATCACCCCCTTTGCCACTGAACTAGTCAAGAGATTTAATGAGATGTTTGAAGAAAAAGGAATGTTCTGACTCTGGTCATATATCTACAGTATCCTGATGAGAAAAGGCTGGAGGGCCTGTCAAAGCAACTGGACTGGGATGTCCGAAAAATCCAATGCTGGTTTCGCCATCGGAGGAATCAGGACAAGCCCCCAACGCTCACTAAATTCTGTGAAAGCATGTAGGTGTGCAGAGGGAGGTGGGGAGTGAGGAGAAGGGAGGAGTGTGAGTGGACTGAGGTTTTCTTTTTGGAAATTACTTGTATTATTAGGACAACAGTCGATGAATGTGCAGGGCTAACTATATTTATTATAGGCAGGAAAGAAGAGCACGGGGAGACTAGTCACCCTTTCTTGGACGATCTTGCCACTAAGCTAAATGTAGTTCCCTTTCCCAAATACATAGATTGGGAGTGAATTCCTGTAACTGTACTTACGTTGGTAGACATGCACACCCTTGTACACCTTGATAGCAATAGTACCAGCTTGCTCTAAATGGACTTTTTGATGGGCAGCATCCCTTTTCTGGGCATACTATACTTATTTCACTGGGTTTTTACTAATTCCCTTCTGGACACAGAGCACTGTATTTATCGTTGTGCAAAGAAAATATTAGGCATTATTATCAAGGAGTATGATATGGAAGAAAAGTTGATTAAAGCCAGTATACACTTGTGGAAATCTATTTTAAACAGCCAAAAGATGTCTCCTTTGACTTTTGCGGTAACAGTATTTGTTCCTATTATGGGGACTTATCTTCTTTTTCACCAGTAACTATCTTATCTCCAAATCTGCTATCTTGACTTCTTTAGCCCCAAAGACTTTCTTTTGAGTGAATATTCATCTAACCTCTACTCTTTGCCCACCCAGGTGGAGATTCACTTTTTATTTATGTATATTCTGCTACGGAATTAGATTTCTTTGGTCGGTGAGTGTGAACTTCCTCTGATCTTCTTTTGGGTTCTAATCATGCCCACATCTCTAGAGAATAATTGGTATTGATTAAATCAGCATAAGCACAATGGTTTACAAAGCACTTGACAAAAAACCTTATTCTTCCAAGGATGAGACGGTTACAGAAATGGAGTCAGTAACTCTTTAAAGTGGGTAAAATTGGTATAATTCCTGCTTTTCAGTTAGTTGCCAGAGTCAAGGAATTTCAGATTTTTTGATTTCTGATTACATGTTTTTTATTTCACAGCACCACCCTATTTTTCTAAATGATATAATTAAGGTTTCAAAATATATGAAGCAAAAAGAGGCAGAACTAAAGGATGGGGATAGACAAATACACATCAGATTGTGTATACTTAAAGATTTTAATACTCTCATCAGTAGTTGACTAAATCACTAGACAAAAAATATCACTAAGGATATAGTTTTGTACAATACAGTCAAACAATTTGACCTAATTGACACTTAAGAAGAACATTACACCAACAGCTGAAGAACATATATAATTTTTTTTAATATATTTCATTGATATTTTACAGAGAGGAAGGGAGAGGGAGAGAAAGTCAGAAACATGGATGAGAGAGAAACATTAATCAGCTGCCTCCTGAAACCCCCCCTTCCCCCCCACACTGGGGATGTGCCTGCAACCAAGGTACATGCCCTTGACCGGAATCGAACCTGGGACCCTTGAGTCCGCAGGCCGGCGCTCTATCCACTTAGCCAAACCGGTTAGGGCGAACATATATCATTTTTAAGTGCACATGGGATGTCAACTAAGATAGACCATGTGATAGGCCAGATAATAAATCTCTGCCTCCTGGTGCTTACTATAGGCTGTGTTCTTATACTGACTGTACAAAAAGAGGAAGCAGAATAAACCCACCCCTTATATACCTCAGCCTAGGCCCTTTGTCTGGTCTGTATTGTGACTGGAAGGAGGGCATGGAGAATGAATGAATGAATCTCAGTAAATCTTAAAATACTGAATTCTTACAAAATATGTTCTCTGATCATAATAAAATTAAATTAGAGATCAATAATAATAATGAAATACCCATAAAATGTTTGGAAGTTAAACAATTCTGCTACATAATCCGTGGATCAAACAAGAAATCAGAAGGGAAATTTTAAAATGTTTTTAATTGAACGATGCTGAAATTACAACATGCCAAAATTTATGTGATGCAGCTAAAGTATGCTTAGAGAGAAATTTACAACTTTAAATGTTTATGTTAGAAAAAGAGAAAGCTTTAAAATCAGTGATCTAATAAGATCTGGAAAAAGAAGAACAAAGTTAAATCCGAAATAAGTTAAAGGAAAGAAATAATAAAAAAATAAGTAAAAATTAATGAAATAGGCATTAGACAAACAATGGAGGAAACTAATAAAGCCAAAAGTTGGTTCTTTGAAACATTTGATTGAATTTGATAAACCCCTCGAAAAAAGAAAACAAATCAATATCAAGGAGAAAAAGGGATTATCGCTGTAGACACTGAAAGGATAATAAGACAAGATTATGAACTATTTAATAGTAACAAATTCAACAACTTAGGTGAAATGGGCAAATTTCTTATAGGACATAATTAAAACTCCATTAGAAGTTATTACTTTTATCTTTTGAATCTTTGACATAGAGATCTTTCTCTTGGTTAACAAATGGAATTATTATCTTCCTGTCTTCCTGTCTCCTCCTTCCCAGGTGATGATGCTTTCAAAAACTATCCTAGAGCTCTCCCTGCCCTTATTTACCTCAAAGCATGATTTTTCTATTTGTAATAACACTTTAAGTCCTAGAAGAGAAATCTAGATATTTATTTAGCCTTCAAGGATTTCTAAATTCTGTCAAGAGGGATTACTTTTCACCCTATAGCATAGAGAGAACAGGATTATATAAGTGAGCCATGGGAGAATTCTGAAGACTGACCTGGATTATCTGTTTTTTCTTAGTCACCTTGGTTTTGGGACACCCGACAGTGCTGGCATAGCTATCCATATCAGGTAGGATCGGAGCATTTATGTATGTGTATAAAATAGAGTAGGGGACAGTGCAATCACAGGACAGATAGCACATTTCCTTGGTATTCTTAAGGGATTAGGGGCTGAGTCTCTTTGAGTCATATATAAAGGGTATCTATTTCTGGGGTCCCCGTAGCTGTGAAATCCAGGGATCTTTTTTTTCCAGTTCCCCATTTTATTCACTATATTCCCCTAATTGGGCTGGAAACAAAAGCAGCTTTCTGGCACTTAATGAAGTGCTTTCTGGTTCAGGTGTCATTTTTGAATCAAGGGTAACTTGGAGTCCCCTTAATCTATACTATAAAAAGGTCAGGAGTGGAAGAAGGAAAGGCCTAAGTATATTTAATCCCTTAAAAAGCATTAATTGCCCAGAATTTTAGATACACTAATTTGATTGCGCTGTAGTATGTATTAACTTTATCTGATCTCTAAAAGATGAGAGCTGAACATATATATCCTATATAATAAAAGCCTAATATGCGAAGTGTCCGACTGTTGACCAGTCGCTATGACGCGCACTGACCACCAGGGGGCAGACGCTCCAACTGGTAGGTTAGCTTGCTGCTGGGGTCCAGCCAATCGGGCCGAACATGCCCTGGAGCCCTCCCGCAGTCCCTCCCCAGTTCGATCATGCACCAGTGGGGTCCCTCGGCCTGGCCTGCACCCTCTCCCAATCCGGGACCCCTCAGGGAACATCAGAGAGTCGGTTTTGGCCCGATCCCCTCAGGCCAGGCTGAGGGACCCCACTGATGCACCAGTCCATGCACCAGGTTTAAGTCTCCATACCAACCCAAAGCCTGTTGTTAGCTATTAAAGATCTTGGAAGATGATGAGGAGAAAAGACTTAAGTCATTTCTTAAGTTTTTTATGGCTCTTGGTCCTCCAAGGCAGAGATAGTTGCAGACATAGAATGAATCTTTGACTAGCTGGTATTCTAACTACTTCTTTCTCTCTTTCAGCCTCTCACAAGTGGGCTTTATTACTATTATATCATGGAATTGGCCTTTTATTGGTCTCTAATGTTTTCTCAGTTTACAGACATTAAAAGAAAGGTAAGGACACTGGTTCCCTCGATTCCTCCTTATTGCATCCTCCTTCCTAGCAGCTACCATTACTGCCATTGTGATGAATTCTCTGTCCTGACTGGGACCACAAAAGAGGGAGAAAGTAGGTTTGATGGGACTATTAGTTCTTTGTAATGTTCTCAGAAATGAGACTTGACTAATGAAGAAGTATATTTGAGGCCTTCAGGGTAGCCAAGATGAGAACAGTTAACAAGCTAAGTGTACCCTTTTCTTTATTTTTCTCCAAGGCTCTTACATGTGTAAAGCTCAGGAAACTAGTCAGAACTTAGGGATAGCAAGGCGTGATACAGGACAGGCCAGAATCCATAAAGGCTAAATTTGGCTTTTGCTTGGCATTAGGGGCCCTTGTTCTCTTTCTGCTTTTCCTTCTTGGTGACCCCACTTACTCAGAATTTCAACAGGAAGGGGTTCTAGATTATTTTGTTTACCATTTCCTTGCTATTATTTAGGAAACAAAGATTCAGAAAAGTAAGTTGACTTGTCCACATAGTGACAAATTTGGAAATGACTTAAGTTTTTTATAAGTAGACAATTTTCACCTCTTATTGTTGTCCACCTGACATAATGTAGTTCCAGCAGCTCTAGTCCTAATCTGTTACTAACTTATGGTTATTTTTGGTGAGAAAACCAACGTTAGCATTTATGGGAATGGACTGAAACTAATCTGGGTTGTTGATTTTTACATAACCTACAAGCTTGATACTCCAATCTGGTGCCTTTCACTCTCCTATGGTCAGGAGACACAGGTTCCCTTATTAAAATTTTGTTTTAATACATGACACAAATATAAAAGTTTAAAAATGTACTAGAATGTATACTTTTGAACCCATCCTCAACTCAAGAACTAGAATATATCACTGTATCTGTCTATGTGGAAAACATAACTTTTCATCCTTGTTTCTCCTGCCTTCTCCCACCTTCTGTCCCTCACTGGGCTAAGAAGTATTTATTAGCTATGTCTGATAACTCAGGTATTTAGAGATTTCTTCAGGTCAACCCTTGGCATTGGAATCCAAGAAGAAATTAGAGCTTTTTGTTGTTGTTTTTGTTAATCCTCACCAGAGATATTTTTCCCTTTGATTTTTTTAGAGAGAGTGCGGGGGCGAAAGACAGAGAGAGAGAGAGAGAGAGAGAGAGAGAGAGAGAGAGAGAGAGTCTGGTAGAGACATCGATGTGATAGAGACACATCGACCAACCGGTTGCCTCCCACACATGCCCCGACAGGGGCTGAGACCCGAACCTGCAACCTAGGTATGTGCCCATGACCAGGAATTGAGCTGACACCCTTTGATGTGCAGGCTGGCGCTCCAACCATTTGGGCCACACTGGCCAGGACTAAATTAGAGCTTTTTAACCTGCTTTAAGCTATATTAACATAGATTATGGGTCACTGATGTAGAGAGTTTGGGTCAAATGCTAGGCAGCTTCTTTTTCTTCAATATATTTTATTGATTTTTTACAGAGAGGAAGGGAGAGGGATAGAGAGTTAGAAACGTCAATGAGAGAGAAACATCGATCAGCTACCTCCTGTACACGCCCTACTGGGGATGTGCCTGCAACCAAGGTACATGCCCTTGGCCAGAATCGAACCTGGGACCCTTCAGTCCAGTCCGCAGGCTGACGCTCTATCCACTGAGCCAAACTGGTTAGGGCCTAGACAGCTTCTTAATGGAGAGTTTAAACAGAATGGAACTTCTAAGGCTGGGATAAGATCTTCAGAGAACAATGCAGGGCATTGAGTTGGCTAGCGTCTCTATGGCCTTGCCTATACCTGCTGCTTCTATTTCCATTCCTTCCTAGGACTTCCTGATCATGTTTGTGCATCACTTGGCCACCATTGGGCTCATCACCTTCTCATATATCAACAACATGGTTCGGGTAGGAACTCTGGTCATGTGTCTACATGATGCCTCAGACTTCTTGCTGGAGGTAAGACCCTAATTCCTTTTCCCTTGTTATTCCTCTATTTCTCTCCTTTGCTTCCTGAGAATGGGCTTTCTCCTCAATTTAATTCTTCTTTTCTCCAGGCAGCCAAGCTGGCCAATTATGCCAAATATCAGCGTCTCTGTGACACCCTTTTTGTGATCTTCAGTGCTGTTTTTATGGTCACTCGTCTAGGAATCTACCCATTCTGGTAAGTGTTAGAGCTGTGGAGCTGTCGTAGGAATGTAGCTAATGATACCTTTTGTCAGTTTAGGGAGTAAACCACCAAGAACCTGATGCCCTGCTTTTTCCTTGACCTAACCTAACCTTTATGGATTCTCACAGGACCTCAGTTCCCTTGCATAGTATTTCTAGTGAGGCATAATCCAGACTCAGAGCATCCAACTCACTGGCTGTGGCTTTCCTGAATCATCTCTGAGGAACAGTCCTCATTTTATGTCTAAGTAATTCATTTGCTTTCTTTTGTGCTGATTACAAAATTCTCAGGCTCTTCTTGCTTGTTTTCCTACTCACACCCTCTCTCCCACCCTGATAACACATACACACACACACACACACACACACACACACACACACACACACACACGCCTCTCACTTCTACACTCACTACTTTATGGTACAAAGTCAGTTGACTCTGTGGATTGGAGATCACGCTTAGTCTGAGGGAATTAGCTACCAACTATTCTATATGTGCCTGAGGATCTGAGTCCTAGGATCATGATTAAAATTGCTGTCCCAGTTTTGTGCATATTTGAAGTGATCAAGAATATAACTTATTCCGTTAGTTCCTATGGTTTATACAGTGGAACCTTGATTCTTGAACTTAATTCTTCCAGAAGGCAGTTTGAGAAGTGGCTTATTCAAAAACCAAATCATTTTCCCCCATTTTTAAATTAGTAAATTGAATGAATTTGTTCCAGACCCCCAAATGATTCCCTCTTTTAACCTTTCTTATATGTAGTACATGTCTAATGTACTGTTTAATCTATAAACACTTTACAAACAAAAAGGACATGAAATGTAAATGAAAATTTAACAAAAAGGAAATGAAATGTACAGTAAAAAATAAAAATTTGCATACATACTAGAACTTACCTTTAATGTTGAGAGCTATTAATGACTGAATATGGAGAGGAGGGATGGAGGGATGTTATTGTTGGGAAGGGAAGTCCTTCCATAAAAAACTTATCTCTTTTGTCTCTTTGCTCCACTAGAATTTGCTTCAGGCTCCCTGGGCCTCTGTCTCACTAAAAACTTATTCAATGATGTTTGTTTTTATCTGCATTTTAACACTTGTCTGAAGTGAAACACTGCCTTGTCATTGAACAAGTTTGTTGCATGATTTGCTGCTTCTTTGTCAGGGTGATATTTCTCAATAAAATTTTGCATTTCTCCTCATTTCCCAAGCATTTTCTTGATTAGTGAAGTAGGAATATCCCTTCCCTTCTTCTCTGAAGAGAGCTCTTCAGCTGCTGTATGTTGCTGTTCCCTCTGAAGGTCAGCTCAGTGTTGTGGTCCTCCACATCATCATTATCCACCTCCAAGCCATGGACTTGCCCAGAGACACATTATCCTCCACAACAGACATAGGCTTATCCTCAAAGTCTCTTTCAGCAACAGACTCAGGCCACAATTTCAGGCCGATTGCATGGTCCTGGAAGACACTTCCCCCTATGCTTTGTCTGTGAGCCTCAAGCAAGTGAGAATGTTAAAATGTTCCTTCCAGAACTCCCCAAGAGTTAAATTAGTTTTAGACATCACCTCAAAACATCTCTGAAACAGTGCCTTTGTGTACTTCTTAAAAATTAGAAATGACCTGCTGGTCCATGGGCTGGATAAGAGGAGTTGTGTTAGGTGGCAAGAACCTAACAGTGATGAAGCTGTACTCCTCCACCAACTGAGCCTCCAAGCCTGGAGGGAGGGAAGGAACACTGTCCACTACAAGAAGTGCCCTGAGTGGCAATTGTTTTTCCCAGAGGTATTTCTTCACACTTAGGGCAAACATTTCATGAATCCACTCAATAAAAAAAATTGCCTGGTTACCCAAGCTTTGCTATTAGCCCAGCACATCACATTCAACTTATTTTTCATGACATTATTTTTCTTGGAAACTCACGTTTTCAGAATGATAGACCAGTAGAGGCTTCAATTTAAAGTCCCTACTTGCATTCCCACACAACAAAAACGTCATCCTGTCCTTCATTGGCTTGTGTCCTGGCAGTGACTTCTCCTGTGTGATGTAAGTCCTTTTTGGCATTTTCTTCCAGAAGAGGCTTGTCTCATCACAATTGAACACTTATTGGGGAACAAATCTCTTGGCCTCTACATATTCTTGAAATTCTGTCATGAAATTATCAGCATCTACTTTGTTAAAGCTATCAGCCTCCCTATGCCTGACTACACTATGAATGCCACTTATTTTCTTAAATTTATCAAACTACCCCCTACTAGCCTTAAATCACTTTCAACACTCATTCCAGGGATATCTTTTAGGAGGTCAGTATGCAGCATCTTCGCTTTTTCACATATCATTGTCTCCAAAATGCTACATCACTGGCTAATTGCTTTTCATTTATCAAAATCAACAACAATTTTTCTACTTATTCATTTGCCTGTGATCTTTGTTTCATGAGCACTGTCACATCTTTAGCAACATCAGCTCTCTTGGTGGCCTCTTTATGTTTTAAAATTGTACTAGTTATTGATTTCACCATGCCATACTTGGTAGCCAAATTAGACATGCAAATACCTCTCTCATACTTGGCAATTATTTCTTTTTTAAGCTCTATCGTTGTTCTCACAACTTTCCTTTTCACTTTGCTACTATCACTAACCTTCTTAAGACCCACATGACTTACTGTAATATTTAATAATAATAAGCAGCAACAAAAGCCAAAAAAAACCCACAGGAAAATATTCATAGCACAATTTCCTGAAATGTTAACAATGTGAGGTTTAGTGGTAAACTGACTCATACTCGTGCATTCTCTCCTGTTTGTCACCTGGGAGACACGTGATTACATACATACATACATACAGGTATCAGCATGAAAGGGTTGTTGGGTCAAGAACCGAAGTTTTGTTTGACAGCCAAGACATTTTTTCCATGAACAACTTAGTCAAGTACCGAATTGTTCAAGATGGGAGACATTTGAGAACCGAGGTTTGAATGTATATCTTCCCTTACCCCTAAAGATAGAAAACTTCATAGGCTGCCTTCCTTTATTTTCTCATTGTGGATGAATATCCATGGAACTTCAACTGAGAGAAGGTACAGGGAGAAAACACAGGTTCTGCTTCTCAGGGAACTCAGTTTCATCCCTATCTGCCTGGCTTAGACTCTACAATCTGACCACTCGTCTCCTTCTTCTAGGATTCTGAACACAACCCTCTTTGAGAGTTGGGAGATGATTGGGCCCTATCCCTCCTGGTGGCTCTTCAATGGCCTTCTCCTGATCCTACAGGTTCTGCATGTCATCTGGTCCTACTTAATTGCACGAATTGCTTTCAAAGCCTTGATCCGAGGAAAGGTGAGGATGAAAGATGGCTTCTTTCTTTGGGGTTGAGTAGAAAGATGGATATTACTCAATAGACCTTCTCTTTCGATCTAACCTAGTGAGCCCCATCTACACAAGAAGACCCAGCAAAAAGCCTAGGGATCCATAGTTTCCACCTTTTCTATAAGTATGAGTGTTTAGCCTTTTAGGACATGACTTAGATATAAGAGGAAGGATCTTCCTTCTTCCTATCCTTTAGAAATGACTGTTGTTAAATAATGAACAGGATTAAGTTTTAGAGAAGATCTCAACCATTTCCTACCCCTTACCTACCTACTTGAAAAAAGGCTCCCCAGCCAAAAATAAAAAATATGAAATAGATTTCATATTTTTTATTTTTGGCTGGGGAGCCTTTTTTCAAGGAAATCATATGCAGAGCTCCAAGATAAAAACTGTAAAAGCAGAGATTGCCTAGGGAGTGGTGTTGGTTCACAAGCCACCTCAAGATGACCACACTGTGATGTTCAAGATATGGTTTATGTAAGAGACCAAGTACTGGCCTCACCCCACTGTTGTATGAGGCAAGGATCTTAAGTGAGGCTATTTAGGGTTTCAAATACCCATCTTCTGCCCAGAGCCCACAAGCACAGAGAGAAGTGTCATTTAATGATAAAATTCATAAGTGAATCCAAGTTCTAAAGCAGTCAGGCTTTAATCAGTCTAAGGGCTGGGGATTCAGCCTTCAGTAATACAGAATCCCAAGGTGGGGGGCGGGGGCTCTGCTAGAGGACACAGTGACTCTAGGACACAGGGATGGAATGTTACCTGGGCATATAGGACCTCTTATGTCTGTTCCTTATGGCTGCAATTGGTTACAGAACTTGCTCAGTGTGTCTATGCATCTTGCTGTAGCTACTAGACATCTCTTTTCTCCCCTGCTTTTCTTTCCTGACCAGGTGACTTATCCAGGAAGGATTACACCCAGATTCTATATTCTCCACTCTTTTCTCACCTCCTTCCTTTTTTCTATGCCTGGCGGGAGCTGGACAATTTCGTCTCTTGCATGTAAGTGTATCTGTGCTTCCAGTATTCAGTGAAGCATGTCTTTCTGAATGTGTTTCTTTTCCTTCATGCTTTCCTTCCTGTCCCCATGTTGTCTGAAAGCATGCCCACTCTCCTGACCTTGGTGGGGCCATTGTTGACTGGAGCTCAAGCTGCTGCCAGATTTTCCTAAATGGAGGCAAGAATGGAGTCTACTCTTTTTTTTTTTTTCCTTTCTGTTTTTTTTCCTTCCCCTCTCCCTTTTTGAGCCTCCCTTTACCTCAGATCTAGACACACTGTGCTCTCTGGTAGAAATTTTCTAAAGATCAGGAATCAATTAGTTATCTGGGTTTAGAAGTCAACAGCTATTATAAACCATAGGATCTTAGAGCTAACCAAAGCAAGTGCCCCACTTCTTGGAAACAACAATTGTACTTTTGTTTCCTTTTCACCTTTATTTACTTATTTAAAAAACAGCACATATTTATTATCCTTTAGTTCTGGAGGTCAGAAGTCTGTCATAGGTTTCATTGGGTTTCTCTCTTTTACTTCTATGGTCCATTGTAGAGAATTTGAAATATTTTGTTTGGTATGCAGGATAATTTAGATTTGAAAACACTGCTCTAATCCAAACTCTTCATTTGAAATTATAAAACAAAAAAGCTGAGATTAAGCAGTCAAGATTCACAAATAGTAGCATGATTGGGACTGGGACTCTTTCTCCCTTGACTGCCAATCCACTTTTCACCATGTGGATCTTGGGAATGCCAAAGTTGCACAAGAGAAGTTATCTTGCTTCCAGGAAAAGGGAGAAGATTGGAGAAACGGTGTCATAGGATATTGCTAATTGCGCCCAGAATGAATAGAACTGAAAAAGGCCCAGTATGGATCAGTTTTGGAAACAGAACAAAACTCAGAATAACCAATATGAATAACTGCATTCACCATTACCACCAGAAGATAGACATAATGATGACAGTCATATGCATTATTTATGTTGGCCTTTTTCTACTTTTTGAGATGGAAGGAGAAAAAAGGTGTCTGGAGTGTACCTCAAACCTAAATCAGAACTCAGGGAATGATTTCAGCTCTCTTAGGCTGGTCCTGAAAGATACACCCCTCAACCAAACTAGCTACTTATTCCGTAGAGAATAAAAACAGAAATGATGAGAGAGAAACCCAGGAAGCAGGCAAAGGATATTCACAACAGTAGCCATGGCCCAGATAATATTTTGAGTCAGGTGCCACCAGAAAGTAGGCCAAATTGGGAACAGTGCCCAAACATGGGCTCTGTGGGCTTTGTCTTAAGTTTCCAGAAAAGTTCTGTCCTCACCTTTCCTACCTTTGGCCCCATCCCACCTAGGTATCTAAGGATGATCGCAGTGATGTGGAGAGCAGCTCAGAGGAAGAAGATGTGACCACCAACGCAAAAAGCTTCTGTGGCAGCAGCTCCAGCAATGGTTCCAGTTGGGTGAATGGTCACATGGGAGGCAGCTACTGGGCTGAAGAGTAAAATGGTTGGTAAGGGGACTTAAGCACACATGGACTTGTAGGGCCACTGGCAACCTACTCTTCTTGGGCCTCCCCAAATCTGCACTCCTGTGACTAGGGGTCTGCAGGCACTGAGGAGAATCAAAGAAGCAAATATTTTCACTTTTTTAAAAACTCTGCCATTTTGTATTTAATAGCCTCCAGGTTCTTTCCATAATATTTGCTGTGTGTGTGTGTGTGTGTGTGTGTGTGTGTGTGTGTGTGAGCGCGCACCTGCGCATATGCATGAGTTTCATTGCCTGGGTTGGGGCACAATTCTGAACTGGGGCCTCTAGGCCTTACCTGGTCCACCTCGGTCCCAGATTTGGCTGCATCTTGAATTATACTGGTTCTGGACTATCCCCTCCCTTCTTGTCCATGACTCTTGAGGCTCTGGCCATCTGAATGGAGCAGCCAAGTTGAGGTTTCTGTACTGTTCTTCCTTCAGAGCTGGAATATTTCACATGAAGTTGTGTAGAAACAGATAACCATGGATGAATGGCCAAGATTGCTGTGACCCCTAGCTACATCTCCTTCCTACCACCTGGTAGTGACAGGGACAGCTGCTGATAACCCTGCTCTTTACTCAATGGTACGCAGGGAATGGGGGTGGGAGAGGGTGAGCAGAGGGCTAGAGGAGGACAACAGCCACTGGGTGAGCTGTTAACAGTTTATACTATTGTTTACTCTTCTGTGATTAAAAGTGCTTCAACCCTCTTCTGCTATCTCAAACTCTTCAGTGACTCTATCCCCAATTCCCTGAATCCATAAGCCAATTAAGGATTTTTTTCAGGTCTGATTCTGAAGCCATTGGATACCAAATTTTTCTTTTCTATGCATGCTGGGAAGAGAGTGTCTACATGTTAGGACTTTATGTTTTAAGAAAAGATAAACATGTATAGTAGTCACAAGAAAAAATACCGAGCAGATTAAAGCATGTATATCACCAAACCAACAAAGACTTTGAAGAGCTAAGACACTTTTAGTTAAAAATACAGATACTGCCAGTTAACATTTTAAGATTATGGTAAGTGAATCTAAGCAGATGTTTTCTCTTTTAGCCCATGGAAAAACAGTCTTCCTAATCCAGGTTTTTCTCTAGTTGAGGTCTTGGCAAAATTACCAATAGTAGTATTTATTCACTGGCTGGTATGGCTCGGTTGGGTGTCATCCCATTTACCAAAAAGGTTGCTGGTTCGATTCCTGGTCAGGGCACATGCCCACATTGCGGTCTCAATCCCCAGTCGGCAGCTGATTGATGTTCTGCTCTCACATTGCTGTTTCTCTCTCTTTCTCTAAAAATTAATTTAAAAAAATTTTAAAGAATAGTAGTATTAATGTCTTAGGATAGTTTTCTGCTTAGTGAATATTCATATCAAAATATTTCCAGCCCTAGCTGGTTTGGCTCAGTAGATAGAGCGTCAGCCTGAGGACTGAGACCCGAACAAAACCAGCCAGGGCTCATCATTGATGTTTCTAACTCTTTCCTTTCCTCTCACTTCCTCTCTGAAATCAATAAAAATATTATATATATATATATATATATATATATATATATATATACATATATATATATATATATATATACACACACACACACACACACACACACACACACACACACTGAGTGGCCAGATTATTATGATCTCTGAACGCATAATAATCTGGCCACTCAATGTGTGTGTGTGTGTGTGTGTGTGTGTGTATATATATATGTGTGTGTATATATATATATTAGAGGCCCGGTGCATGAATACGTGCATGGATGGGGTTCGGCTGGTCAGCCTGGCCAGCCTGCCCAGCGGGAGGGGACATGGGCAGTTGGCCAGCCTCCCTTGCTGGTCGAACTCCTGGTCGAGGAGACAATTTGCATATTAACCTTTTATTATATAGGATATACACTGAGTGGCCATATTATTATGCGTTCAGAGATCATAATAATCTGGCCACTCAGTGTATATATTTCCAGGTGCTCTGTGTACATTAAGACATATGGAGTATTTCATTGTCAGGGAATTAGGATTCAAATTGAATGAAATAGGTTCATTGATGGAAAAACAGTCTTGAAATTGATGTTCACTGACAATGAAATAGGTTCATTGATGGAAATAGGTTCATTGATGGAAAAACATCAATGAAATTGATGTTCACTGACAATATAGAGATATTGACCCTATTAAACCTTACTGAGTGGCTGGATTTTAAAAAGACTTACTATGGGGTAGGGGAAAATTAAGTCCTAAAAAAAAATCTTACAAATTTAGTCATATCTAGTCAGTAGGAGTAAAAGATTAGCCCAGCCAGCTTGGGCGTTGAGCGTCAACCTATGAACGAGGAGGTCATAGTTCAATTCCCAGTGTGGGGCATGCTGAAGGCAGCTGATCAATGATTCTCTCTCATCATTGATGTTTCTATATCTCTCTCCGTCTCCCTTCCTCTCTGAAATCAATTAAAATATATATATTTTTAAAAGATTAAAACACTCAGGTCTTACACCTAGTTCCTCAACTTACCATATTGTTAAATAGACTAGTAATTGTAAAATATGAATGAAATGCTTTTGAAAGTCAGAGAAGATATGTATTTTGTTTCCCAGGGGAGAAAAAAATAAGATTATTTACTAACCTGGCTAGAAGTTAGTGTTGCCAGTCTCTAGGAATTCAGTCAGGGCTGTCAACTAAGGCACCTGCACATGACCTTCTGAAATTTAAACAATTGTTTTGTAAAGATGCAATCAAGTGCATATCTAAGACATAGCTTTTTATTATATGCCAGACACTGTATAAAGCACTTTACTTATGATAAAAATGAAGCAAAAAGAGATTAACTTGCCAAAGGTCAGGCCAGCTAGTAAAAAGTCACACTGTGTCTCCATTCTTTTCTTTTTTAAAATATATTTTTATTGATTTCAGAGAGGAGAGAGAGATAGAAACAGCAATGATGAGAGAGAATCATTGATTGGCTGCCTCCTGCACGCCCCACCCTGGGGATGAGCCCACAACCTGGGCATGTGCACTTGACCGGAATCGAACCTGGGACCCATTAGTCTGCAGGCCAACACTCTCTCCACTGAGCCAAACCAAGTAGGGTCACCGTGTCTCTATTCTTAACCACTATACTTGACCACTTCCCAAAACTTCATAATGAGGAAGAATAGATGTTGAAGAAACATTTAGCCAGAGGCATAGACTGATTAGAGTTTGTCTTGGATAAGTAAATGGAGATTAGGGTCAATTATAAGAACAGGGTCTTGTTCTGAGAAGGAACTATGCATAAAGTGGGTGAGAGAAAGGGTGTAAGTGGGTGTGAATACTAGATGATAGTAGTGTTATTGGGCAGCAAGACAGTCATGAGGCTAGTTTTATAGATGGACTGGGAAGTTTTCATGCCTGAGAGGAAGGACACAAATTGGTGAAGAGCTGGTTAGATGCAGACTCACATCATCCCTACCAGAGAACTAGGAATATTGGTGAGAGAAGCAAGGTATTACCTCTCCTCTGTTTAATATAAAAGGTTTTTAACTTCATTATTGAAAAAAATAACATCTGTGTAGTTGTACTACTTAGAAAATGATTTTACATACATCAAAAAGTGAACTTAAGAACACTTCTGAAAGGTAGGATTATCCTCATTCCACAAGTGAATAGTATGGTTGTTTATTACTATGTAACTAACCACCCTAAAATACAGTGGCTTAAAAGAACAGTTTATTATTTCTCATGGTTTGGTTGGTTGACTGAGCTCAGCTGGTGATATCTCATGTGACCCCAGTCTGATGGCAGCTGGGAATAGTCATTTGAAGACAACTGGGCTGGATGTTTAAGATCAGGGGTCCTCAAACTTTTTAAACAGGGAGCCAGTTCACTGTCCCTCAGACCGTTGGAGGGCCGGACTATAGTTTAAAAAAAAACTATGAACAAATTCCTATGCACACTGCACATATCTTATTTTGAAGTAAAAAAACAAAACGGCAAAAACACCCACATGTGGCCCACGGGCCGTAGTTTGAGGACGCCTGTTTAAGATGATTTACTATCCTGGCTAGAAGTTAGTGTTGGCCGATCCCTAGTAATTCAGTCAGGGCTGTCAAATAAGGTACCTGCACATAATCCTCCATGTGTTGGGCTTTGCACAAGTGATTGTGTTCCAAGAGGCAGGAAGCAGAAGTTGCTAAGCCATTTAAGAGTGTCGTCCAGAACTGGCGCGTATCACTTACACTGTATTATATTAAAGTAGTCACAGGGACCACCTAGATTCAAGGGATTGTGAGATAGACTCTACTTCTTGATGGAGTGGCATGGTCATTGCAAAAAGAGCATGTGGAGCCCTAGCCGGTTTGGCTCAGTGGATAGAGCGTCAGCCTGCGGACTGAAGGGCCCCAGGTTCGATCCCAGTCAAGGGCACATGCCTGGATTGCGGGCTTGATCCCATTGTGGGGCGTGCGGGAGGCAGCCGATCAATGATTCTCTCTCATCATTGATGTTTCTATCTCTCTCTCCCTCTCCCTTCCTCTCTGAAATCAATAAAAACGTTAAAAAAAAAAAAGAGCGTGTGGAATGGGAGAGACAGTTGCATTCATCTTTGAAAAATTGAATCTGCCCAGTGAGGAAACTGAGTATCAGGAGTTACTTAAAAAAACACAAACAGCCCTGGCCAGTTTAGCTCAGTGGATATAGCATTGGCCTGTGGACTGAAGGGCCCCAGGTTCAATTCCAGTCAAAGGCACATGCCCGGGTTGTGGGCTTGATTCCCAGTGTGGGGCGTGCAGGAGGCAGCTGATCCATGATTCTCTCTCATCATTGATGTGTCTATCTCTCTCCTCCCTTCCTCTCTGAAATCAATTAAAAAACATTTTTTAAAAAATAAAAATTAAATAAAACAGGGTAGTGAGCACACAGTGCAATGTACAAATGATATATTATAGAATTATGTACTTGAAACAAAATGTTATTAACCAATGTTACCCTGACAAATTTAATTTTTTTTAAATCCTCACCCAATAATTTTTTTAATTTTAGAGAGAGAGAGAAGCATCAATGTGCAAGAGAAACATCGATCCACCGCTTCTCCTATGCACCGACTGGGGATCCAGCCCATGATGTAGGCATGTGCCCTGACCAGGAATCAAACCTGCAACCTTTTTGGTATATAGGACTATACTCAACTAACTAAGCCACCTGGCCAGGCACAAATTTAATTTTTTTTAAAAAAACTTAGATTGCTCATCATGTATCATGAACTCTCACATTATCACAATCCTAAAAATAATTATATGAGTTTAGTGGGTGATAGTATGCTGGTTTTAAACCAAGTTATTCATACTTAATTTTTTTTAAGTTCTTCAGACTTTAAATCCATTATCTATGAGGGGGATATTTTCAGTTCAATAAAACATTTATTAAGGGCCTACTTTATGATAGGCACTGTGGCCAAAGCTAGGGACACAAAGATGAACAAGATCTGGTTTCTACCCTCAAGGTGCTCATAACCCAGTAAGGGAAAAAGAGAAATGCGATAAGAACTATCCTAAATTATTCTTGGCAAGGTGGGAGAAAACTTGAAAGTGGCACTGGGCCATTGAAAATGAGTAGAGTTTTGCTTGGAAAACAGGAATGGAAAGGTATTATGTTTAGAAAAGATGTGAGAGTAAATGACAGATAGTTCTGGCTTAATGCATACTAAAATAGGCTGAGTGGCGGATAAGGTTTTTTTATATATAAAATTTTTTATTTATTTTCAGAGAAAGAGAAACATCGATTTTTTAATGCATAGCTGAGGTTCCAAGAAAAGGTCACAAAAGCCACAAAGAGAGGAATTGAAAGCTAGGGCAAAAGGCAAACAGCTGCAATTATTGGAGGAATAATGGGCATATAACTTAAGGACTTGGGTTTTCATGTTGACCACAAAAGAAGAGTCTGGCCCCATGCATAAAGCTGGAACTGAGACCTCCAGCTGGGGCTGAGACCCAGAAAAAGCAACAGACTTAGTGAAAGGGAGAAAACTAAAAAATTCACCCAGTTGGCAAAAGGAGAAAGCAAAGAAGTTCAAATACTTGGGCTTGTGGTTCAGGAGATGAAAGAATTTTCTCAAATTCTGGGCCCACATTTCATGTGAATTTGAGAATCTAAAGATACATTTCCTATGTGGCCTGGGAAACATCTCAACCCACACCCAGTCTCAGGTAAGAACTTGCATGAAAATTGGTCTCAGATCAGTTATCCATGGGGCTGCTCTCTGGAGAGACATGTACATGATGGTGCAGACAACATGGGATTCTTATACCATCACCACCACCCCCAAATAACAAAGATTATCTCAGCCCTGGCTGGTGTGGCTTGGTTGGAGCATCATCCCATACACCAGAAGGTGGGTTCAGTTCCCGGTCATGGCACGTACCCAGGTTTCAGGTTCAATTCCAGTGGGCGCATGTGCGGGAGACAACAGATTAATGTTTCTCTCCTTTCCTCTCTATAATCAATTTTTAAATTTTTTTTAAAAGATGATCTCAGCCCTAACTGGTTTGGCTCAGTGGATAGAGCATTGACCTGCGGACTGAAGGGTCCCAGGTTTGATTCTGGTCAAGGGCATGTACCTTGGCTGCCGGCACATCCTCAGCAGGGGGTATGCAGGAGGCAACTGATCGATGTTTCTTTCTCATCAATGTTTCTAGCTCTCTATCCCTCTCCCTTCCTCTCTGTAAAAAATCAATAAAATATGTTTTTAAAAATAAAAGATTATCTCAGTCAAACTTGCAACACATAACTAACTAAATACTAATATCTAGAATATATTTAAATAAAGTCAACCCAATAACAAGAAAAGAGGAGGGGCTGTGGGTGCAGGAAGCACAGAATATGAATAGGCAGTCCCTAGAGGATGAATATGCTCATGGATTATAAATCAATAAAAAGGTGCTCAACCTACTGGAAATCAGTGATGTAAATTAAAATGAATAGAAACCACTTCACACCAACAGTGTGTGGAAGTATTGCTGGTGAGTGAAATTGACATACCCACTTTGGAAAAGCAACAATAACTAGTAAAGCTAAATAATTCCTCTTTTGTGAAACTAGCACATGGGCCCAAGAAAACGTAAAAGGATACACATTGCATTGCTATTTATAAGGGGGGGGGAGTGGAAATGGCCCATTGATCTTTCACTAGATGAATAGAATAAATTGATTTATTCATACAATTGGAATTACAATTGACCCTTGAACAACACAGGTTTGAACTGTGTGGGCCCACTTATATGCATATTTTTTTCAATAAATATGTAATTGACCCTTCATATCCCTAGGTTTCGCATCCATGGATTCAACCAACCACAGGTCAAAAATATTTTCAATCCTCAGATGCAGAGGACTGACTGCATGCACTGTTCTACATCATTTTACATGAGACTTGAGCATTCACAGATTTTGGTATCTGGAAGGGGGGGTGTCCCAGAACCAGTACCCTGTGGACGACTGTAGTTAAGTTTTGGGGGAGTCAAAAGTTATACGTGGATTTTCAACTGGGGCGTCGGCACCCCTAATCCCCACATTCAGGAACCAACTGTACAGCAATTAAAATGAAGAACTAAGTTTTCCTGTCAATATGGATGTGTTAGTCTGAACCAATAGGATATGTAAGTACATACAGATATATTTAAAATATAGCCCTAGCTGGTTTGGTTCAGTGGATAGAGTATTGACCTGCAGAATGAAGGGTCCCAGGTTCAATTCCATTCAGGGACATATTCCTGGGTTGCAGGCTAGATCCCCAGTGGGGGGCGTGCAAGAGGCAGCCGATTAATGATTCTCTCATCTATGTTTCTCTCCCTCTCCCTACTTCTCTGAAATAAAAATATTTTTTAAAAAAATAAAATATGTTCTTATATGTATCAGTCAAAAAAAATTTTTTAATACATATTTTTAAAGATTTAGTATAAGGAACTGGCTCACATGGATGTGGAGGCTGAGAAACCCCAGGATTTGGAGACCCAGGAAGGCTGAGCATACTAGTATAGTTCCAAACAAAGTTTGAAGGCAGGGGAAGACCAGGGTCCCAGCTTGAAGACAGTCAAGTGGAGAGAAAGAATTCTCTCTTACTCCAATTTTTGTCCTATTCAGGTTTTCAATGGATTGAATGAGGCCCAACCACATTGGGGAAGGCAATCTGCTTTATTCATTCTACAGATACAAATGTTATTCTCAACCAGAAACACCCTCAGAGATGCACCAGGAATACTGTTATCCGCTATCTGGGCAATCAATGGCCCAGTGAAGACAAAATTAACCAGTACAATGGATAAATACCAAAAAACTGTTGGGTGAAAAAAGTCAAGTTGCAAAAGAATGTGTCTCAGTTGATGGAATTATTATTACCTTTTTAACCCCCAAATAATATTAAGGGTACTTCCATAGCAATAGTACAGAAATGCACAGCTACTGAAAGGTGGATAGTGTTTATCTTTGTGGAGGGAGGATGTAAGATGGGTTTATTTTTGGTGCTCTTCAATATGTTTGGAATAATTTTAATGTAAAAACAAGTACATGGCAGTTTCAGGGAACTGTAATCTGTTGGGAGTTGTATCAAAGTGACAGGAGATGACAATAAGAAGGTGGTTTGGGGCAGATTGTGAAGAACCTTGACTAGCATGCTGAAGATTAAATTTTATTTATTTTTCTTATTATTTTTTTAATATATTTTTATTGATTTCAGAAAGGACAGGAGAGGGAAAGAAACATTAGTGATGAGAATCATCCATCGGCTGCCTCCTGCACGCCCCCCACTGGGGATCAAGCCTGCAAGCCGGGCATGTGCCCGTGACCGGAATCAAACCCGGGACCCTTCAGTCCACAGGCCAACTCTCTGTCCACTGAGCCAAACTGGCTAGGGCTGAAGATTAAATTTTAGATGAGCTGAAACCGGTTTGGCTCAGTGGATAGAGCGTCGGCCTGAGGACTGGAAGGTCCCAGGTTCGATTCCGGTTAAGGGCATGTACCTTGGTTGCGGCCACATCCCCAGTGGGGGATGTGCAGGAGGCAGCTGGTCGATGTTTCTCCCTCATCGACGTTTCTAGCTCTCTATCCCTCTCCCTTCCTCCCTGTAAAAATCAATAAAATAATATATTAAAAAAAAAATTTTAGATGATAGGTCATGGGGGCCCCTGAAGATTTAAAGCAGTAAAATTAGTCCTGTAAAAGCAGTCATAGAGAGGGCTATAATAGAACTTGGGACTTGACCTTACAGAGGTACAAGAAATGGCTTTATAAAAGGGGGTAGGGAGGTGGCTGTGCTAGCCTGGCTGGTGTTGCTCAATGGTTGAGCATTGACCTATGAAGCAGGAGATCACAGTTCAACTCCCTGTCAGGGCACATGCCTGGGTTGCAGGCCTGATCCTCAGTAATGGGTGTGCAGGAGGCAGCCAATCAATGATTCTCCTCATTGATGTTTCTATCTCTCGCTCTCCCTTCTTCTCTGAAAAACAATAAATAATATTTTTTAAGAAAGGGGCGGGGGGGCTATGAGTTGACATAGGCCAATATGTAGTAAGGATACATATTAAGGTTATCTGTACCACCTTCACCTCAGTCATCTGCATACATTTATTTTTCTCTAGTTCAGTAAGGTCTCTGCTAGGGCAGGCCTCCAAGATTTTAACCACAGCCGCAGACCTACCAAAAAACAAATTTGGAATCTGCTTTCACTCAAATGAGTGCTCTGTGAAAGCCTCCTAGGAAACAATACTAAACTTTTTGGCAGCATCACCGCTTTACTATCTGGGGGTGATTTATTTGCTGTTTATTAGAAACTACATGATTTTTATTTTTTAGCCATTCTGTTACTAGGCTTTGTCTTTTAATGGGAGAATTCAGTTCATTGATATTTACTATAATAACCGAAGAACTTAATTATATTCATTTTAATTTGACAGCAAATATGTCTATTCTTTCTTACTAAATACAACTAGTTCATGCTCAGTAAATACTACACAACTGCTTGAGTTTAGGTTTTCACAAGCTATATTTGAAATGACTGTAGGTGCTCTAAGTGAAAATGACTGTTAGACAATTGGAGGTAGGGGCAGACTGGAACCTAGGCCAGGAAACAAGATGACAGATACACACTGGCATTATCTGCTGTATGAGAGTTCTCCAGAAAAACAGAACCAATAGGTTAGACTCACGCAGGTGCGGGGAACCATTTTTCTGCCAAAGGCCATTTGGATATTTATAACATCATTTGCAGGCCATACAAAATTATCAACTTAAAAATTAGCCTGCTATATTTGGTCAAACATTTAATTAACTCACCCCTAATGCCTTGGCAGGACCAGACCAAATGATTTCGAGGGCCTTCCTTATACATCCCTTGGGCTGGACATTCCTTACCCCTGGAGAGAGCAAGAATGACTGATTTCACCCAGCCGGTGTGACTCAGTGGTTGGGCATCGACCCATGAACCAGGAGGTCCCCGGTTCGATTCCCAGTTAGGGTACATGCCAGGGTTGCGGGCTCGATCTCCAGTGGGGGGCATGTGGGAAGCAACTAATTGATGATTTTCTCTCAGCATGATGTTTCTCTCTCTCCCTCTCCCTTTCTCTCTAAAAACCAATAAAAAACATTTTTTTAAAAAAGAAGGAGACTGATTTATTTTAAAGGCTTGCCTCATACAATTGTAGGGACTAGCAAGTCTGAAATTTGAAAAGCAGTTGGCAGGCTGGAAATTCAGGGAAGAATTGTGTTGCATCCAAGATCTATAGATTGGAACTTCACGCAGGGTTTCTGTGTTAGTTTTGATGCATAATTCCTTTCTTGGGAACCCTGTCTTTGCTCTCAAGGCCTTCAACTGATTGGGTGAGGCCCATTCACATTACAGAAAATAACTTGCTTTACTCAAAGTCTGCAGGTATGTATTTGGTCTTCATCCTAGGTTTTTGGCAAAGAACTTCTGAGACCTTGGAATCCTCAGAGAGAAGATTGTGTGTGTGTTTTTTGTATGCTAATGAGATGACTCTTGGTGGGCCCCTAGATAATTTCAGAATTGGAGATGGTTGCCAGAGGAACCAGACCAAGGCAGGATTTGAGGGCTGGGATTTTCAGCCCCACCTGACTTCCAGGGAGGGGAGAGGGATAGGGGTTGAGTTAATTGCCAATGACCAGTTATTTAATCAACCATGCTTATGTGATGGAATCTCCATAAAAACACCAAACAAACAGGGTTCAGAGAGCTTCTGGATTGAATACTTTGAGGTGCTGATAGGGTGATGTGCCCTATACCTTGCCCTATGCATCTCTCTCTTCCACTTGACTGTTCCTGAGTGGCATCTTTTCTAATAAACCAGTAATAGTGAATGAAGTGTTTCCCTAAGTTCAGTTCTGTGAGCCATTATTGCAAATTATAAAACTTAAGGAGGTGGTCGTAGGCACCAATTTGTAGCCATGTCAGGCAGAAGTGTGGGTAACCTGGGGACCCACTGGTGAGAGGCATCTGAAGTGGAGGACAGTCTAGTGGGACTGAGCCCTTAACTTGTGGGGTCTGCACTACCCCGGGGTAGTTAGTGGCAGAATTGAGTTATAGGATACTCAGTTGGCATCCAGAGGTGGAGAATTGTTTGGTGCGGGGAAAACTCACACATTGGGTATCAGAAGTGTTGTGAGTAGAGGAAACAGTTTTCATTTAAGACCCATTTAACCTCTAACCTATACTCTACCTCACCCTACCCCCAATATAACAACTATTGTAAGTTTGGTATGTCCTTTCAATCCATTTTTTAAACATGTTTTTTATACTTTCACCAACACATATGCATCCATAACATAGACTATGAATAACTACATTCTGTAATAATTTTCACCATGGATTTGTTATGTATCCTCTATCATATGCCATTTCTAATATATACATTGATCTGTTTATTTTTCTATGCCACTGGTCTCTATGTCTACTCCTGCACTAATACCCCAACATTTAGATTACTATTAGCTTTCTACTGTGTCTTCATATCTGGTAGGCCCAATCCATCTTCTTTGTTCCTTTTCAAAATTATCTTAGCTACTTGTGCTTTTAAATTTTTTATTTTTTTATTTTTTATTTTTTTAGCCCTGGACGGGTAGCTCAGTTAGTTAGAGCATCATCCTAATACGCCAAGGTTGTGGGTTCAATCCCCAGGCAGGACATATGTAAGAATCAACCACTGAATGCATAAATAAGTGGAACAACAAGTCAGTGTGTATTTTTTTCTCTCTCTCTAAAATCAATTTTAAAAAGATAATTTTTATATGAAAAGTGTTATCTTTTATAAACACTAGGCCCAGCATGGGAAGGGGAAGGGTCACAGAAACCTTTTTGGAAAAAGAGAGGATAGAGAGGTGGGTAGAGATGATGTTCTATTCAGAAAGAAAGCATGAACAGGCATGAAAACAAGAAACTGTGCAACCAGTCAGGCAGTTTAATATTACTAGAACAAAGGATGAGGTGGGTCAGCTCTTAAGGACCTCATAAGCCATACTAAGGAGTCTGGACTTGACCCTATAGGTCAGGGATTCTTTAACCTATTGTCTATGGTTGAGCTTCAGAGGCGATCTAAAGCAGGGAATGCCATAATTAAATTTGTTCCAAATAGATGTCTCTGATGGAAACGTGGCAAATAAATCTGATGAGGTCAAGACTGGAACCAAGACCACCAAAAACCTTCTGCAAAAGTATAGGCATCATCCCAATATGCCAAGGTTGTGGGTTCAATCCCCGGTCAGGGTACATGTAAGAATCAACCAAGGAATGCATAAGTGGAAAAACAAATTGATGTTTCTCCTTTCCTCTCTTAAAAAAGAAAAAAGGGATAAGCAAGAAATTATAAGGGTAGAATTGATTAAATGGGTGTCTAAATGGTAAAAATTAATAAGACAGTACCTGGTTTGGATTAGAGTGCAGGGAATAGTCTAATAAATCTCCCTTACTTCTGACTTGGATGATAGTGTAATTAACTAAAATAGGAAGAAACCACAAGTAGGTCCTGGAGATGAGACGGAATGCTGTTAGTTGTGGACCTGTCAAGTTAGAACTATAGGAAATTCAAGTGGATACATCAAGCAATTGGATATACCTGAAACTCAAGTCCACCTGTAAGATACAGACTTGGAGGTCAGCAGCAGGCATTAGTGGCTGATACTGTGTGCTTATCATGTGCCAGACAGAATTTTAAATACTTAATATGAATTATTTAATATTCAAACTAATCTTTTAAATTAGGAATTATTTTTTATCCGCATTTGACAAAGGTAAACTGGGGAGTTAAGAGTTAATAACTGGCCTATTACAAGATAGCTATAATGGTGGAGCCAAGATACCAGCACTGAGCACTTCACTACATTCTGTAATGTCAGAACCATTAATTACCTAGGTTAACTGAGAAAATACAGAATAAGAGCAATAGGCCAAGAACAAAATTTTGTAACACCTTGGTGTTTAAAGTGGGCAGAGGAGGTCAAAAGGAAAAATCAAAGTGGTAGAAGGGAACAAGATAGTGGTCCCTACCTGCAGCCAAAGTAGAGCTTCAGTGCCTCAGGAAACAGTAAGGGGAGGACTGAAATCATCAGTGGATGTGGCACAACGGAGGGGATGTCGACGGAATTTCAAATGAAGTGGTGGAGGTGGAAGGAACTTCAAGTCTCAGAAGTGCTACCATGTGAGACTTCTCTTGAAATAATCTTCAGTTTGTTTTGGTAGGGGGTGGAGGGCCTTAAGCAAGTTTATATACTGAGAAGAGATAACTAAAGGAGCAAGGAGTAGAGTTAAGGCTAAGGATGGAGGCAGAGACTGCAGGGAAGTTGTTTAGGGGACTAGCTATGGGCATAGGCTGGACAGGGAAGAAGCTTAGGCCAATAAGGGACTGAAAGACTGAAATAAAATTAAAGGAGTCAAACAATTAGAAGTCTCCAAGTTCTAGAATAGAATGGAAATGAGAATGTAAGAAATTGCCTCAAAAAAGACTGATTTTGTACTACTTTGAAAGTGGCACAGGGGACAGCTGAGAGAATGGTGACCCTAACTGTACAGGTGAGAAAGCAGAAGAGGCAGTAGAGTCCTTGGTTGATACACCAAGAGAGGATGGGAGCAAAAGAGATGAAAACGTAGAAAAGCTGGGTTGTTTTTTTATTGACTTTAGAGAGGACGGGAGAAAGCAGCATTGATTTGTTGTTCCACATATTTATGCATTGCATTCATTGGTTGATTTGTGTATGTACCCTGATCAGAGATCAAACCCACAACCAGGAAGTATGGGACAACACTCTAACCAACTGAGCTACCTGGTCAGGGCTAAAGCTGGGTTTTTGTTGTTGATAATGCTCACCCAAGGATTTTTTCCATTGATTTTTGGAAAGAGAGATGTGAGAGACACATCAACTGGTTGCCTCCTGCATGGGCCCCAACTGGGTTAGGGCTTGCAATCCAAGTACATGACCTTGACTGGGAATCAAACCCAAGACCCTTCTGTACACAGGCTGATGCTCTAACCACTGAGAACACTGGCCAGGACTAAAGCTCTGTTTTTTTAATCATGGAAGAGGGCTTTCAGGTGAAAGGTTTAGGAGTAGAGGGACAAAGGTCAGAGCAGTATGCACAAAGAGTATGAAAAAGGAAGGAGGTTGATATTTGGGGTGATCACCAAGAAGGACATGAAATGGTGGTAACAAACCTCTCTTCATAGTTGGGTTTTACCTTGAATACAGTTTTCTTTCAAATCCTCTTCACAGCTCTGTAATAAGACATGCAGGTTTGATTTCCTATACAGTGGAACAGTGAGTAATCGACCCTTAGGCTAACACTACACCCAATGAGCTTAAGGAGGTGAACTGTATTACTATAGACTGCCCAACAACCCTTCCTTTTGGGAATTGAGCCTCCTCCACTTGGCGCAATTTTGAGAGGACTGTTAAACAAGGGCCTCTGCCTTCCTTAAATGCTGACCAGAGTATCCCATTACCTGGACACAGTAATTGGTGCAGGAATGGTCATTGGACCAAAGAGCTCTGGTCTTTGGTCGAATTTTCAGGGGATTTATACAGCTGCTAGGACAGTCATTTCTATGAGGTCATGAAAGTTGATATTACTCCTCCTAAAATTGTATAATACCCACTTCATGGGTATTAAGAGCTCAAGGTAGTGGAAATCTAGTCTATGACTAGAAAACAGGTAGTTAAGGGCCCACCTCTGTGGTCGTAGCCTATTTAAATAAACAAAAACACCAAGACACAGACAGACATGACAAAATATTTAATGTCTGTGCATGTGCCTCCCCCTGCCCCAATTCCTGTTACGATCTGATAGCCTCCTTATACTGGCAGTTCCAGAGAAAACACGGGCGCTCATCCCCAGCAGGACTTGAAAACCATTAAGGCCCTGGTTCTCTTGATTTGGATGATTGTAGGTGAGCTCTTTCCATAGCATGCCTCAGGCCTCTCTGGTCAAGGAGAGGAACCCCCCAGTTCTACAGGTCTCCTGAGGTCTTCTGTTCTTCTGCAGCCTGGCGCCGGGCAATGCGCCGCTGGAAAAAGTGGTAGGCTCGAACACTGCAGAGGTAACCCCCATACACAGTAAGGAGCATCATGGAGGTGGAGAAAGTCTTGTAGCCAATGTCAGCTAGTTGCTTGGCAGTTGGCATGTCGTCCCCTAAAAGAAAGACTGAATTTAGACACCAGGATAGGTCTCATGTGCCCAGCCCACTTCCCTGTTTAAAGCCATTCCATAATTTCTGCATCCTGCTTAGTCTGTCTACTCTATTGAATGGCCCCTACACAGATGCAGAGTCTTATAGTGGAAGACAACGTTTGGGAAGTCAAAATAAATAAAATCTCCATGAAATACAGACACACAGCTGGAAGCAGGTGAATCCGGATGACATCACAGCTAACACCTCACACTCCATGTTTTTGGGAAGAAGTGACTGGTACGGACCACCCAGAAATGTTAACTGGTACATTAAGCATGCATCCGTTTTTCTGGCTAACAGGCAATTAATGGAGGTAGCCAGGGATTAAACATTAGCAGTAAATTATTCTCTGTAGGAGATCAAATGGGAACCTTCTAGGCAATATCCAATTTATTTTCCCATAAAAACAATCTTATTCACGGTGGTTAGGTTCCCAGGTTAGCCCTCAAGCATCTGTTTAAGCCATAATATTCCTGAAATAGTGCCAACCTTCCACAGCATTAATTCTAAGTTCCAAACATAACACAAAGCACCTATCCCAACGGCTAAAAAGAAACGGAGTCCCCAGCAACTGTTAACTCACATTTGCATGAGATAAATTACTTCTAATTAATTCCCTGGATATTCTGAGCTAGAGAACAAGAGAAAATCTAGCATGCCAATCTCTCATCCTGAACAAAACGTTCCTCAGTTTGGGACTATGAATGTGTTCTTAGACTCCTCTTTGTTGAGGGAACTGAAATTAAGAGACTAGCTGAGATTAGTGAGAATATGTTTCTTAAAAGTCAATGTGGAAGAAGAAAAGCTCAGGATTAGCTGGTTTAGGGAGTCAGGAGTAGGGTGAGGTAAGTGCTTCTCTGAGTGAGTTCTATGGGCTGAACATTTCCTTAGAGCCAGTCCTTGAAGGTGGACCCCAAGCTGAGCTAAGGCATAGCTTCCTTGAATTATAATTCCAAGTGACTTTAAATAAGGTCAGAGGAAGAAAACCAAATGGCACAACCTCAAGATGAGGTTATCTGAGCTTCGAAAGGACCCCAAGCTGTGAGACTGAAGAAAACACACACACAGCAGAATTATATTAAGAGACTTGCAGACCTTCAACCTCCCCGCTACTTCTTTCCCCTCATATTCCCCATAACCCTGGCCAGATGCTTACCACTTCTTTGAGGAGCTGAAGGAAGAAGGCTGGAAGCATTCACTAGCCAAGAAACAAAATGGTACAACTTGGCTAAAAGAGTGACAGAAGACTTAATAGACTTGATTTTGGTATCTAGAATCTCACTTTTCTTATCTAACCCAACCTAAGATTGTTCCTATTTTCAAATTTTAAAAAACTCTTCACATACCCTGAGCTAATACAGGGTGTAGAAAAGAAGACAGATGCAGAAGTTCAAAGAGATTTATTAACTGAATGGATGAGGGCAAAGCTGAAAATATCTCCAAGTTAGGAAACTTTGTCCATTGGGGCACTTAATAGAAATAAGAAACAAGAAGAAACAGGTGTGTGCACCCAGGTGGTGGTCACACTGTCAGTCAAGATCTTGATCTGGGTTTTGGACATCTTAAAATTAAGATGCTCAACACAATATTCAGGTGATGATGTCTATCAGGCAGATGGGTATGCAAATCTGGACAGCTCTTGGGAGGTAACGAGTGACACCAAAGCAGAGGATAAGACCAGAGAGAGAAGCCAAGGAAACACAAGTATGAAGAAGCAAAATAATTAGGGTAAGAAAGCAGGTAGAGCATTCCAAATATTTCGGGGGGGGGGGGGGGCGCTTTTTCATTTAACTATATCCCTCTTCCTGGTTGAAAGTCTCTGCTGTACCAAGTCACTGCCACTGACGGAAGTGTGCTGCATTTTTCAGGTGTACTGGGCCAGAATGAGAATTGGGAACCACTACTGCAAAGTTATGTGCCTGGAAGACTGGTCATATGGGAATAGATGACTAGGTCACAGGTAAACCTAGGGCAGTGATGGCGAACCTATGACACGCGTGTCAGCACTGACACGCATAGCCATTTCTGATGACACGCGGCCGCATGCCGAGGATGAAACATTTGCTGCTCCTGAGGATGAAACATTTGCGAAATAATGTTTTTTCCTCAAAGTGACACCCTACCCGAGTTATGCTCAGTTTTTTTGGCGAAGTTTGACACACCAAGCTCAAAAGGTTGCCCATCACTGACCTAGGGTAAAAATTTAGTGCACTGAACTGTAAGTCATTAAGTAAAAAGCAAATTCTTAGCCAGGGCCCCAGCAGGCCCACAAACCCTGACCTTCCCCCACCCCCCCTCCCCGCCAAAGGTCAGAGCTACTGGAGTCAGAACTTGGAGGGCCAAGACGCCCCGCTGGAGTCAAGGTTTGACAGGAACCTACAGCTGCAAGGAGCTTGTTGAGCTGGACGCAGTGCAAATCGCGGCCTAGTCCGCGGTGCAGGGTACACCGGTGACTTCAAGGGCACGGAAGCCTGAAGACTGGGGCACGGGAGGATGCGGGCCAAATTGGCGCGCCTCAGCCCGCCCCAGCAGACGGCGTACCTGGATGTTGCAGCTCGCTCCCGTCCAACCCAGGCCTCCACTGGCAGCGTCTCGCCACCACAGTGCGCGCAGCCTGACACAGCACCTAACACCAGGGTGGCGGTCCAGGAACAACCTAGACACTGAGGTGCTATTGGTCAGGGAAGCCACCTTTTCTCCCTCCCGCCCACCCGCCCCAATTACCCTCTAGGACACGACTCCCAACTCAGAGAGAGGGCACCGCGTGCCGGACACTCAGGCGGGAGCGCGCGCCGCCCGCAGCCCCGCCTGGTTGCCGTCCTTGAACTTCCGGCTTCCGGCCCAGCCACCCTTACTACGCATCCTCAGACGATCCTCCCTTTCCAGGAGGCCCATTGGATTCTGGGGGTTGTAGTCATTCTCCATTGAGCGAGGGTCTTTGGTGACTCAAACTCTAGAATTGGAACTTTTAAGTACCCAGTCACGAAAGAAAAGACGGTCTTTCTCGCGGACTCAGTCAGTCAGCCCATCCCCAGCCTACGGCGCAGTGAAGTCTCCAGGTGCGAGGTAGGCTCCCCCGGCTCAGCCCTCTGGAGTTGAACCGCGCGCCCCCTCCAGCCTGGAGCTGCCCTCTACCCGGTGGCCCAGCTCAGGTAGGAAACGACCCGCCCCGTGAGGCCTGGACCGCCAAGGAGGCCGCAAGTCTGGCCATGGCCACGGAGTGGGCCCGAGGACTGTTTCTGTCCTGTGTGTGACCTCTCTGCTCGCAGGCGGCATGATAAAGTCCCAAAGAAGCTCTGGGAAGGGGATGAGAGGGGCGTGCCCCGTGGGGGAGGAGAACTGCGTGGGCACTGCTAGGGGCAGGGAGCAGCTGGGAATATCGAGGAGGGCTTTCTTCTTTTTCTTCTTCTTTTTTTAAAAAAATATATCTTTATTGATTTCAGAGAGGAAAGGTGAGGAAGAAAGAAATAGAAACATCAATAATGAGGGAGAATCATCATTATTGGTCGCCTCCTGCACGCCCCCCACTGAGCCCGCACGGGGCCTGTGCCCTTACAGGAATCGAACTGTGACCTCCTGGTTCATAGGTGGATGCTCGACCACTGAGCCAGCCAGCTGGGCAAGGAGGTTTTTTTTTTCCCCCTTTCCTTGCGGTATAAATGAAAACACACCACAACATACAAACTGCCACAATGCACTGAAGCACCCTTCCCCAACTCGTTTCTGGAAAAACCACACTTTATTGGTTAGACAAATAGCCTGATTTGAAGGCCTTAGATTCAGTTAACTGTGGAGGGAACAAGAGTAGGCAAGTGTTTGACTATCTAAACAAGGTCACAGCTGCTGCTGAGGGAAGGGAACTGCCTTCCTGCCCTCACTTTGACCTCCTGTATTCAGCCAGTGCCCCTAACTGGGCCAGCCAGATCTGGGGTGACTTTTTTCACTGGAAAGAAAGTGAATTCTCAGCAGCCAGGTACTGAGAGGAGCCTGCCTGCCTGGTTAGGCCGGGAATAAGAGAGGGTTAACATAGTGCTGGCCAGAGCCAGTTATATGCCAGATGCTGCCACACAGGAAGCTGAGACCCTTTGCTGGATTCTAGGAGCATCTTAGGCCCTCAGGGGCTATTTATAGCCAGGAGCCTAGGCTGCTGACCCGGGACATTCCCTCCCCATCCTGGAGCAAGGCCAGTGCAAAGCACACTCCTCTCCCTCCTCCCCTTCCTGTTCTTTCCTTACCCCAGGACAGCCGGGGTGCCACCGCAGGCACACTGGTGTGCTGCAAGGATTTTTCAAAACATGCAGTACCTGACTATTTAGTCAGGGCCACTGACCTCTTTTCCCTTAAGTTGTCAAATAAAAAAAAATAACAACAGCCAACACAACAATAGCCATCCAGTGTGAATGATTTAAAACTATACCTTTTTTTTTTTTCAGATTGGCAAAAAAATGTATTTTTTCGTGTGCCACAGAATTTTAGTCATTAGTTTATGTGTGCCATGAGATGAAAAAGGTTGAAAATCGCTGCTTTAGGGGTAGGGTGCTTTTCATTCTTTTCCTCCTCCCGTTTCCTAGCTCTTGTGAGAAGGCATATATATCAGATGACAGAGGGCTGGCCCTGGAATGTCAGGATCCACCAACATGGGACTTGGTCACCCTTCCTACCCCGGATCAGCTTTGGGGCCACTCTCTGGCCACCTGCCCTCTAGAGCAGCTGGTTAGCTGCTCTGGAGGCAGCTAAGAAATAGGTTCAGGTTTTGGGAGAAGGAAAGGGGTGGAGCCAAGGATGTCCTGGGGAGGTAGCAGGAGGATCCCAGCTGAAACCTCCCCTGTCACTGGAGCTCCTGAGAAGGGAGGTGGGGCAAATACAAAGGTCACAGGGAGCAGAGTGATCCGAGCCTGCTGTGGAAAGGTGTAGCTCTGTCAACAGATTAAGTTGTTGCTCCTCAAAGAGGGTGCTGGCGGGGAGGGGGAGGGGAGACTTGGAAAGGTCACGCACTGTGGGGAGGAGCTGGCAAAAAAAACTAGGAACCAGGAAGTCCATGGGGAGAATGACAAGCCCCAGGGCCCGAGATGCCAGCCTGGTAGCAACTCTGGTGCCAGGGCAGCCTGGGGGAGGGGAAAGGGAATGACCAGAGGTTTCCGAGGACGCAGATGTTGCTAGGAGAAGCTAGAAGGGGGTTGAGATCTTTGTATTTTGTTAACAAACACTGAGATCCATTGATGCTGTGCAGGGCCTGGCAGAGGTCAGACAGAGCAAAGGAGTCCCTATGTCAGCTCAAAAGCCCAGATCCCTCCCTGACAGCCCTTGCCTCATCCTTCTTGTGGCTGAGATAGTTCTTTAGCTACTTAACTGGGCTTGGGGACAGGATTCCTGTTCTGTGTGAAGCGGCAGTGGGCACCTATTGCCTTACTTCCTTCTCCCTCCACATACACACCCACAGTAGGCAGCACTGGGCCTTCCCAGAGGACAGGGAGGAAGCGAGAGCCACATCTGCAGAGGATCAAGGCCTCTCCATTTCTGCTGAGATACGGCAAGAGGCTGCAGGCTGCTTGGTGGTTCAGGGTCTCCAGACAGGTCGCTGGGCCCTATAACTTCCTGTCAGGTGAAAAGCTGAGAAGAGGCTGCTCTGTAGGGGATCCCAAATATCTCGGTGGCCAGGTACACAAACTTCTGCCTGTCTCCACTGGGGTAAAGAAACTGCCTGGCCTGGGCCACGGCCCTGCTCACAGATGTTCTGGATGATTCTGCAGGCAGCGGATGAATTCGCCCACTGGCTGGCTCTCGTAGCATATTCTGTACACAGCCATGAACAGAGGGAACCTGGAATGGGGAGGGAGAGACCCAGCTTAGCCTCCTTGTACATCCTCTAGCCCCCACTCCACATCCCCTTCTAACCCTCTACTCTCCTGCTCTCCCACCTTGGAGTTAGGGTAGTTTCTGGTTCTCATTTTCCAGTTGCTGAGAATTTTAACTTCCTAGCTCCGGGTTTTAGGGTCAGGTTGTTAATTGCCTTGCTCCCTATCATATTGAACTGGCCAACATGATTCCCTGAAATTGTTTGGATCCAAGTGGACAAACCACTGAACCTCTGTGAGCCTCGGTAGCGTCAGCTGTGAAGTGGGCCAAGGTGACAGCGCTGAGGGATTCTGTGTCTGAAGTGCTTCATAAAGGCCAGTTTCCTTCTCCTCATCCTCCTGCCCAGGCTGTTTGCTTTACCAGGAGGCTTTACTCTGACCAGCCGTGAGCTGATCTTTTGAGCCTGTTTCATTCTCTCTTTTTCCAGGATTCTTTCTCGGCCAACAGAGCTCTGCTCTGATCAGCCCATCACCCCCTCTTGTCTTTGTGCTTCACATAAAGCAACACCTTGACGTAGAGACTGTCCTCACACCTCAGCACCCAGGACAGAGGTCAGGGACAGAAGGTTGGCTTTAGGTGAGCAGCTTAGACTCGGGATGATAGACAGAAAAACAGGACAATCAGGTGAGCTTATTCCTGCTGCCCCAGAGTTCCAACCCCCATAGCAGAGAATGAGGAAAGAATCGAGGGGGCCTATGCAGAGGGGTTGAAGCAATGTGGTATAAAGATCACTAGACAGGAAGGAGTTCAAAGACCATGAACTCCTAGTTGGGGGACAGTGGGCATCCAGACTCTTTCCAAGCTCTGGTCTCTGTGTCTGTTAACATAAGATAACATTTCCCTCTCTGCCCACTTTTCTACAGATTGAGGAGGGTTCCAGAAGATGAAGAATGGGGAGAGCACTTCTGGCTGTGGTTCCCTCCACCAGTGGGGCTGTGGTTCCCAGTGGGGCTGTGGTTCCCAGTGGGGCTGTGGTTCCCAGTGGGGCTGTGGTTCCCAGTGGGGCTGTGGTTCCCTCCACCAGTGGGGCTGTGGTTCCCAGTGGGGCTGTGGTTCCCAGTGGGGCTGTGGTTCCCAGTGGGGCTGTGGTTCCCAGTGGGGCTGTGGCAGACACTTACTTATCTATCATGCCCTTTTGTCGGAGGATGCTGTGTAGCTCCCGGGCTGTCTGGGGCCCCTGTAGCTTCTGCCCATTCAGCATCTCTTTCTCCAGCTGCTCAATGGACTGTGAGGAAAACAGGACAGGTGGATGGAAATGAGAGAGGATTAGTGTGAGGTTGAGAGTCGGGGGCTCTGATGAGAGGTGGAAGGTCAAGGAAAGAAAGGCTAGCAGTGTTTACAATAAGCTTAATGTTTGTGCTCAAGAGACACCTCAAGCCAGGTTCCTCTGCCTTGACACCTCTAAGGCCCCCCCTCTGTTCTCCATTCTCCCAGTGCCCACCTTTCCTGTGCGGGCAAAGGCCTCGGCCACCTTGCGGTTCCGCCCTCCGTAGCAGGTAGTGATGAGGTCAGCGACACCACAGCTCTCCAAGAAGGTGGCAGAGGACACAGGGCCCCTGCAGAAGAGCTTGGCGAAGGCAATCATCTCCATGAGGCCCAGTCGGATCACCGCTGCCTTGGTGTTGTCGCCAAAGCCCAGCCCGTCGCAGAAGCCAGCCCCCACGGCCACTACATTCTTTGGAAAATGGGAGTCACAGATGAGACAGAATCCTCTTCTTCAGGCCCCACTTGGAGCCCTCGCCACCTGCCTCCTGTTGCTTCCATCAGCCATGATATGCCCACTGAATAAGTGAAGTATAGTGGGTGGCTCCGTGACTATTTCTACCTTGTGGTTTTCCCACTTGCTGTACTCTCCTCTAGCCTGGGCTTATGCTTCCTGGCTCCCCAACTCTGCTCCATACTCCATCCTTGAGGAATTTACTGAAAATCAATCTTCCATCTGGCTGGCTCCCCCATCCATGACTATCCCTGATATCCAGAGTTCTAGCCATCCGTCTGTCTGGGTGTTCTGGACATCTCCCATTAGCCTGAGTGCTCCCCCAGAGCATCTCCTCTTCTCCGTGGACCACCCCCTGGAGCCAGTGATAGGGATGTCCCTCAAGAGGCTATAGGGAGAAAGCAGGAAGGGGGCCCAGTGTCCGATGATGAGTAATCAGCAGGCCTAAATGATTTTGGCTTTGCTTCTGCAGTTCTTCCTATGTGTATAGGGTTTGGTGGGGAATGGGAGCAACTGCCTATGAGTGAGAGCCTGGAGTACCAGTAACCAGGTATAGCTAAGCCAGGCCCTCTTTCAGGATCTTCTCCCCACCCCCTAGCTGCTTCTACATCCCTCTCACCTTTAAGGCCCCACATATCTCTACTGTGTCCACCTCTTGCACCACCGTGATGCGGAAATTGGGTGTCTGCATTAGCTCTTTCAGAAGCAGTCCCTGGGCCTGGTCCTTGCAGCCTGAAATGGAGAGGGGCAAGGCTTGAACAGCGGACTCTTGACTCTTCTTTGCACACCTGCCCTAAGCAGGACCCGAAACCCTTTCCCTGGGGGGGGGGTCCCAACCTTCCCTCACCTCTGATGCTTGGGTCTTCTTCCTTTGTCTGCCTTATGGGGAGAAGATGGCTAAGTGGGTTTGGGGGAGGGAGAGTGTGGAGCTGCTTTATGTATGTGGGCTGTGGTGGGGCTCTCACCAATGGTTGTCTCACAAAACTTCTCATCAGCCACCTCGTTGGCAATGTTGGCCCCCATCAACACATTCACAGGGATGCCAAGTCGCTCCCCAATCACTTCAGAGATGAGCTTCAGCCCGTTGGGGCCCTCGTCTATACCCTGGGCACAGGATGGAGCTCAGGCCAGGCGCTCTTTATGCCCACCGAGGGCTTCCCACCTAGAAATCCTACCCTTTCCAAATCCGCTGTTCATCAGTGTCCCCCTAGCCCCAAATGTCCTGCTGCCATCCCAACCCAGCCAAAGTTTGTTGTAAGGAGGGTGGGTGGCATATGAAAATCCATCTGAAAACTCTCCTCCACATACCCTCAAATCAGCCTACCTCTCCAAGGCAATGTATCTCCTCCACATTCCTATACAACTCACTTCCAAGTTCCCCAGACCAACTTCTCTTTCACATTCCTCAAACCAGCCTGCTTCTCATACCCCCAGGTATCCTTTGGACACCTCCTAAACTCCCAGGTCATCTGCCTCCAAACCGATCTCTTGTCTACTCCTCAACCAACCTCCCCTTCCCAGTGGCCCCCAGCATCTCACTGTTTCTCAAGCCTCCCCAAAGCCACTCCTTTCCTCTTCCCAGAAAACTCTTAGCCTACTTTTGGCATATTCTCTTCTCCCCACTTTACCCACCCCGAGCCCCACAAGTTAGCTGCACCCCCATCCACATGGTGTCCCTGGCACCTTAATAAGAGATATCCCGATGGCGTTTGCCTTCAGGTGGCCCTTGAGCTGATCACAGAGCTTGCTGATGAACTGATGGGGCACCACAAAGATCAGGATGTCAGCATCCACTGCAGCCTGGACCACATCTGGGACAGCCACCTGTGGGGTGACCAGTGTTCATGGGCCTGATAGACTTCTCCTAGCCCCTATGAAACCCCATTCAGTTCAGAAGATCTAAAAGCCAAAGAATGAGGCTTGTGGGGGGAAAAGACCAGTTTGGGGGTTGAATCTGGAAGGGCTAAACTTGGAGGAATACGACACTCTATTCCTTCTCCCATAGCCACCATTCCCTCTTTGCTGCAGTTTTCCTGGGCTCTTGACTCTTGGAAACCTCCTCCCAGCACCCTCCTAGCCTTTGGCTGTGGGACAGTTAGAGGCCAAAGGAGGCCTGAGCTTGGCAGGAGGAAGAGGCCAAGTAATTTCATCACCTGCTCCTTAGGGTCCCTAACGGGGAAGGGAAAGCGCCAGTTCTGCTGTCTTCTCTGGGGAGTGAGCCACGTGGATTTGACCAAAGACCTTAAGTCCAAGGAGCATCGTCCAAGTCTGCTAATAACCCAGTGAATAAGTAACTGGATTAGAGCCTGAGGCAGGCACTACCTGAACCCCAGGACTGGGAGCCAGAGATCCTGTCTTTGGTTGCCACAGAAACCAACTTCCTGGTCTTCTCTTAAAGGCCTGGGAGTCCATAAATGGGGGCTGGGGGGCATTCAGGTTCTCCTGTTCCAGAAAGTGCCCAGGAAAGCAGTTTGGGGGCTGTGCATAGGAGTGCCCGGTGCCTGGAACAGCCTTCCTGAGACACTTCCCAAGTCCAGGCAGTACCAGAAATGTCCCCCTTCAGCAGGAGGCAAGCAAACCTCCCCATCCCTTCCTTGTAGGGTGTTGGGGCTCACCACGTTGGAGGGAAGCTTGTGCCCTGGCAGGTATTTGACATTTTCATGCTGTGTGTTGATGATCTCCGTCAGCTTTCTGCCCCCGACGTCTTCCTCAAACACCCACATGGTCACCCGTGGGTCAAAATGTGCCAGCTTGGCTGCATTGCCACCCACAATCTTGGCGATGGCTGAGCCCCTGGTAGGAGAGGGAGCACAGAAAGCGGGGTGTGATGGAGGAGTCGTGGCAGGGGAGGGGGCAGTGTTCCACCTCAGTTTATCACAGCAGATTATTTACCTTCCTTGTCACCCCCACCCCCAAACCCAAGCAGCTTTTAAGCAGAGAGCACTGGAGGCTCCCTTCCTGTGACGAACAGGTGCAGGGCCAGGGCCAGGCAGGGGCCAGGAGAGGTTTGGACACCATCTGTCCTCCGGGGGGGGGGGGGGGGGGGGAGATAACAGCAGGGATGGAAGAGGAATCAGAGGGTATTTTCTACCCACTGTCTGCCTCCTGCCCACCTAGGCCTCTGTGTACTTGGGGGATCCCCCTTCCTCCCCATACCTCTTGACAGAGCCACTTACCAGTTGCCGGAGCCTAAAATGCAGACTTTCTTGCCAGCCATGGTGCCGCTTTTCTGCCTGAGCCAGCTGGTTCCACACTCCCGGCTCTTCTCTCGGCTAGGAGCATATAACTCTGCCACACGTGGGTGCAGCCAAGCCCCGCCCTCCAGGGGAGGCAGGCGCCTAGGGAGACAGTCTGGCCGAGCCAGGGACATGGGAGAAAGGAGTAGAGACAGGTGGGGAACTGGAATGGGGCACCAACCAAGCTCCACTTGTCCTCAGGTTTGCCAGCTGCTGGTGTTGGCAGTCTTCCTCTGGCCCCAGCTCAATCCCCCGTACCCCCTGCAACGGTCTCATTCTGAAGTCTGCCAGGAAATAGCCCAGATAGGAGCAAGTGACTGCCCCATCACTCCCTCCTGTCTTGCAGCACTAGAATGTATTCTATGCAGCTCTAGTAGCAGATACAGGAATGTTTTCTTTTCCAGGGTATATGCCTAGTGTATCCTCCTGCCAGGACTCCAAAAAGTGCTCTACAGTTTTGTCCTCTAGCAGTGACAGGGACCACATGTCACTGGCCCCACACTGGCTGCAGGGCTGTGTGAGTGGGGGTGGACCCACTTTTAAAGCTAAGACCACAAAAAAGGTAAAGGCGTGCTTTGGGGACAACCCAGCCCAAGAACGAGAGGCCCCAGGAGCCCTGACAGACAAGGTCATCTTGGTTACCCACAGTCGTCATCTCAGGCACTCACCAGTGGGCCTCCTCGCCTCAAAGTCTCCCCACCTGAACGTCTTCCAGGAAGGGAGGATGGGAAAGGTCAAAGTGAGAGGCTCTGATGCCCAGCTTGAAGACAGGAGAGAAAAGAAGGTGCCAGGGTGCTCTCTCCTTGAGAGGCTTTCAGCACCCTTCAGTTCTTTCTTGGGGTTTTAAACTACCACACTCGGGCTGCCTCAGGTTAGTGGCTAGTTTGCAGAAGCCAGAAAAGGGGAAAGGAGGCTGGATCGGGAGTAGCTGTGACCTTTGTGAGAGCTTGTTGGTCTCAGATGCTGTGACTGAGTAAGTGGGGTGTGATTGGGGGTGGGGGTGGGGAGGAGAATGGAAGCAGCTCTTTCAGCAGTTCAGGGCTCTGGATCGCCCACAACCATCTGTTTGACTAAGAAGGGGAGCTCTGGTTTCTAGGCTGATCTGAAGAGTGAGGTAAAGGGCCCTAACACTCCAGCTGCCTGTGCACCTTGACCTAGAGGGCAGAGACCATTGTGTGCTCACGTGCTGACCTCCTGGGCTGGCAGACTCCTAAGTGGGTGTTTCCAATCCCCGGGGCCACTGTTGGCCGGCAACAGTGATAAACACTGGGCTAGAGGGGAATCTGTGCAACCACTGGGTAAGGGTAAGTGGCACGAGGTCAAAAGCAATGCTTTCCAGCCCGGCCACTGTGTCTCAACTGAGCATCAACCCATGCACCAGGTCACGGTTCAATTCCCGGTCAGGGCACATGCCCAGGTTGTAGGCTCGATCCCCAAAAAGGGCATGCAGGAGATCAATTTTTCTCTCTCACCCATGTTTCTATCTCCCTACCCCCTCCTCTCCAAAAATCAATAAAAAACGTGTTTTTTTTTTTAAAGAGCAATGTTCTATGGGCTGCCCAGAAAAAGCCCCCATATTCTCCTTCCATGGCCAGAGTTCCCGTAGGAGAGAACATACACGAAATCAGTAGTTGTTTCCCTTAGGAACAAAGTTGTACCTCTACAGAGCCAGCCTCGCACAAATCACTCCAGTATGCACTGGCTCTGAGACAAGGCACCAGTGCCAGGCTGCCAGCTGGGAGAACTGATTATGGGTGATAGAATAGAAAGAATGCTTCTGTCCTTAACACATGATGGGAACCCCAAAGAATGGATATTTATGCATAAAATAACCCCATTGTTTTTCCCTAAATTCTTCCATCTCATTATGCTCCTGTAGTAATTTTTAGTGTGGAGACAAAGAATTTGTTCATTTATATAGGAATAAAGAGTGTGCAGAGATCCAGAACAGCTTGTCATAGGAAGTTATCTGTATCACTAGGCTCTTCCCAAGAGCAAACTGTAGATTTGCTTGAAATTAGTAAAGGTTCATCAGTTATTCATTACACATGTAATTAGCCTGGGTAAAAACAGATGCTATTTCAATGTCCTTGACATAAATTTTTTCCACTCCCAAGTTATCACCCACACTCCTTTCTGCTTTCCCTACTGAAGTCTGATAAACCCCCAAGTTCCAGATTAGGAGGTGGTTTTCTCCTTGGTGGGTTTGACTGAAGACAGGGAATACTCGAGTGTTCCCATCCCACTTTGGAATGTGCTTGCACACACCCTCTATTCTAAACCCCCTTCTTGTGTAGAACCAAGCAAGACAATGGCACAAAGGAGGAAAGTAATGAGCCACCAGCTGGGAAGCAGGTACATTAGGCTAGAAACTGCTAATGGGAATATCAATCCTGAGCAAAATCTTCCAAGTTCTGCCAGTGAGGGGCTGGTTGTCTCTAGTGTGAGGATGACAACACAGCAAGCCTTTCCATGCTGGTCTTAGGAACTGAAATCTTATTCAAGGCTGTGCAAGTGGGACCGTCAAGAACGGTGGGCAGAGAACAAAACGGTTTTAGCTGTGCAGGCCCTGGCCCCAATCTAGACAGGAGCCCTGATAAGTGGAACTCCCTTGGAGGACGCTCAGGTTCATTAAGGGATCACAGGCACCCAAGGACAGTGCACGTGCACGAACACACTCAAGCCCTGGGAACTCAAAAGGACAAGGGAGATGTCAGTACTACTGTCTTGTTAGTACTTTCCCAACCGGAGCTGGAGACAGCGATGAAACCCAGTGACCCCACCAGCCTCTGGCCTGCTTGGACCCCTGGGGCTGACAGAGCGAGTTCTCAGGTGAGGACCTGAGGTCCACAAGGTAGAAACCTTTTTTTCTACCATATCCCCAGCACCTAGCAGGTGCTCCATAAATAGCTGTCAATAAAATGCACAAATACCATAAGCATGGCTAAAAGCACTGGAGAGAAAAGCTCAGGGAAGAGCTCTCCCTCAGGAGGTAAGGGGACCCATCTTTCAGAAGATTCTTTTATTAAAACTGGGTGACATCGATAAGGGGACAGTACAAAAAAAATTTTGGTCCATGAAAAAAACATAATTCAGTTAATAAAAAGTTATCTTTTACAGGGACACTGTGTAGGAGTGCCGAGCTTCCTTCTCATGGTTCCAGCCCCAAGAACAGAGGTTGTCCAGTGTCACTGGGGAGCTTTCGGGGGAGGGGTGGGATAAGAGCAGGAAGGAGACAGGAAGAAAATTGTCCCCAACGTGGAACAGGCAGGGATACCGGGCTGGGGGAGGTGCTCGCAGGAGCCTGAGGAGAGGTGGGAAGCAGGGGCTTTGTCAGTTCTGTGGGTTGAGCCCATGCAAACGGAATCCCCCCTCCGTGCCCAGCTGTCTCCCACCCTGCTGTGTTGAGTCTGCGAGCCTGGGATACACTAACTCGGGGCGATACACCTGGAAGAAGAATCTGAGGCTCTCATGGAAAGATGCAAAACCATCTCAGTCCCAAGGGGCCAAGATCACAAGGTCCTGCTGTACCTGAGGGGCCTGAAGCTTTGAGGGCAGGGGCTGGGGAGTCACCATCCTGTGAGGCAGGGAGGAAGGAGTCACAAACCCAACTCAGAGCTCTTCTGCAGCCCTAGGCGCTTTCACTCCTCAGTGCCCCAGAAGTCACCAGCAGGCGTCAACTGGGCAGACAAGGGGCAGGAAGACAGGGGTGGCCCAGGGCTTTTACCCGTTTGACTTTAGGCCTGTTTCTCCATGAAGGGATGGGGGAGGCAGAATGGAGTAAATGAAAGCACACCTCCACGCAACAGCAGGGAGGACAGCCTCCACTAGTAATGACAGTGCCCAGGTTAGATTCCTGGGGCTCTGACAGGGAAAGGCAAGATTCCCCCACCCAAATACCCTGGGTTAGGACGCATAGGAGGGAGTCCTAAAAAGAGCAGCTACAAGGAGTATGCTGGGAGGGAGCAATCATTAAAGAACAAACTCCAATACTGATGTGGACCCCCTACGAGGGAGTAAGAGAAGCACTGAGACAGCAGGCCAATCCAGAGACTGCAGACTGACCTGGGCCTCAGTGGAGCTTGAGAGCCAGGGTTCCTTTAGTACTAGAGGGCAACAAGTGAAGGGAGAGTTTGCTCCAAACCTGTGGAGGGAAGGAAGGACATTGGATTCTGTTATCAGGAGAGCCAAGATCAACTAGCTTATAGAGTGCCCCCAGGCCTGAGTCTTGGAGAAGGGAATGAGGGTCCCAACTCCTCGGTCTCTGAAGGGCAGAATCAGTGTAGCTGGTCCCCTTGAAGACCACCTGGCCTTGGGCCTAATCCATTCAATGCACTGATACCACTACAGGTTCTCTCTCTAATACTATCTAGAGGTCCTATGTAGACCAGGGGAGGGTAGAGGCACCCGGGAACTTTGTGGGGTAAAGGGAAGCTGGGGGTAGGGAGGGATGGGGTGGGAGAAGAGGGTCACAGGTATCTTGTAAGACAGAAATGTGAGACCCTCTTCATTCTGGTGTTGTCCTTCAACCAACAGCATCCCCTGGAAGGTCCCAAGCAAGACCAAGGCAGGTGCTATGAGGCAGGCAGAACGGGGCCCAAATAAAGAATCGGCGCAGCCAAATCAGGGCTGTGGGAGAGGCCCTATGTATTTCGGATTCCCAGGGCTTGCTCTAATTCTTGCCGTCTCTGCTGCACCTAAGGAGAAAACAGTGGAAGGAGTGGAAGATGAGACAAACCAGGAGTAGGCAACTAATACCACTGACCCCGCCGGGGAACAGACCCCTTGCCTTTTGTCACTTTCCCCTGTGCAGCCCAGGCCACCTACCTTGGAGTAGAAGTATCGGCACACGGCCTCCTGAGCCCAAGGCTGGAAGTAGAACTCAGCTCGGCGCTCTTCCTCTGGGTTGCCCACCACATCGGTCATGGTCTGAGGGAGAAGGCAGGGAGTAGAGAGAAAATAGATTTGTTTCCTTTCTTTATGCCTGTACAGATTGAATTGTATTCCCTCAAAAGATGTCAAAATCCTAACCCACCAGTACCTGTGAATCTGACTTTATTTAGAAATAGGGTCTCTGCAGATATCAAGTTAAGGTGAGATCATAGGGTAGGCCTAATCCAATATAACTGGTATCCTTATGAGGAGGAGAAATTTGGACACAGAGACAGAGATGCACAGAAGGAAGAAGTGAAGACAATTGGAGAATACCATCTGCACACCAAGTAATGCCTGAAGCTACCACAGTTAGGACAGGGGCCTGGAACAGACACTCTTGCACAGCTCTCGAAGGAACCAACCCCTGTGGACACCATCTTGATTTCAGAACTGTGAAACAATAAATTTCTATTGTTTACACCCCATTTGTGGCAGTTTGCTACAGCAGTCCTAGCAAACCACTAATGTAACGCCCACAGTCACCCTTGCAATCATCAAGTCACTGCCTGGTTCAGGGATCCCTTCTGGAACTCTTGGTCCCTTGCTCAGCCTCTAAAAGAGTAGTCATAGTCACCACAGGATGGCGAGGACTAAGGGAACATTTCACACATTTTGTGCCTGTTCCTACCTTCTTGCCTCAGCCTCTGGTGCCCCCCTCGCTGGGAAATAACAAATTCTTCATGAAGCCTGGGCCAGCTATTTGAGTCTTATCAATCTCCCTTCTCCTTTTTATTATCTTACTAATATTGATGAGATCCAATAATGTCTGATATGGCTTATTACTTTTCAAACCACAGCCTAATTTCCCCAAACCGAATGCATGCTGCTTTGAAGCAGAGATCTTTTCCCACCTGTATCCCCTATGATATGGTGCACAGTTACAACAAATACATGCAAGATAAACACTTGATGATTCTACCTCAATTTTCCTACTTAATTATAAGACAGACCCTAGAATGTGCTAAAGATAATCTGGTCCCTCACTAACCCTTCTGGCTTGTCTACCAGATGTCACAGAAATCATGCAAACATGTGCCTCACTGAACTGAGTCCCTTTGCCACTTTCCTAGGTATTTTTACCTTGAGGTCCCGGCACTGAGACTGAAGCCAATCATTAATGAAACCCTGAGGGTCTCTGGCAAAGCTCAGCATGAACTCCCGCTGAGTCTTCAGCTGATTGATAGTTTCTATTGTCTCATGGATCTGAAAGGAAGAAGGAAGCTCATAACATTTTCAAAATGGGGAAATGCAAAGGTAAATGGAAGACAGTGTGGACATCTCCTTGTGCCACTCTCAGCCTAGTACAGAGCTGCCTAGAAATGACACCACTGCCCAGAGCTCCCACTGCTCTGGCCCTCACCTTTCTCTCAGGAGATAACTCGCACTGTGGCTCTATTTACCTGATGTGAGAGAAGTTTTCCTTTTAGTCTCCGGTGCCCATTCTGGGGGAAGCTACATGGTGAATACTTAACCCACAGCACAGATAGGTCTAAAAACACTCTTGGGTAGAGAAATAGTACAGAGGGCTGTCTCAAAAGTTAGGGTCCATGGATTTTTTTTCTCTGCCTTCTCTTCTCATTCTCCATACTCTTCCTGGCAATTTCATCTACTCGCATGTCTTTCATTACCACTGACAGGGTAATGAGTCCCAGTCTGCAAACTAGAGTCCATTTCCTAAACTCCAACCAATCCAATGACTTGGATTGCACCTTAAACTCTGTAAAACTAAATTCACTACCTTTCCTCCAACACTTGCTTCTCCTCCTGTTGCCAGTCTGAGTGAATACTACTACCCGCCCAAACTAGAACCCTGGGAGTCATCCTAATGCCTCCTTCTCCCTCACATCTCACCCACCATCCCCATCTGAAGAGTCCAAATCCCTTCAACTCTACTTTGACACATCTCAAGTCTGTCTACTTATTTCCATCCTCACTGTCTGTACCCTAAGTTTAGACCCTCCATATATCTCACATGAATTACCGCACCGGCCTCCTAACTGGGCTTCCTGCCTCCAAATCTGCCTCTTAAAATCTGCTCTCCACCATCCTGACGGTGATCCCTCGAAATGCAAACAGCATCAGCCCCTCCAGTCTTCAGTATTAACAGGTGTTTCCTGCACCAAAGCTTCTTCGTGATTATGCTCCACTTTCCCATCCAGTTTCCTTTCCCAAACGTCCCATCACAGGCACCTGGAGCTGTATCTAGCACACAAATGACATACTTCTTGAAAATGCTAGGCTCATCTTTGGACCTGTACACACCCTGCTCCCTTTCTGGAATGTCCTCTGCCTCCTACACCCTAAGCACCACTCTCTTTTCTCCCCCACTGTTAATTTCCACTCTGTCGTTCAAGATTTTGTTGAGGCATCAACTCTTCTGGGAAAGCCTCCCTGTTCTCCCCTTTTTGGCTTTACTTGTAGTAACTATGTCTAATAAGGTTAAAGATAATAATAAGATAATAACAACAGTAGCAGCAATTGTCATTTGTTTTTATGTGCCAGGCACAATGTCATGCCTCTACATCAGTTGTCTCATTTAATCCTTACAGCAAGCTTATAAATAGTCTTTACTTCACATATCAGAAACTGAGGCTCAAAGCTATTAAAAGGTATAGCCAGAATCAGAACTCATGTATGTCTGGCTCTAACCAGCGCCAACCACAGTGCCTGACACATACTGGGTGTCAATACATTTTTTAATACCAAGGATCAAAAGGCAGCCTAGAAGCTGTGATAGAGGGCTGGCAGCACCCAAACTACCCAGGTAGAAGCACCTACCTTGTTGTCTAGAGTAGCAATCTCCTGCTGGCTGGCAGTAGACAGCAGAAAAGAATTCATCTGGGTCTTCAAGGTATCATCCACTTCCACATCAATGTCATAACAAGCCGTCTTTTTCTGATCATTTGGGTCAACACTGGGGAGGAAATCAAAGGGGCCTGGTAAAGGGCTTGTCCCCTAAGACCTAATTACACAGGGTCAAAAAGATGGCTCAAGAAGGAAGGGAAAGAAGTTGATTGCAAAATTCCTTTTGGGTGTGACAGAAATGTTCTGTATCTTTCTTGTGGTAGTAGCTACAGGGTATAAGACATTTCCCCAAAGTCATCAAACTATACTTTGAACAGGTACAATTTATTGTATACATATAAATCTCAATAAAGTTGGTTTGTTTAAAAAGTCAATGGTAAAAATTTAAGTGGAACAAAAGATATCCAGTGAAAGTAAGTTTCTCCCTCCCCAAAGAAAACCACTACTGTAGTATCTTATATTATCTTTCTGCCTGTTAAACTAAAATTGACCCTGAAAATAAATTCAAATAAAACACACACCACACAAAATAAGTGCTCTAATTTTAATTACAGGAATATAGAACAGACCAACTTCTAACCCAAAGTACAGGTAACAGGAGTTCCTACTGGCTGAGTGATGGCTCACAGTCTAAAGAAAGGAAGGCCTTTATTGGAATTAATACAGAGTAAGGTTAAGAAGGCAGAGACTATATCCAACCTCAGAGACATGCTGCTTTGAGGAGGAAGTACCTTCCATCATGTTATATGTGCCTAAATGCCTTGCTCATCCATCTTCTGAACAAAAAAGTAGATGGAGGTAATGGAGGTGGAGTGTCAGACTGGAATGCCCTACCATCCAGAGAAAAGATGGTAGCCTCTCAGCGATGAACTGGTACATGTCTAAAAACAGATTCTCCAAAGGAGAGGAGAAAAGCCCTGATTTGTAGCATCTGCCAATTTCTGTGGTTTAAATATTCCCAACATGGTTGATTTCAAGCTGCCAATATTACATCACTGATCAAGGAGTTGGGAAGAGCTGGGCAGTTACACAGCATTATATAGTACTTCCACCATACAGACACAACAGACACAAGTAACCTTGAAAACACAGATACTAATAAAATAATTAGGAAGTGAACTTTTGAGTAATATTACCCTCATTTTAACATAATACATTTAATTCTAAGTTTATATAATGTAATTTTAAATAACAGCTATGTTTAACAACCTGCTTGCAAAATTCCTGAAAATTTGACAGTTGGCTTGTGCAAGCCAGTACAAGCCAGCACCAGTAACCACTACCTGCCATACACATGCTTACCTGATGACATGATTAATGATGATGGGTTCTGGTGGCATAAGCAAGGCGTGGAGCCTTTGGGGGATCTCTGAAAATTTCATACGTTGAGACTCAAAGATCTGTGGAAAAGGGGAAGGGGTAAGAAGTTGGCATTTTGGGTACAACTAGGGCTTCAAAGGACTCTAGCAAAAGAATGGGTCCTTTTCTTACCTGCTGAAGGTACTTGTCACAGATGACAAACTCCCGCTCATGAGGGTCCTGGAGCTTATGTGTCTTTATATACTGCCACAGTGCTTGAATGATCACTGGACGGGTCTGGGTGTGGATGCCCAGGAGCCTAGCCAGGCGAGGGTCTAATTTAAACTGGGGAGGCTGCAGAAAATCAAAGAATATAGAGATGAAGTAAGTGAGCTGGGTCTATATGCATTTTGGGGTGTTTAGCATGACCATACATTCGAGTCATTCAACAAGTAGTATAGTAGTGTTTTCTCTGGGACAAACACTAGGAGAAATTCAGAAATGACTAAGACCCTATTCCTTTATCTAGGGAACTTAAAGTCTGGTGTAATTATCCACAACTAAAACTTTAAAATGTCAGACAGCTGCCCTAGTTGGTTTGGCTTAGTGGATAGAGCGTCAGACTGAAGGGTCCTGGGTTTGATGCCGGTCAAGGGCACGTACCTTAGTTGCAGGCTCAATCCCTGGCCCCGGTTGGGGCACATGTGGGAGGCAACCAATCGATTGATGTTTCTCTCTATGCCTTCCACTCTCCCTAAAAATCAATTGGAAAATATCCTCAGGTGAGGATTAACCAACCAACCAAACAAATAAAAACAAACAAAAATGTCAGACTGCTGATGATGTGACTGAAAGCCAGACCCCCTCCCGTCGCCATAGCATACCTGGTAATCCAGCATCAGCAGGACAGTGCACCGCACATTCACATCTCCCGGCCGCTTCACCTGGAAGCCATCTGTCTCCTGGGTAGTGGCGGTCCTGTGCCACTACAGAGAGGAAGATGTCAGGGGTGCTCTCCCAGAGGAAGAGCTGGGGTGGGAGGGAAGAGCTTCTGTAATGACTGAATTCAACTTTGATTACTGAGGCTACTGGAAAAGAGCAATAGCATGAGAGTTTATTTGTTTTTTAATTGCTTATGGCTTTGGGATTATTGTCTGTTGAAGTAGATTAACCTTTTAATTCTTACTGCTCAGGGTCACGTTTAAATTAGCCTAAATTTCCAGTGATGATTTTATCTATACAATGGGTAATACACATATGCATAGTAAAATAACACAACTATCATTTACTGAATACGTACTATGTGTGAGAGTATTCTAAGACATTTACTTGGATTATATCATTAATTCCCACAACACCCATACCAGATAGGCACAGATCAGCCTATTTTGCAGACGAGAAAACTACTGCTTAGAAGAATGAAGTTTGTCTAAGGTCAAATAGCCAGTAAGGAGTGGAGCTGCGATTTGAGCTCTGGTGTGTCTAACTCTACAGTCCACATTTCTAGTCACCACCATGCTTTAGTTAAGCATATTTACAAATTTCTATGGATTCTATGACTTACTTCCCTTATTAGATGCTAAAGACCTTCCCATGTCTCTTAATGGTTGAAGTTAAGGGGCAGCAGCTACACTGGCAAAAAAAGGAGCAGGTTAAGTTCACTTGGAATGTTGGACTGCCTCATTCTGGTTTTGACTGTATCCCAAAGAACACCGTTGCTAACACGGCTTTCAGAACATTGCATGATCAGGCATTATAACATATTCTTAATTTTGGAATGCGAATCTAAACAGAGCAGGGATCAAAAGGAAGTCCCAGATCTATAACAGTAACCTTGGCAAAGACTAGAATCCTAACAGTTAGCCCGCCTAATTATAGAATCTGCTAACATGAAAAAGTATGAATAGTGTATGGTTAACTATGTCTCAACATTATTAATAAGCAAGATACATGTGGCATGTAAAAGAGGCCTCCATTAGAATTTCCCTTGAAAGTGGAGGGAGCAACCAAGATACTGTAGTAACATTAAAAAGGTGAGACAAGTCAGACTGCAAGAACTATTGGGTCCAAACAGCTAGTGCCACCTGGAGGTCAATGTGCAAACTACAAGGGTGGTACTGTACCCCTGGGGTAAGTCTTTATTTTTTATTTATATCTTCCCCTCTCCCTAGACATTAAAATTTGACTCCCAAGTCCATCATCCTTCAGTCATAGAATCAAAGTCTAGAGGGCAGAACTACTCACTTCTACCAGATGGTTGTCTGGCCCATACAGGTCTTTGTCCAGTTCGATCACCAAGGATTTAAAAAAGGAAGAGAACTTCCTCTTTTGTTTGGTGGCATCATATTTGGACAAGGCTGACTAGAGGAGAGAAACAAAAGGTCATGTTAGAGAAGCCCAGAAAAAATTCCTTGAGACAAAGTCCCATAAAAAAAAAAAAGGGACCCAAACAGCAATGGGAAAACTCAAAAATGTCTTTTGAGCCTGGCTGGCATGGCTCAGTGGTTGAGTGTCGAACTATGAACCAGGAGGTCACGGTTCAATTCCCGATCAAGGCACATGCCTGGGATGTGGGCTTGGTCCCTAGTCGGGGGTGGGCGGGGAGGCAGCTGATCAACAATTCTTTCTCATCATTGATGTTTCTGTCTCTCTCTCCATCTCCCTCCCTCTCTGAAATCAATAAAAATATATTTTTTTAAAATGCCTTTTGAATATCTCTTAGGAAATAGAAAGGTAGGTGTCTGTGAGTATTAAACAAGTCACAGAACCCTGAAGCAGCAGCCTATAGTATGTATAGGGTCACTGACTTAACTTTGTCAAGTTAAGCCAAACCATTACACATAAAGCGAGTCTAAACAGAGAAAAGTCTGACTCTAGAGGGGAAATGAATCACAGGCAATGAGCAGCCAGAACAAAAACAGCTTTATTTGGATAGAATGACAGCACCAGCACATGGGCTGGATCTATAAAGAGAAGGAGGCTCTGACACTGAACCCTGGTTCTCCTGCAAAAATGCATTCACATTAGCTTGCCTGTGAACAGCTAAAAATAGAGTCAGAGAGTATAAGGGCAACGTGAGCTTCCCCAAGGAGCTTCTGGGGTAGGAAGTTTGGGGGCTATCGCCTGTCAGCTGCTGCTCCCCATGAAGCAATCAAGGGCCTGTCAGATAAATCTGTTCCACTTAGACTGGGAGATGTCTCCAAGGAACATTGGGAAGATAGAGATGCCACAATGGGAATCAAGGACCTCAAGAACTCAGCGGAAAATATGGCCTCAAATTCTAAGTGCAAGCTCACTTGAACACACACACACACACACACACACACACCCCAGAATACACTGCACATACTGCTAAATTCAATGGCCAGTAGAGCAAGGAGGAAGGTAAATAACAAATCTAATCCCAGGACAATAAGGTTCTCGATATGACACCACAGTGAGGGCCAAGCTGTGGGAGCCAACACAAAGAACCATTGTCTTTAGCACAGGGAACACAGTGACCCATCCCCCGCTGTTCCCAACAGGAGCTGTGAGCACCAGTCAGGCTTCCTGCCAAGCAGACAACACTGCTTGTTCCCCGCAGCTCCCACCCGAGATGCAGACCAGGGTGGACCTTGAACTCACATCCTCCAGGAGCCGTCCTTCTACCCGAAGCTCCCAGGAAGCCACCGTCCCTTCCCCATCCTCGGCATCTGACTTAGCCGGGTTGAAAGTGTTAGAAATGAAAATTCGCAGCTTCCGTTTTTGCTGAGGAAGGTAGAAACAGGATTGATGGTGGAGCTTCAGTGGTTTGATGTTGAAGACAGGGTCTCCCCAAACCCCATTATTCCTAACAGACTGGCTTAGTGTCTATCCAGTCCCTAGGGTGGGTGGACAGAGATTCCATCTAGGAGTACAGGCCATTGGTCTGAGTGCAAATGTATATACTGAGATGCCAGTGCCAGTTCCTAAGGAGGCAGAGTAGTTGTAGCAAAAACATGGACAAGGTATAGTGTATTTCTGGTGCAAGAGATATCAAAAATCCCTCCCCGCCCTGACCGGTTCGGCTCAGTGGATAGTGTCGGCCTGCGGATTGAAGGGTCCCAGGTTCGATTCCGGTCAAGGGCATGTACCTTGGTTGCGGGCACATCCCCAGTAGGTGTGCAGGAGGCAGCTGATCGATGTTTCTCTCTCATCGATGTTTCTAACTCTCTATCCCTCTCCCTTCCTCTCTGTAAAAAATCAATAAAATATATATTTAAAAAAAAAAATCCCTCCCCTTTTGCTGTTTTGTTTTTATGTTCCTAATGTAAGTCTAGTTCACAGGTAGATGGGAAAGATGTCACTTAAATGCCAAGGAGAGCTGTGCTGCGCCTTTGATTTCTCATCCTAAGCCTGTTGCAGGTTCCCGAATCCTCTCCTTTGGTTCTCTGCCTAGGGCACTCCTGTGTTACCTTGATGGGACGTTTCAAGGCCTCCTGTATATCTAGCCGCTTCCTCATGATAGTCTGGTCCAGTTTCCTTTCAAAAGCCAAGAGATCCATATAGGCCTGGGATTCTGGTACCAGTTCACGAATCTTAGAAACAGAAAAATATCATGTGGATACAGAGCTGACCATCTCTATTCTCAAACTCACCACACCCTCAGGAAGTCCTACAGCCTGGACTCACCCTTTGAGGTAGAATTTTGTCAGCCATCTTCTTTTTCTTTGCACTGTTCAAAAGAAACACTGTTATCAGGTTGGGATGGAACCAACCAGAACATGAGACAAGGTGTCAGCACCCCCATTTATAGTAAAGTGAAGGGACTGCAAAGATTTTCTCAAATCAAAGACATTCCCTCAACCCCCCACCCAACACGAGGCATTCTCAAGAATAAGCACCATCTGCTGACACAGCAGCACCATTCTTGGTTCAGATACTCCCACCACCTGAGTTCTCATAGGTTCCCTCCCTCCGTCCCTCCCTGCCCCGCATGGTCATCTTACTTGTGGTTTCGATTTTGGACCGCCTGCTGCTGGACCTGCTGGATCTGCTGAGGAGCAGGTCTCTTGCGGGACTGGTCCATCCCTGACTGAGCCAGGCCAGGTCGGACTGAAGGGTTCCCCCCGTAGCCAGGGGGTCCCATGGAAGGTCCCTGAGGTGTCATTCGGCTGCCCGGCAGCATACCTGGTCTCTGTAGAGGGGAGAGCACCCAGAGATGTCATAGCTCCCCCTACTTAGCCCACGAAGAAAGGAAACGTGGGGGATTCTTGAGTTCTTTGAATGAAACAAGGCCAGTGGGGGGAGGGCTGGGGGTGGAGTACAATGGAGAGCCCTCGGCCTCTTTGAAATGCAAATCACTGGAGCTTCCTCGGCTCCAGTCGTGATTCGTAAGAAAATATCGCTCCAAAGTAAGTATCAGATTATACTCAAATCCTCCCTAGTCTACTTTGTATCTGTCACACTGGACATCTCTAGTTCAGACAGTGCTGTCAGCTACTCCCCCCTTGGAGGCTGGTCCCTCTGGCATGGAGCTGCCCACGCCCTCATGCCCTCCAGGTCTCAGCTGCCCACACCGGCCCACTTCACCCACCCCGGATCCACATCCTGACCCCACCCCACGGAAACCATGCCCCCAGGAGCAGGGAGCGATGCTAACTGCCTCCCCACCCTCACTCAGGGCCCAAATCCTGCCAGGGAGCCCCTCCTCCTCCTCGCCCCACCGCTGTCACTCCCAGGCCCCCGCTCGGCTCCGCCCCGGCCCGCGCGCCCCTCCTCCAGCCCCACTCACCGGATAGGCCGCCCCGGGCATCGGGGAGCGGTACAGCCCCTGACCCGGCGCCGGGCCCATTCGCACGGGAGGCCCCGGAGTCCCGCCCGGGCCCAGGGCAGCCGCCGCGCCCGCCCCTCCTGAGGCTCCGGCACCGCCGCTCGGAGCCACAGACTGGAAACCCGCCCGGGCCGCCATCTTCCCCGGAGCCGCTGCTGCAGCTGCACAAAGAACCGGAACCGGAACTCCCCCCGCCCCCCGCGCGCCCCCCGCGCGCTCGCCTGTCCGCCCGGCCGGCCGGCCGGCACGGGAGGCTCAGGGCAGCGAGACTGTGGGCTAGAGGGGGCAACTAGCGGAAAGGGTGTTGGCCACGCCCTCCCGCCTTCGCGGTCCGGGAGAGGAAACCATAGAGAAGGGCTCTGGGATAGAGAGGCCCTGGGAGCGGGCGCCCCCAGGCGACGGGAGGAAGACAGGCGCTGGAAAGGAGGACCCGGCCCCAGCCCAGCGCTCTGATGGGGACGGTGGTGGTGGCACGGCTTCTTCTGGGCGCAGTGTGTCCAACTTTCCAAAGCGCTTGGGTTGTTCGTTCCCTTCTCTTACTGCTGTAGAAGTCCGAGGGACTGAAGAGGAGAACGCACTGTTTATTCTATTCTACAGACGGGAAAGCTGAACTCAGAGTAAATGACTTGGCAAAGGTCACTAGGTTAGCAGCAAAGCCAAAGCCCAGAATCCACATCTTCTGGCTTATACATTACCTGCGGCTCATTCCACAGAAAAAGTGCCTCAGTAACAACCTCATTAGAACGTCAACCCAACTAATTCCCTGACTTTTAACCTAACCTGCTTCCAAATTTTAAGTTTACCTTAAAATTTGACCCTGCCTCCTCTCCAAAGCATCCTTTGTGCAAGGACTTCTCTTTGGGATCTCTGTTGCCTTAGGCCCCGCCCTCTTTCCCTGTCCAGTGGTTCAAACCATTCCTGGTGTGATGGCCAGCCAGTCTCATCCCAGGAGGATCAGGGTCTCCCTGCTCAAGCCTCCTTATTCCTCCCCTGATTGTTTGGCCCTAAACCAAGCTTAGCTCTAGGCACTTAATGGGAAGGCTTAAATACTATTCAGATAAGAGAAGAAGACACTGACGAGGAGTGGTTGAAACCCAGTTTATTAGACCAGAGGCATGCGTCACCCATAGCCCTGCCTGCTGTTCTCCATCCCGTGCACACCCCCAGGCCTTGCTCCTGCTTCCCTCTGGAGAGATCTGCTCTCTAAGGAATTACTAGGAACTAAACTTCCCAAAGATCCTATAGCCTCACCCTCCAGCTCCAGGTCAATGCACAGGTGACCTGCCACAGGTCCTGTTCTGGGGTTGGAGACCAAGAGATAGCTGGGCAGAGAAGGCCTGGGAAGGGGCAGGGCCCTGGCCTGGGAGGACCGCCTAATGGAAGGGGCACAGCAGGCTCTCCATCTCACTCAGCTTCTCTTTAAGGTAGGAATAGCGCTCAACTTCCCCTCTCTTTCCTCCCACTGCCAAACCATACCTCACCAGAAAATACAAGTGATGGGTTTGGGTATCAGATGAGGAAAGGGGACTGGGCCCTGGAAGGAGGGAAAGGCCACTGAGGGAAGACCTCCGCTCTGCCTGTCAGCACCCCACTGCTCCATCGAAGGAGTCACTGATCCATAGCAAGCTCTCTCTTTGAAGCCCTTGGCTTGGTGTGCAGAGCAGATCTCCCTCCCTTGGGTGGGGGCTGTCTCTGTATCAGTTCCTTCCCGTGGGAGGCCACAGGCAGCCTTGCAGAGGACGCCGGGGTGGGAGGAGCAGGGGAGGGAACGTTAAGGCTACAGGGAGGACAGAGAATGCCCGGGTTAGGGGGAGAGGGGGAGGCCAGAAAGAGGCAGAGCTTGTGATTCACAGCTTCCTTTATGTCGCCACCGAGACAGTGCGAAGGTTACAATGCGCGTGTCGTCTCCTTGTGCTTCTCAGAGGGATGTGTGTACACAGTACAGACACCAGGGGAGAGAGTCCAACTCTTTATACAGGTGAAGGCATTCAGAGACCAGGGAGGGAGCAGAAACATGGGAAGGGGTACTTGGGGTGGGAGGATGGTTCTCAGAGACAAGAGGGGATGGGGCAGAGACAGACAGAGTTAGGGGAAAGTATATACAGAGATATAGCAATATAGAGTCTGTATCATATAGAAATAGAAAATGCAGATGAGGTTGTTGAGAGAAGCAAATGAAGTTGGGAAAAGAGGACTTGGGAGAATTCCATAAGAAAATTTATGGATGTGGCCCTCTGCAGGGGCCCCTGGGAGCGGGACCCGTGCCCCTCTCCCTGAGCTGGAAGCCAACCAGCTGGATCTTTTAGGGGATAGTAGAGGAGGCTGCCTCTTGGGATTTCTGTCTAGCAGCTCTGGGGTGGGGGTGAACTTGTAGGTATCAGGATGTGGCCTACAGCACCAGGGCCACATCTTGTCCCCATCTCCACTTCTTCAGGGGATCCTTACCCCCACCTCCCTAGTGACTTCACATGGTGTATGTGTGGGGGTGGGGGGCGGGACTTAGTTCCTGCCTGGAACTTGGGGCTGGGAGGTGGTCACTGGGCTGAGAGGGTCTCTTAAGGCTGGGGAAGCCCCCCACCACCACTATCCCTCCCCTTCAAGGTACATTCTCTGGTTTAGGGCCAAGTTCCAGATCCGAATGATCCCCTCCCCCCCCCCCCACTAGGAGGGGGCTTTGGTGACTGGTGGCAGCAGAATGTAAGTGGACACTCAGATGACAGACAGCCAGACAGACAGAATTCAGGCTGGGCGCTGGGGGAGGCAGCATGGAGCAGAGAGGGGCAGCCTGAGGTCACTTGCCCAGTTCTCTCTTTTTAGTTTCTTTTTTAGATTAGTTTTGTTAAAAATAAAAAGAATAGGGTAGAGACAGGGAGAGTACTCTATGGTCAAGACTCCTTCCTCACCACAGACAAGAGGAAAGGACTGCCCAGGAGTGGGGGGCTGCCTTGGGAGGGGGAGGGTGTCCCCAGGGCAGATGTGGGGGGGCATTTGAGGGCCCCCTTGCTCTTCTAGCCCTCCTCATCTAGGCCTTTGGTACAGTGGCCTGCAGGGCTCAGCAGGTGAAGTCCTCAAAAGTGCCGCGGGCCGGATGGTGAGGTAGGATGTTGGCAGCATACGTCATCCCAGCAGGATGGCCCCGCAGGCTCTCACATGGGTTCTGGAGGAACGGCACAAGACAGGGACTGGTTATTGACAGGTGGCACTAGGGCATGGGGAGGCAAAGGAGAAAGGGTAGCAAGGGGTGGTCCAGGGGTGATGGGGAAGGGGCAGGGTGGGGGGGCACCCATCTCTGGCTCCCTCACGTGTCTTTTGACGTCATCCAGGCTGAGGGCCACACCCTTGTCTGCGCTGCTCCTTTTGGCCTCCTTCTGGCACTTGCCTCGTCTGCACAACTTGTGCTTAATGACCTGGGACATGTGGGGTGGTGAGTGGGTGTGTGGGTGGCCTGGAACCCCGCTCCTTCCTGGCACGCCCCTCCTCCTTCCCCCTCCCCCCGCCGCTTACCTCATAGGCGTAGTCAAAGAGCTCCAGCACCGTGAGGATGCTGGCGCCAATGAACAGCCCCATCTGGCCCCCAATGTCACCTGCAGGGGGCGCACAGGGAGGTCAGTAGGGTCAAGACACCATGGGAGCAGCAGAGCCCACTGGGACAGGGGCAGGCAAGTCAGAATTGCGGAAGGATAGATAGCCTTTGCACAGAAGGAGCACAGAGTGATTCTGATGGGGGGCGTTATTTTCTCCTCCATGCCTTTCTGTGTTTTTTTTTTTCTACTTTTCTTAAAATGAATAGGTGTTATTCAGAAAAAAAATTGTTCATAAAATACCCCCAACCCTCTTATTCTCTAGGCAAATGTTCAAGGGTGTATGAAATAGTTCCCCATTCATGACCAGGCCTATCTCTTCCTATTTGCCCTAAGAGGAGGCTCAGCCCCCGCCCTCCACCACATACCAAGACAACAACATTTGGGGAAAGGCCCCAGGGATGGCTGAGGAGGAAGAGCTCATGGGACAGAGGTGAGCAGCCTGCTCTGGGTGGGAGGGTGTCACACCATGCCCATGACATGGGAAGGGGACAGGTGCCATCAGCAGCTCACCCAGGAGCCCTGCAATCTCATAGGCCTTCTTCTGTTCAATGGTCTCATAGTTGAGAACTTCAAAGAAAATGTCCAGCACCAGGATGTTCTCCCTGCAAAGGGGTTGGGGGAGGAGACCTAGGTTCAAGTCACATCTCTGTCCCTTACTAGCTAGGTAACTTTCGTCAGTTATCCTCCGAGTCTCAGTCTCCATATCCATCAAATGAGATGCTGATGGGGATACCTGCCTTTTAGGGTTGTTGCGAGGATTAAATGTGATGGCATATACAAAAAGATGCTCCATACACTAGCAAGTGCGAGGTGATCCCAGATACAGCAAGGAGAATGACAACAGAGGATGAGGTGAGGAGGAAGGAGAAAGAGGCACTTTCCCTGCTTGTTCTGACTTGATCTTTCCTCACCCCAGATTCAACTTCCTCCTGTCTGCTGGCCCCCACCAAAGCCTGCTGACACCCCTCACAGTCCCAGCCCAAGAGCCCCCCACCCTGCAGAGCCAGAGCCCTTACCCTATGTACTGCTCAGACTTGTTGAACTTCTTGGCCAGGTATTTGGCTGATGCTTTGCTGGGGATCTTGACCATGGACAGCTCCTTGGCATAGCGGGTCAGATTGCAGGGCATTTCACACACACAGTACTCCTGGTCCTTCTCCACCAGGAAGTCTGTGCCCAGCCAGGTGAGAGGCGCCAGTTGAGTGGTGCCTTTCTGCCAGCACCTTCCCACACGCACATCCTGGCCTTGCCCAAAGGAACCCTGAGCCCCCTTCTCTTTCTTCACCTCGGCCCTGTGCCCTCCCTCACCAGCCTCCCAGGGGTATTTCCTAGTCCTATATCTCATTCCCTCAGAGGCCTTGGGAGTCAACCAGCTGAGCTGCTGAGGAGAGAGAGTGAGGGCCCCTCCCAGGTGACCCTGGTCCATTTTTCACGGGGGCCTTTAGAGATGCGATTCCCCAGCCTTGCTAAAGTCAGACACGGGAGCTTTCAGGTGAAGCTTGATCCAGGAGTTATTTGCAGTTTCTGGGAGCTTGGCCTGAAACCCCTGTGCATATGGCTGGCAGCCTCTCCTTCCCTCCCCCAGACTGCCCCAGGGCAGGGTCGCTCACCCAGAGCAGGATCCGCACACTCCTTGTACTGCTCTGGAGTGCAGTATGGGGCGTCCCCTACAGAGGAGAAAAGACAGTGGTGTAGGATGAATATTAAAGGGCTCCGTGACAGTGGTTGTAACACAGGTCTAGAAGCTGGAAGAGGAGAGGGTGGGACTAGCTAGCCCCCAGTCTGTCCTGGAGGTGACCCACCCCACAGTCCACTCCTCCTGGACCCTTCCCACCCATCTCTATGGGAATAGGCAGGAAATACGGTACAAGACGTATGGGTATGGGATGGACGTCTCATTTATGAGAATGAGGGCTGGAACTGGGGGAGGGAGACGCCAGCTGGTCTTCCTCCCATGGTGGTAGGAGGTTGATGTGCATGGGGAGCTGGTGAGGGGCAGGGTAGGCCGAGGGGCCCCAGGACTGTGTTTGGAGCTTTGGGGCCTGACCTGGCATGTGCACCATGCGGCAGTTACAGTTCTCCACCAGGTAGCGGGTCTCACAGTCGATGCGGCAGGCGGTAATGCTGTAGGAGTCGAAGAAATCCGAGTCCATGGTAACAGCTTTGCAGGTGCCCCAGGGCGGGGGCAGGTAGATGAGCTGCTGGGAGAGCCGGGGAGCTGGGGGGTGTGGAGACTTCTCCCCCAGTCACCTTGATGGGTTCTCTAACAGGATGCAGAACTCGGGCATCCTGCCCCGCTCCCTCCACAGCCTCTGAGCGTCTTAGAGTTTAGAGAACATCCCAGTGTATCAGCTCATTCTTGCTTCTCACTAGCCAGATCGCTACCCAGGCTCTCGCTCATCTGCCCCTCCTGTTAGTGACGGCCCCCCGCTCCATCCTGAGCACCCCACCCAGGCCCATCCTCCTGTGGCCTCTCACCCTCTGCTCCTGGCAGGCCACAAAGGTCTGGAACCCCGGGGCCACACCAAAGCCCAGCTGGTCGATGAAGGGAGGTTCATCCTGACTGTGGATCTGCACTTTGATGCCAGCTTCGAAGGACGTCTCGTCTAAGGGAACGAGGGGGGCGGGTGTTGAGAAGGCTTCTGATCCCCTAACCTCCTCCAGAGCTGGGACACCCTGCCTCTCCGGGGAATGAGCACAGCACACACTGGGACCGGGGGATCATTTATGGGACCCCAGCCCATCCCTAGCTTCCTTCTGCGATCACCAGCCCCAGGCTGCCCTGATGACTCCTGCATCCTGCACGCTTTTTTCTTACCTGGCTTCGGCTATGCACATTGGTGTTTCTCAGATGCTCTCCATTTATCCCCCTCCTTTCCTCCCTTCTCCCCCATCTCTCTCTGCCCCAAGGCCCCTGAGACCAGACAGACAAGAGGCAGCCCAAGAGAGGGAGTTATTTATAGAGCGAGTGGCAGCCACTGATGGAGAGGGATGGCTGGTTACCTTGGAGAGCAACTGAGCCAGGAAGGGGGAGCTGGAGAAATGTGAGTGTGGCAGTCAGTCAGGTGGCATCGGAGAAGGAGACGGGGAGATGCTGGGAGGAAGAAGGGAGGAGAGCCCGGGGCCTGCCTCAGGTCCCACAGTGGAGCCCAGGAGTCCCCTGGCAGAGGCTGAGGCCTGGAACCGTGGGGAGGGGCCCCTGCGGGGTGACATACCAGTCTCCCCCCATACGGGCAGGTACTCGTCCTGCTGGATGTCTAGCATGATCTCCAGTCCATTGCCCGTCCCACCCTTCATGGTCTTCAGCGGTGGACGCCCGTCTCGGCCAGAGTTGAACGTGTAGCACTTTCCGTACCGTGTGAAGACCTGGCAGGGGCGGGTGAAGAGCCTGAGAGCCCTGCCCGCACCCCCTGCCCACCCAGGGCTGTCCCCGGCTGCCCCCAGCCGCTGGAATTGCAGTGCCCTTCAGGACCGGCTCCTCCTGTGCGGCCCGTTCGCCATTGGCCTCTGTCCCCACCCATTCTCTCCCTCCTTTGCCCTTGGGGACTCCTCTGCTACCTGGATAGGTTTCCGGTTGGCTTTGGCCAATGGGTGGCATCGGTAAGGGATCAGGGGGCAGAAGGAGGGAGAGGTGGGGCACCTCTCCTTCCCCGCCCCTCATGTCGCCGCCTGTGCTCCCTCAGCCGGCGTGGGACAATGGCCCCTCGTTGGTTTCCTTACCTCTGCCCAACGCTCTGTGAACAGGCCTCATTAAAGTCTTTTCCGTTGAACTATCTGAGTGGCCATCTGATTCCTGCGGGGACCCTGACACAGACACCTCAACATCGGGGTCCCACCACTGCCTGACCCTGGGATTCCATCCCAGCCATCTGAGGGGCCCTCTCCCCAAGACCCTCCTCCAAACCAAGTGAAGCTTTTTAGTGTCCTCAGGCCATCAGCCCCTCGTGTTCATCACTGTCCCATTATCACCAGACCCTGAAAGGAAGCCCAGCTGCCATGCCCAGGACCGGGCTCACCCAGCACCAGCAGCTCTTGTCTCAGCGCCGGGCACGTTGGGCAAGGCTCGTGCAGGACTGCCAGGGCCTCCGGACAGACCTCCGCCCGCCCGGGGACAGCCTCTCCACTCCACCCCCAAGAGCAGCCCTTATCCGCCAGAGAGGAGTGAGCCAGTTCTCTGTGGCCCTTTCCCCACAGCTTCCCTGAATGCCCCCAGGTTCCCACAGATGGAGGGAGTGTGTTTTACGACTCCCGGCGCGCGTCATAGGTGAGTACAGGCACAGCCCAGAGAATGAGAGAGACAGTGTCTGGCCAGACTGGAGCGGCAGGGGGAGTGGGGCTACTCGGAGCAGAGTCCTTGCCCCCTCCCGCCTTCCTAGCACAACCTCCTTCTCCCCCTCCAGAGAAGAAAACATGCTGTCCGCATTTGGGGAGCGAGGTCCCAAGATGAGGTGGAAAGAGAACTCTGACCGCTCCTCACCCCCCAGCCCGCTACTGGGTTCCGTGGCATTCCGGTTCCAGGCCGGACACACACCATGCCTGCCCTCCACCTGGGGATGTGAGGAGCGCCCAGGGGCCTGGCGCGCTGGTCCAGCCTGGCCCTGGATCAGAGAGCTGTGCTGCTGGCTGGCGGACCGCTGCTGCCATCTTGTGGTTCTGGGTGAGAAGTGTCTGTTCTACCCTTGGGTTCAGAGGAAGGAGGCCAAGTGGACCCCTTCCTCGGCCTGTCCCGTGCTGCTAGATGTCCTGGCCTGCCTGAGGCCCAGCGGACCAATCTGTCTGCAGTCACTCTGCGATGCACCGATATGATGACACCCACCTGCTCCTGCACTAGGAAGGAGGTTGGGGACCGAGGGGGAGGGGGTTGGGGAGGGAGGGCGTGGCACCTGGTCAGACAGAACTGGAAGCTGAACTGGGGAAAAGATGGGCTTCCTCCGCAGGAAAGGCCTCAGACTCCAGAATGGAAGGAGGCTGATCCTCCCAATGAGGGCTTCCTGGAGAAGAGGGTCCCTGGCCACGTGGAGCTGGGGGTGGGGTGGGGGGATTTAAAGGAGGCCTGTTATCCCCCCTCAGAATAACATGTGCACGCACACGCACACACATACACACGCACACACACAGACACACTGTAGGAGGAACACAGGAAGACCAGGGAGGATGCAGTGAAGTCCCTGCAGGGGAGCTGCGGTGAGGGTGGGGTGGGGTGGAGGTGAGGGCTGTTCCCACGCTCCGCCTCCCTTCCACGCTCTTCCACCTCCAGTGGCACCTGCCCCAGCTCCAGTCCAGGGATGACAGTCAAAACTGTTACTGCCTGGCCCAGGCACCCACCTGCTGGGCAGCAACTAATTACCAACTAGCACGATAGACTTTAATATTTTAACAGGAAGAGCGGTACTGAGATTAGAAACCCAGCTCCAGACCCTGGGCTCCTGGGTGAGCCCTGGCCAGGCCTCTCTGAGACCCGTCGCAGAGGGCGGGTGGTCCAGGTGAGGTGGGGGAGGAGCAGGACCCGCCAGCCCAGCCCCAGAGTGTTAGGGTGAGCCAAGGCAGACACGCTCGGGGTGCCAGGCCAGGCGTGGGTCTCCACTCACCACTGAGAAGTTGTGAGGGCCGCAGGGCCCCCCACAGTAGGAGCAATAGAGCAGCATGTCCTCCAGCCGGTGGCAGGAGCGATTGTAGAAGCGGTGCAGGTTAAAAGGCTCCCCAGAGAAGGCCTCGGGCCCTGGGGGGGCAAGGGGCACCCCAGGGTCGTCACTTTCGTCCATCCCCAGCATCGGGGCCAGGTAGAGCAGGTCAGGGTAGCTGAGCTGGGACAGCCGCACGGCATTGGTGTTGCAGAGGGTGACCGCCGGGAAGGCCAGCTCCGAGGTGGCCACCTCGTCCAGCAGAGTCACGTGAGGGTAGCTGAGGTAATAGGCAACTCGGTCTCCTACCTGGCACAGGAAGGCCCCCAGTGCCAGGACAAAGGCCACTGCCCACAGGGCCTGCCTCGGCCCTGGACCCCCTTCCACAAATATGTGGTTGGCACCATGGAGGGTGCAGCTGCTGGCGAAGGCCACCAAGTCCTCGGGCAAATCCCCCTCTCTGGCCTCCTTCCTGGGTGCCTCCTTTTCCTTCTCTTCTTCCTCTTCTTCGGACTCTGAGCTGTCTCGCTGCTGCTGCTGCTGCTGCTGCTGCTGCTGCTGCTGCTGGGGACCCTGAACATCTCCCAAGGGCCCGGGGGCCTCCTTTCCAGAGGAGAATGACACAGAGCAGAAGATCTGGATTGGCATCTTCACCAGGGGCTTCCTGGCACCAGGGGATTGGCAGGAGGAAGGTGAAGGAGATGTGATCCCAGGCAGGGTCTGGCAGGGCCAGCCACCAGCCCTCCTGCCAGGTCTCCGCCAAGGGCTGGCCCCAGCCGTGTCCTTCCTCATCAGGGCCTGTGTGGCAGTGTGGCTGAGCTGGGGCGGGGCATGGAGAGAGGATCGGCCTGCCCTGCCAGGGAGGGCGGGTGTCTGGGCTGATGAATAATTGAAGGCAGAGTGAAAGGGAGGCTGATGGAGGGGGCCTGGAGCCCCTTTTTTATCACCGGCTCCAGCAGGAAGGAGAGGGTTGAAGACAGAATGGAAATCTGGAAAATCCTAGGGGCTCCTGGAAGCCACCTCTCCAGGTGAGACGGGACCTAGATAGTCCCTTGCTCTCTCTGCCAAGCCAGCAAAAGTCCCTGCTCCTCCCCGTCACACACACACACACACACACACACACACACACACACACGTGCACACACACACACGCATGTGCACACACACACACACACACACACACACTTTCAAGCTCCCTCTCATCCTCCAATCTGTTCCTCAGCATCCCCTCAGCCTTCCCATCCCAATTCAGGGTCCTCTCCCTCATCCCCCCCCACCCTGGTCCAGCCAGGCCTCTGGCATATCTGAGCCCCCACACTCTCTTGGCAGTCTCTCAGACCTCTAATCCCCCCTGACTCACAATCCCCCCAATTATTTCATTGACTCCCCAATTCTCCCAATACACCATTCTACCCCAGCTCTCTTCTACTTATTCCTTTTGATTCTCCGTTTCCTTTCAATCACTGTCCTGACCCCAATTTACTTTCAGTTATTTCCTGAACCCCCTGTTCTCCTGCAATCACACTCCCTTGACTTCCAATTTCCCTCCAGCCAGTCCCTGACCCCATTTCTCCTCCGCTCCGTCCCCTCACCCATCTCTGCTTCAGGTCAGCACCCTCCCCTCCCCGATGCTGAGCTGTACTTAGGTCACTTCCCCCTCTTCCATTCCCTCTGTGGCTTGGGGGGCAGCCCAGGTTCCATTAGCACAGGTCTCTCACTGACCACAGACTCATTTATGGCCAGCTCCCAGCACTAGGGGGAGGGACCCCATCTCTTGCAGCTGAAAAGCTTCCTAATAGATCACCCCTCCCCCTCCCGGCTTGCCCACCGCCCAACAGTCCAGGAGAGGAGTTCTAGGAATTCTCTTCTGGGGGGTGGAAGAAACTGAGATCAGAGCAGAGACTGGGTCCTGGATCAGGTGGGGCATGTTGGGAACCAACCTGGGTAACCCCCAAAACCCTCAGCCTCACAGATGCCCCCAGCCCCTCAGTCTCTGAGGCCCCTGTTGTCCCCAATTTCTCATTCCCTTCCCCCAGGCCCCCGGCCCCTCTGTGGGCTCTGATTACTCAGGGCCACTGGTTGAGGAACTTGAGCCACCAGCCAAGTCTCCAGGGCCTAGAAGGTGACCTGAGGAGGGGAGGGAGGGAGGTGACGCATATTAACCCTTCCTCTGCAGGGCCAGAGGAGGAGCATGGGGGTAGGACAAGTCTACTTGGGCCTTACCACTCCTTAACCGACCCACAGCCCCAGGCCTCGTTCCCTTCCCCGCTCCTCTCCCCTCCCTCCCTGCTCCCACACATCTTCCCTTCCCCATTTGCATGCAGAGACCCTGGAGTGTGCTGGGTATGGAAGGCAGGGTGCCAAGTTCTAGCAGAACTGACTGATGTGGGACCTTTAGCCTCAGCTTTGCTGCCAGGGACACAGAGGCCCCGGAGAAGAGCAGCCTTTGAGATCTGGCCCCTCTCCATCCTTATGCCATTGCCCTCAGACTGGCCTCCTCCTCTTTTGCCCAAACAACAGCCCTTCAATGGGTCTTCCCCCCACCCCCATCCCTGCAGTGTCTCCCCATTTTCAGTCCATGCTATGTAACTGTGACCATTCTCCTGCTTAAAGACCCTCTCTCATTCCTTAGTGCCTCTTGGTAAAAGTCAACCCAGTCCCAGAGGCCTTTGCAATTTACCTTCCATCCTCACCTCCCCTTCACCCCAGTGCACCGCCCCGCCGCCACGCCCTTCTCCCACTCTGCACCAGGCTTATCCGTAGTTCCATGCCTTCTCTGGACTCCATCTGAGGAACTACTCATATTTCCAGACCCTACTCATACATTACCTCCTCCAAGAAGCCTTCCCTGACTCCACAGGGCATAGTCAGTGCCCACCCAGGGAACAGACTAGAAGGTCCGTTTTGCTCAAGGCCCTTCAGGCACGATAGTGAACAGCATGTTCACAGGGGCTATGAGAATGACAGAGCAGGACCCAAGGACCCAGTGGAGAAACAGGAACCAAGAAAGACCAGGGACACGCTGGGCAACCAGAGATAGGTGAGGAGAGACCCTCGCCTCCAGCTGTTGTCCTCATGCTTCTGTGTGCAGCCATGGGCTCCTTCTCTGTTTCCTGCCCTGAGCGCATTTTCATCCTGCCCACCAGACCTCGGCTGTCGGACTTTGCATGTCCTCAGGCTGGGTTTGAGAGGTGGGTTCCAGCCTTGGGCTGGAGGAAGGGCAGCCTAGGTTGAGGCTTGGCTGGCCATATGTTCCACACCCACTAGAGGGCAGTGTCCCCGCCTTCAGATGCCCTGGCAGGGGAGGTAGATTGGACTTCCAAAAGGAGGAAACGAAGGCAGGGGAAGCTTCCAGTGTGGGGGCCTCATCAGGGAGAAGGGCGTGCACACAGAGCAGCTTCGGAGGACCGCCAATCTGGCATGGCCGGACCCTGCTTCCCCACACCACTACAGAGACCCACTGCGCACACCCACACACCTCTACATTAGACACACAGCCCTCTGGCGGACAACAAACGTAACACACACCCTAACTGCTCTTCCTTGTCCATCTTCTAACGTCCTCTCCGATCTCAGCTCGTTCCAGTAGACAAATCCAAATGTCTCACAATAATGGGAGGTGAGGCAAGCAGCACACACAGACCCCCAAGCATACACAGAGGGCCCCAGAGCGGTGGCCAGGCAGACACACATGCGGAACAGCACTCAATTCTGAACGCTCTGTCCACGGAGGCGGCCCTTCCCCACGCCACTCCCACGCCAGTCTCTCTTAGGCTGTGAGTGCTCCCTCAGTGGGTTCTGCCTTTCTCTACATCTCTCTCTGAACTCCAACCACCCCTCACATCTGTGGAATGTTTCATGCTTTTCAAATGATAGCTCACGGGATCCTTACACAACCCAGTGAAATAAGCAGGTTGAGTAACTTCACCCCCATTTGACAAATGAGGAAACTGAGGCATAGTGACCTCTTCAAGACTCATGGAGAGCAAGTAGAGGGCTTGAGACTAGAATTAAGTTCTTCTTCTCCAAATCCCTTTCTTCTCTGTCCTTCCATTTACCCATCAAATATTTCCTGAGGGTCTGTGTGCTGAAGACACAGGGAGAACAGATAAAGGACCGGGATCCTGCCGTCAATGAGCTTACTGTCTAATGGGGGAGTCGGACATCAGTTTTTTTAAATCACAAAAATGAATATGAATTAAAAGCTATGATAAGTTATGAAAAACTGATTTTATGAGGGTGAATGATAAGGAATCTGACGCAGACAGGTAATCAAGAAAGGTCTCTCTGAAGAAGTGACGTTTGAATTGCAATCTAAAGAATAAGAAGGGATGTCTGGCTGGTGTTGCTCAGTGGTTGAGCATCAACCTATGAACCAGGAGGTCATGGGTTTGATTCCAGGTCAGGGCACATGACCAGGTTGCGAGCTCAACCCCCAGTAGGGGTGTGCAGGAGGCAGCCGGTCAATGACTTTCTCTCATCATTGATGTTTCTCTCTCTCTCCCTCTCACTTTCTGTCTCTGAAATCAATTTTAAAAAATCTTATTTTAAAAAATAAAATGTGGTATATTTGTGTAATGCGATACTACACAGCACTGAAAAAGAACTACTGCAACACACAACAATGACACTGAATGTCACAGACACAATTATAAGGAGAAAAAAAAAAAACAGACATAAGAGGGAATACACTGTATAAGTTCAAGACCAGGTGACAAGTCTCTATACTGACAGCAGTCAGAATAAAGGTTAATTTGCAGCAGCATTGATTAGAGAAGGGTCTGGAGGAACTTCCTGGGGTGCTGGAAATGTCTTACACTTTTAAACCAAATGTAAACACACACCAAGGAAATATATAAAATATTACATTGTAAGATACAGCAACATAAAAAAATACTAATGAAAAATTCATCGTTCTACCATTAAATCATACCACCTCATGATTTTAAAGAAGAGAAAGGCTTGGGGCTGAGACTTGAGTAGTGCCAACATTTAATGGTCAAACAGGAGAATGAACTGGCAGAGAGACAGAAGGAGTGGCTAGACAAAGGAGGAAGCCTGAGAGAGTATGGTTGACAGGAAAGAGAATAGTTGAAAAAAAAAAAAGAGGTGATGGTCAACCTTTTTGAATGTTATTGAGAGATCAAGGATTAAAAAAAATGTTTGTGGGATTTGGCAACATGAGGATCACTTAGCTAGAACCATGTTGGTGAAGTGCTGGGGCAGGAGAGAGGCAGCCTGGCGTGGATTGAAGAGTGAGTTAGAGAAGAAAAAATGAAGACAGCGGAATACATACATCACTTTTAAGAATTTTGCCTGTGAAAGGAAGCAGAGGCATAGTGTATGTGGGAGTTAGAAGGGGCTGTGGCGTGCAGACATCTGTATTTTGGTTTTTATCTTAACCTTACAGCCCGATGCACAGTAAGTGCTCAGTAAATGTTAGTGTCATAGCGATATAATTCAAGATGGGAGAATCGTAAGCATGTTTCACCACCAATGGGAAGGTTCCCCTGGAGAGGGAGAGCCTGGCTGGAGAGGAGGAGAGGCAGCAGAGGGGAAGAACTGGTGGCGAGTTCAGCCTAGATAAGACGGATGCTCCCCTCGGGGGTTGGTTCCCAGAGAAAGCAGGAGACCTTGTCAGAGGCTTCCATCAGCTCGGTGAAGCGGGAGCCAAGGTCATCTGCTGAAGGTGAGAGGGGGCCGGAAGGTGGCTGTTTGAGAAGAGTCTAGAAGTTTGCAGTAATCACTGGGGAGAGCACGTTGACCGGGAAAACGCAGTGGGGTTGCCAGGCAGCACTGCAGCCCATGTGAGGGTGTTGGTCATGAACCCAATGCGCTTCCAAGCTGGTCTGCTGTGTGACTTCCTCTGGGAGAGCCCGACCGTCCTGGGGCTGCCCTGGGGCAAGCAGCGGTGGGCTCGTCTAAGGCTGGACTTGGTCAAGGGGAGCAGGGAAAAGGCAGAGGAATCAAAAGACTTGGTGTGCTCACCCAGCCGGGTGTAGCTCAGCTGTTGAGCGTCAACTCAGGAACCAAGAGGTCACCGGTTCGATTCCCGGTCAGGGCACATGCCCAGGTTGCGGGCTCAGTCCCCAGTGGGGGACGTGCAGGAGGCAGCCAATCAATGATTCTCTCTCATCATTGATGTTTCTATCTCTCTCTCCCTCTCTGAAATCAATAAAAATATATTAAAAAAAAAAAAAAAGACTTGGTGTGCCCAACTTGAGGCCAGGATTCCTTTCCCTTCCTGCTGCACCACAGCTTCTTCCCAGAGGGGGCACGGCAGGGGTGCCTAGAGCACTCTTCACCACACACCACACTCTGGCTCCTAGGGTCACACACAAAGAACCTGGACTTCGAAGATCTGAAGTCAAGGTCCTGCTCTGTCACCTACTGGCTGCATGACCCGGAGCAAGCACCGAACACCTCGGAGCCTCAGTTTCCCCGTCTTTCAAAGGAAGGGATTAAAATGTTCCTGCCTCCCAGGTTTATGAGGGCCGCACGAGCTCAAGTAAAGGGAATCTGTTCATTGCAAAGTGAGACGGAAAGAGATGATTAATTTTGCTGGTATGTGCTCTGCATGCAACCAGAGGTTTTCCACACACAAGCTCCCTCCCGCAGCCACACAAAGTGAGCTGCATGCCTCCATGCACATCCTCACACATCCTCTTCACACCCCAATCTGCATCCACAGTCTCCCACTCAGACATGCACACTGAGGTGCACATGTGTGCTTGCACACTCGGGGCACACCGGCAGGGAGCCTGAGTTGGCTGCTGTCCATGGTCAAAGCCACTGCAGCAGTCTCTCCCCTGGGGACGTTCCCAGGCTGGCACGATGATGTGACACACCAATTGGACACACACACACACACACACACACACACACACACACACAGCCCAACCTCTCAGGCCCCCGGGACTGTCAGAGGCATTGAGAGGATGCAGATGAGAGGGGCGGGAAAGGATTTTCTTTCCAAGAACTCGGGAGTTCAGAAAAATCACAAGTTGCCCTCCCACTGCCTTGGGACTGCCTGGGGTAGCAGAGTCTCTGTCTTGTAGTTTGTTAAGGGAACTTGCCCTCAAGGTGAATACACAGTAGTTTCATACTCATTTAAACATTTTCCATGAGGAAGAGGTCTGTTCCATGTGCCCAAGACAGTCGGTACTGCACATCCATTCTACACACGGGCCGGCATGGGCTTAGCCAGAGTCCCAGAGGCTGAAGGAGGGGCTGCCCCCTGGCAAAGACTAATTTCACAGTCTACAGGAAAGCGGCCCTAGAAGCTCCGGAATGGAGCGTATGAAACTATTCCCAAAGCATAACCCAGGAATGCCGATACCCAGCCTCACCCTCCACCCGAACTAGGCACCACTTCTCATTCTTGCAGTCTGCTTCCCAGTTTGCCTCCCAGAATTCCCACGCAAAGGTCCTGACTGGAAGGTTCTCAGTCAGAGGGCAGAGGCTCCTGGGGCAGCCACCTCAGACATACAGCGAGGGAAGGCTTGTGCCTAAGGGGCCCGGCAAGGCCGGGCAATGCCCCTTGCTGGGGAGGACTGGGCTGGCCATCAGCTGGGCTGGCGTGGGGAGAAGCCACACGTTCTACTAACCTGGAGCTTCTCAATAGCTGAGCTGGGCTGGGCAGACTGGAAGGACTCCACCTCGATGTTGAGGAGCCTTTCATCCCTGGCGCGTTACTCCTTGCTCCCAAGGCTTCTGTCAGTGCTGCCCACCCGCTCAGCTCTGAGCCTGCCTGGGCACTGCCCTTCACTCTAAGCTCCCTGAGGGCAGGGACAGGCTCTGCCTGTTCACCACCCAGCTGGAGCCTGGCACTCAGAAGGGGCTCTGTCACAAGAATAAATCAAGTGGCCCTAACCGGTTTGGCTCAGTGGATAGAGCGTCAGCCTGCAGACTGAAGGGTCCCAGGTTCGATTCCGGTCAAGGGCATGTACCTTGGTTGCGGGCACATCCCCAGTAGGGGGTGTGCGGGAGGCAGCTGATCGATGTTTCTCTCATCGATGTTTCTAACTCTCTATCCCTCTCCCTTCCTCTCTGTAAAAAATCAATAAAACATTTTTAAAAAAAAAAAGAATAAATCAAGTGGAGACTGACACACTTCCTGCCTAATATTCAGCCTCCCTCACCATCCCCCAGAATTAGAGCTGTCTTCCACGAAGTTGAATCATGCTCAGAAGCCACTCCCACCCACAACAGAACCATCGCCCTCGCTGTGGGCTTCCCCTCGGCTTCCCGGACACGCACAGGGGCAGCAGGGCCATACCCTGCAGTTGCCCAAAGGCTGGGGCAGGAGGAAGGCGCTTGGAGGTGCTGCTTCCCACCCCCCTGCTTCCTGCTCTGCCCCCAGAGGCACTCAGTAACTCACATCAATTCCCTATTACTTTAGCCAACAGCCAGGAGATCAATTAACTTAGAGCAGCCTCTTAGCTGACAATAATCTGGGAGAGGGGTGGAGTCAGAAATGCTAGGGGAGGGTAGAGGTGAGAGAGGAAACCAAGTTAGCCAAGGGGATGTGTAAGTGTGTGTGGGAGAGGAGAGAGAGAGAGAGAGAGAGAGAGAGAGAGAGAGAGAGAGAGACCCTCCAATCTAGGGTCCCCTGGATTCTTGCAACTGGCTGTACTCGTCTCTTCTCAACTCAGGGAGGGAAGGAGAGAAGGGGAGGGTAAGGGAAGGTTAAGGCTGGACGAAGTTCCAAGAACCCCTAGGTCCGGAGTGCCTCTCCTCCGAAGTTAACCTCTCCATTCCAGGCTCTCCTATCCCTCTGCAATCCGTGCATGCTCCCCTGTCGGAGCCCCTTTCACCCATAAAGACCACCAGGCCTCTAGGTGGAGTTGCCCATGACCCCCCCTTTCTCTGTGTGTGTGTGGCAATCTGGGCAGCCTTCCCCCTCAGCAGCCCCTCCACTCCCTACCTAGCTGGAGGGAGCAGACCCAGGTAGTAAGAGTGGGCCCTCCCCGGGACTCCTGGTCTGAGCTGCTGAGGGCTGGGGTGTGTGAGTATGAGAGGTGTCAGTGAAGGGGCAGAGCCAACCCTGGGGATAAGGTGGCTCCCTGCTAGTCCTGGCTCTCCCTGGGCCCTGTGATCCAGCTCTGCTTGCTGTGAGAGGACTTCTCCCTCCCCTCTGGGTCCCAAATCACCCACCTCCACCCACCCCTTCTACCAGCATCTCACCCCACAGGTGCTCCGGGAGGTTCCTGTCCTCCAGAACCCCAGGGGGATTTCTGTGTGCATCCTCTTCTCTCCACCTCTCCTCTGGGGGATTCCTGCCTCCTCCAGAGTCCTGGGGGCCCCTCAGGGGCCCCTCATGGATTCCTGTCTCCCAATCCTTTGTGCCCCAATTCCATCCCCTCCTGAGGGAGCATACTATCCCCACTACACACCCACCCCTGGGATTTCCAGTCTCTGCCTTCCCTTTCCTTCTGTTCCAGGGTTCAGAAATGAATTCCGTTTCTCTCTCCCCCAGGCAGAGGCTCTGGGTCTCAGCTGGCGGAGGGGGTGGCAGAGGGCAGACTGGGCCACCATCTGTCAGCCCCCTCCCCTCGGTGCTGCTCAGCATTCCAGCCACATTGCCGCTCCCAATGCCAGGGACAGATAAGGTGCAGCTGGAGGCTGGCACCAGCTGCGACTGTGCTCACTCCCCCAGCCCAGCCCAGACACTGCAGACAGCTGCGCCCCCGGGCCCCTCCATGGAACCCCTGCCCTGCCTTGGCCTGGGTGGCATCGAGGTGGGATGGGAGAGTGGAGCCCTTGTTGCCCTGGCAACCAAGCACCCCACCATGAAGGGAGGAGGTGGCCGGGGCAGAGAGAGTCTTGTGGGCGGGCCTCTGGTTGCTCTTTTGGTAGCTCAGGAGAGAGCTCCTGAGGCCCACCTCACCCACTGCTGTGGGGATATCTCCCCACTGCCCTCTGCCCTTCAGTCTCAAAGCGTTTCCAACCTGTGCCTCCCGATTTAGCCCAGGTTTCCCATTATCACCCCACTCTCCCAAGCGGACTCAGCCCAGCTGGGGATGGACCTGTCAAACACTCTGTGACCACCAGTCTGTCCCCTGAGGTTGAGCTGGGATGTTTGAGAGTATGCCATTCCCATGGCCCCCGAACTGTCCTCCAGAGCAGACACACCCTCACAGACCCTCACACACACCCTCACAGACCCCACAGACCCCCACACACACCCAACAGACCCCCACAGACCCCCCCACACACCCAACAGACCCCCACAGACCCTCACACACACCCTCACCGACCCCACAGACCCCCCCACACACCCTCACAGACCCCCACAGACCCTCACACACACCCTCACAGACCCCCACACACACTCACACACACCCTCACAGACCCCACAGACCTTCACATACACTCTCACACACACACCATCACAGACCCTCACACACACTCACACACTCACAGACCCTCACACACACTCACACACACCCTCACAGACCCTCACACACACTCACACACACCCTCACAGACCCCACAGACCTTCACATACACTCTCACACACACACCATCACAGACCCTCACACACAGTCACACACACACTCACACACCCTCACACACACTCATAGACCCTCATACACACTCACACACACCCTCACAGACCCTCACACACTCTCACACACACCCTCACAGACCCTCACACACACACACCATCACAGACCCTCACACACACCCTCACAGACCCTCACACACACCCTCACAGACCCTCACACACACCCTCACAGAACCTCACACACACCCTCACAGACCCTCACACACATTCTCACACACACACACCCTCACAGACCCTCACACACACTCTCACACACAGTCACACAGACCCTCACACAGTCTCTCACACACAAACCCTCACATACAACCTTATAGGTTGGATGAGGGTTGCCCTTTGAAACCTGCAAAGGAGTTCACCTGGTGTCCATGCACACTGTATTTTGCAGACACTGTGAGCCAGGGCTTGGACCCCCCAGTTAAGAACCTCTGCTCTTGAGGTGGTAGAGGTGCCAAGATGTCTCTCCTAAGCTCTAACCCGATACAGATGTTTTCTGTCAGTGTCACATCTGCCCAGTGGGTAGATACACCCCTTTTGGTCTAGCAGGGACTGGCAAGGATGAAAAGGCAGCTGTTCACTATGAGACCAGGAGAGAAGAGAGAAGGTAGAGTCCTGGCTGGTGTTGTTCAATGGTTAGAACGTCAGCCTGCACACCCACAGAGGAGTCAAGGGTTCGACTCCCTGTCAAAGGCGCATACCTGGGTTGCAGGTTTGATCCCTGGCACCAGTAGGAGCACGTGTGGGAGGCAACCAATCTATGTGTCTCTCTCGCACCAATGTTTCTCTTTCTCCCCCCTCCCTCCCTCCCTTCCACTTTCTCTAATGAAGATTAACAAAGAGAAAGAGAGAGAGAGAAATAGAGTGAGAGAGTAGAGCAGAGCACCAGGCAAGGAGTGTCTGCATCCCTTAGAACCAGGGAGCTGGAGGAGTGCCAGACCCTTCTCCACCAGGGAGATGTCAGACATGGACTCACAACATGGGTCCCATCCATTAGGAGCATCCCAATGGACAGAAGTGGTAGGGTTCCTGACATGGAAAGGATCCAGCAGTGGGGTCAACCAGAGAGGGTAGAAGAAGGGGCTGAGAGGTTTGGGTTCAGCCAGATTAAGGGTCAGGCCTTCTTTGATAAGGGCTCAGAAACAGAAAAAAACCTGGTCTGCCTGACAACCCAGACCAAGAAGTGCCTGCAAGCTCCTGGCCTGTATCTCTCTTCCCAGGAAAAGGAAGAACTCAGGTTACTCCAGAATTTTCCGAACCAGTCATATCTCCGTCTGACAACCCAGAATTGTCCCCTCAGACAAAATAGAATGACCACATTCCAGTAATTTCATTTCCATACACCAAACATGTCTTAGCATCACCACTTGGAATCTCTCTGGGCGTGAGAGACGAATGGAGCAATGGAACACTCTCTATGGACTAACGGTACCCTCATTTTATACCTTGGCACCTTCCCAGGTTGAGCCAAGCAATTCCCTCCCTCCTCCAACACTACAAACCATCCACAGCGGGATGGCTTCTCTCTTCCTTGGTGGTCCCTTCTGCTTGTGTGTTGGGAGGAAGGCCTTGGCTTTCACTTTCACCTTCACCAACAGTTCTATTCTCTCGGGAGCACAGTTGGTGAGCCTGGGAACCCTTAGGTCAAGGGCTCTGGGGAATCCAGGACTCTCCTGTTTTGAGGAAGGAAAAGAGGGAAGAAAGTGGTTCTTGCATCACATTAAGCTCCCCATCAGCTTGGCTCAGCAGTTGTATGAACTTTTGTCTGGTAGGGTTGACAAAGGCTCATAAAACCAGTCTGTAGAGCAGGGCTTTAAACGATTGGGAAGTCTGCTTGGTGGGTGTGGCTCAGTAGTTGAGCATTGACCTATGCACCAAGAGGACTCCGATTGGATTCCGGGTTAGGACACAGGCCTGAATTTTCGGGACCAATTGCCCTATCCCTGGTAGGGGGCATGCAGGAGGCAGCCAATCAATTGCTCGATCGATTGATCGATGTTCTCTCTCTCTCTCCCCCCCTTTCTCTCTAAAATAAATAAAAGCATATTTTTTTTAAAAAAAACTTAATTTCATTTAAAAAATTGGGAAGTCTTGTGTAACCTCAGTAAGAAAAAACAAGCATGACCTTTCTACAGGCTCAACGTTTCTACACAAACAAATGCAGTTCATGCTCCCATAATGCTAGGAGGAAGCAAGCAAGTAGGGAAGAAAATGGGCAGGGAGAAAGGGGAGGTTCTGAGAGTGGAGAATTGGGGGCAGGCATGGAGAGCAAGGGGCTCCTAAGGGAGGTTGGGTTTTCAAAGAGCAGTGGCCAGAATTGGAAGTAGATACGCTGACTCCAGGGTCAGCAGTGTTAACAAAAAGAGCACACTGCATTGGGACTTAAGGAGACACGTTCTAATCCTGAATCTGTAACTAACCAGCTATGTGAGCTCGGGGCAGCTCATTCTCCCTCTCAAGTTTGTGCATTCATAAAATAGAGATAATATGGCTATTTATCTAGGGGATTGCAGGAGTCTAGAAAGCATTCTGAAGAATTACCAGCATCATCCTCTCACTCAGTGTTATTTTTCATACACGGCTCCAGGCCCTCTGGTCCCTTTCCAGCCTCTTTCTGATTCTATGCCCTCAGGAACCTGTATGACTTGCTTAGGATCACCCGGGACAGAGAGTGCCCCTAACCCTCTCTGGGGTGCTGGCTTTAAGGCAGCCCACCTATGGGGCATCTCCATTTTAAGAAGCAAAAAGAGCTTGCTGTTCAGCCATGACTGTGTAGCCCAAATCATCTCTCCTTCCTCAGACCGTATGGCTCTGTGGCTCTTGGTGGCAAGGGGGTAACCCAATTGGACAGTGTACGTGTATGATGTGTGTGTGTGTGTGTGTGTGTGTGTGTGTGTGTGTAGTGGCATGGAGAGAATGACCTATCTGGCCATTTAACAGAAAGCTTCTCTTACTTTTCATGTTTCACAGTGCTTCTCAAACTTGAATTCAAGTCACCTAGGGATCTTGTTAAAATGCAGATTCTGAATCAGGAGGTGGGGTGGTAAAGTCTGCATTTCTTTCCAGCTCCCATGGGATGTTCCTCGCCCCCTACCACCCAGCTCTGACACCTGTGGCGCAGAAGGTAAGCTTGATGGGGTCAAGGCCATGCCAGGCTGTGCGTGTGCCTGTGCATGTTGTGCGCTGTGGGTTCTCTTTGTTGCCATATCATGGACACAAGGCTGAGGCTCCAGCACTCACACAGAACAAATGCACCCCATGCTGAACAAAATCCCTGCGAGCCCCAGGGACACATAGCGTCCTCTCCCAGTGGAGCAAGCAGGATGACAGGACTGCCTGCTCCCAGTCTCCTCCTCCTCGGGGGGCCGGCTGACTCACACTCTGCACACTCCGCCCCAGGGGACTCACTCACCACCTTGAAGTCTTCTGCGCTGCACACCTCCCCCCGGAACTGGCAGGAGAGCAGCATGTCTCGAATGTCGTGCCCCGCACGGTCGTAGAACTCGCGCATGTTGAAGGGCTTGGGCTTGAAGCTGCGGAAGTTGGCCTTGTCCTGCAGTATCTCCAGCTGCTTCTCATCTGCCATCTGTGTGTCCGGTATCTCATACCTGGAGCCCGGGGGGCGATCCGAGCATGGATCAGCATGATTTTCGGTTCCTGCCTCTGGCCTCCAGTGTCAACCCAACCTCCAGGGAATGGGGGGAGGGCAGCATCCAGCCCTGTGGGTAGGTCTGGGCACAGGCATAGAATAAAGCAGGGCGTGTCCAGAGGACCTGCCCCATAGGTTCTGAGAAGGCAGAAGGATCTGTAGTGGCTGCCTGGGGGCTGGGCATCTTAGCACAGCGGTAAGGGTGAGGTGACAGAGAGATCAAAGCTGGAGCTATGGCTTTTATAGTCTCTACCTGTTAACGATGATCTGTCCCCATCCCCTAAGTGAGAAGATCAAGACATAGTGGCAGGAAGGTGGGGAAAGGTCACTCCAAAGAGGGTGGTGATGTCTTACAGCTCAGGCTGGGTAGGGGCAGGGCTGGTCTGGACTACGCTGGGATCAAAGATTGGGTGCCCTTAATTGAGTGTTCAGCAGTACCCCAGTTCCTTTGCAGTGAGTGGCAGGTTTGATGGGGGTTGGAGGGCGAGGTTGTCTGGGTTTTATGGAGTTAGGGAATGGGGGCCTGGGAGCTGGGATGCATGCAACTCTGGGAGCCCGGCTGGGGGATGGGTGAGAGCCACCCACCTGTTGTTGAGCAGGGCCAGTAGCTCCCCAGCATGGTACAGGTCATTCTTGGAGACTTGGCTAAAACGGAACTCATTGAGGTTGCACAGTGTGATGGCAGGAAAGGTGAGCTGGGAGGCAGCCACCTCGTCAAGCTTGGTGACGTGGTGGTAGTTGAAGTAGTACTGCACACGCTCCGTGCACACACACAGCAGCACAGCCAGTGAGCCCAGGAAGCACAGGGCCCAGAGCGCCCGCTTTAGTGACAGCCGCTCGTAGGAGAAGATGTGGGCCAGGCCGTGCAGCGTGGAGCTGCTTGCGAAGGCCTGGATGCTCACCGGCTGGACTCCACCCACCTCTTCCTCCTCAGCCTTCAGTTCCATCCTGGCCAAGGGGATCCTGAGGGAAGGGGAGGGAGGGAGTCTGGCATTATTCTGGGGTGAAAGTACATATAGGGTCCCTCCAAATGTGTGCATCTGAAGTTCCCATCTCCAGAGGTCACTGCCTCTGGGGCAGTAGACTCCCTGGTGGGCTAGCCCAGAGGTGGCTGGCCCAGGGACATACTATCAGCAGAGGGTTCCTCCAGATGCAGGGGCTGGAGGTCAGCTCAGGCCAGGAGAATGCTCTCCCAGAGAAGCTTCCCAGGCAGGGGAGACGGCAAACATAGTCATCCGAGGGCGAGAGGGAAGTCCCAATGTTCCCACAGGCAGACACAGGAGTTCCCTCCAGATGTGGGGTCACTCTGGGACAGGAATGTCCACCCCATCCTGGAGATGAAGACTCCCTCAGATGGGCTGAACCCGGGGTCAGGAGCTCCTGGTCAAGGGTGTCCCCAGGGCTGGGCTCCCCCCTCCTTCCTGAGCTAAACCTGGGCCAGAAACCTCCCAGGGAGGTGGGTAGCGGCCCAGGCTGAGAGCTCACCTGCAGACGTCTCTAGTTCTCATAACCCACAGGCTGTATATGTGTATGTTTGGGGAGGGGGGAGGGCCACCCGCGGTGGATACATGGGGGGGTTCCCTAAGACAGCGAGCTGTCCGCGCCCCGGACGCAACACCCCCACTCCTCCAGTCCAGCTTCTCGATGCAGCCAGATCCCCTATTCGGCCCCCGCCCCCCTCCCCATCCACCAAGCCGCCCCAGGAGCTGGGGAAAGCGAGAAGGGAGCAAAGTCCTGGCTTCGTAAGCCAAAGGCAGGGGGATAAGAGACCCACCTTGAGGGGCTTCGGGAACCCGGCAATCCTGGGGTACCGGGCCGGACGCGGGCTCAGCGCCGAGCCGCGGAGGGGCGCATGGCCCGGAGCGGGAGCCGGCGGCCGCCGCGGCACGCCGCGCAGAGCCCTGCAGGGAGCGGCCCGCTCGGCCCGGCCCGGCTCGGCTCGGTCCGCCCGCCCGCGCGCACTCGCTCGCTCGCTCGCCTTGGCTCTGTCCGCCCGGGCTCGGCGCGGTGCGCGGTGCGCTGTGCTCTCAGCCCCGGGATCTGCAGGGATCCATCGTCCGGCCGGGAGGCGGCGGGAGGAGAGGCGAGGGGGAGGGGAGAGGGTGCGCGTGCGCGCCTACGAGTGTCTGCGAGGGTGTCTCCGGGCTGGTGTGCGCGCCAGGCCCCCGGACCTGGGACCAAGACCCAGGGCTCCCGGCTGCCTCGCCCCCTCTTCCCGGTCACTCTCGGCGGCTCCGGGACCGGAGCCGGGTCCCTTCCTGCGAGGCCCTACGGTTTGTGTGTGACTGTGGTGTGTGTGTGTGTGTGTGTGTGTGTGTGTGTGTGTGTGTTCGCGCGCGCGCGCGCGCTCGCGGGAGGGAGGGTGTCTGCCCCCAGCGTCCCCCTCCCCGCTCCGTCTCCTTCGGATCGATGCTCCTGCCTCTTGCTGCTGCCTCCTCTGGTGGCACACACGCGCGTGCACACACACACACACACACACACACACACACACACACACCGAGTCACACTTGACTGATTCAAGCACTTGCCGGTGTGGAGACACAGGCACACATACAGACCAGAGTCACACCACACCACTCACACCCACACATCCCAGGCCTGACCCACAGGGCAGGCACTCAGGAGCTTACACATACTCATCTGTGCCTATCCTTGCTCCCCATGTACATGTGACATGTACACAACACACACATATAAACAAACACACAGCTTTGGCCACCCAAGCCCCATCCTTATAGCTTTGGGGAGCATGTTTGCAACCCCTCAATGCCACCTCTAAAGAAGGAGCAGAGAGAGGGAAGGAGAAATAGCCAGAGATCAAGGGAATTTGGACAGAAGTCAAGAAACCAGGAAACAGAATAGAGGGGGGTTGGGGAGGGTGGAGGGTTAGGTGGGTGGGGGTGGACAAGGCAAGGAAGGGATGGAAGGGGGAACTGTACTCAGGGGACAGAGCAGAATTCTGGGGCACTGAGCCCAGGCCTCCGGCTGCTCCTGTAGCTCTCACATCTTTCCTTCTCTCCCTCCCTTTTCCTCTCTGAGAGGTCTGGGGGTGGGGGGGGGGGGGCTTCTACACAATTAACAGAGAAGGAGCAATCAAAGGGAAGTTGTTAATTTGCTGATGCTCATTAGGGGCTCTTAGCACAGAGACTGTTGAGTTCTGATGGTGTCAGATGATGAGGAGAGGGGTGTGGAGGACCAGAATTCTATCTCTAGCAGCTCCTTCACTCCACGTGTAGGCTGGCACAGCTCTGGGAGAAAGGAGGTGAGAGGTGTGTTCTCAGGGCTTTAAGGATGGAGAAAGGGCTGGCACAGTGGATGAGAAGTTGTGAGGGGTTGGGGGCAGGGGACACATGGGAAGTCAGGGGGAGAGCTGGAGATCCCTAGAGGAACTGTGGGCTTAGGACTGTGGAGGAGGAAGAATGGGATTCGTTTACTAGGGGCCTGGATTTGGCGCTGCCAAACGGAAGAGAGGATTTGGGGTTCTGGTCTTGAGTTGGGGAGCTGTCCAGCAGCACCAGGAGGCCTCAGAGGGCTGCCATGTCCCTGGGCAACCACTGGGTGACAGCACTCTCACAGATACTTAGAATCAAACCAGTGAGGCTTCTGGGAATGGGAATTCCGTTTGGGAGTGCCCCAAACAGGGAGCCAAGGAAGAATTGGACAGTCCGATTCCTGAATTCTTAGTGTCCTCAGGGGGATGAGAAGACCATCTTGAAGCATCTGCAATTCCCTTAGTTCCCCACCCTCGCAGGCTGAGTGACTGACATATAGAGCTTCTTGAAATGGCTGCAGATTGCTTCAGTCACCTGGGATGTTACTGAGGGAGCAGCGTGGGTGGAAGGAAGGTGATGAGGTGAGGTGGAGGCAGGCAAGGACTGATTGAGGCCAATGAGCAGCCTCAGGAGGAGTCTGGGGGAAGATAAAAGATGTGACTCGGGGAATTTCAGTTTCCAGACCTGGTCCTGCCATTCATTAACCCCGGGCAGGACCTTTCTGACTCAGTTTCCTCATCTGTAAGATGGGAATAATATTTATTTCACAGGAGTTACTGAGGATTACATGAGATAATGCATAGAAAGTGCTTGGCACATTAGCTTGTACTTAGTGAATCCTCAAAAAGTAATATTAGCCTTGATGTTTGGGTCCAGTGGTAAACCACCAGTGCAGCTAAATCGGGGCAGAATCTGACAATGGTTCAACCCAGGCTGCACATTTGAATCAACTGGGGAGCTTCTTAAAATGCTGATGCTGTGGCCCCATTGGAGACCAATTAAATCAGAATCTGAGGGTGGGGCCCAGATTTCTCAACTGTTCAAGAAAGACCTTTAATATACAGCAGCCAGTCTGGAGAAACCGTGATCTTCAGAATCTATGGGTCTGAATCAAGGCTTCAGCATAATTCTCCAGCCTTCAAAGTTCTTTCTTCTTTTTAATTTGAGAGAGAGAGAGAGAGAGAGAGAGAGAGAGAGAGAGAGAGAGAGTTGTTTATGCATTCATTGGTTGATTCTTGTATGTACCCTGATCAGATCAAACCCGGAGCCTTGCTATATTGGGATGACTGTCTAACCAACTGAGCTACCTGGGTAGGGCTCAAAGTTCTTTCTTATGGAAAACCTAGGTCCCTCATGCTGTTGCTTCCTCTTCATTTGAGGTGAGGCGAATCCCTGAACACATTCCCCACCCCTGCCCTATACATTTCAGCAACCCTCCACCGAGGCATTTCCTGTGTCAAGCCCCAGGATTGGCCCTGGGGACATGGTAAGGAGTGGCATCGTCCCTGCCTTCAAAATTTCCTAGTGTCAAAGGAGAGATGAACGTGTTGACAACTGACTCTAGTGCAAAGGCCAAGAGTGGAAATGAGGACTGGGAGAGGGCTGCCAGCGCAGAGTGGCAGAGGGGCAAGCCAGCCTGACGGGTTTGTAGAGCAGAGATGAAGAAGGGGGAAATGGGCTTCAGAAAGACAACACTTGAGAGACCCAAGGACTGTGATTAGTGTCCCACTGCTCCTTTCTGCTTCTCTGGGTCACTTACCTCCTGTTCAGACTGTGACAGATTCCAGCTCCTTCAGCCTCCCCTCAGCCTCTTGTCCACACGTCCCTCCTCTCTGGCCCCTGCAGTTCCTACACCTCAGTACCCTTTCTCTCCTGGGGCTGAGAGAGAAACAGGCCTGGAGATACTCCTCCCTCCACTGGCATGAGGCCAGGACCCACTCAGGGCTTTGGCATCCTGCTGACCCGGATTCAAGTTCCATCTCTGTCACTCCATCGCTGTGTGATCCTGGGCAAGTTACTTAACCTGTCTGAGCCTCACTTTCTCCACAAACCATAAAATCTGGCTAATGCCCGCAGTGATGAAACATGTATGCCTAATAAACAGTAGGTGTTCCATCAATAGTGGCGAGTATTGTTTTCATCTCAGAAAGGCTGATGGGGGCAAATTCCCCATGGACACTTCCCTTGCAGATGGTCCCATCTGCTCTGGGTTCAGAAGCACCCTGCAGCCTCCCAGAGACAGGGAGGAGGGAGGAGGGCAAAGAGGGGGGCGAGGCCCCCTGGGACTCCCAGGCAGCTCTTCTCTGCTCCCCCATGCGTGAAATCACAGGCGCCCCCATCTGTCTGCATCCACTTCATCTGCTAGCTCAGCAAATGCAGAGACAATTAAGGAGTTAATTAGCAGGCGGGTGGGAAGGGCTTCAGACCCGAGGCTGATGGGACCCAACCACTCCCCCCTTCCCATCCCTCCAGGCTCCGTGTTGAAATGGTGACCCTCATCTTCTCTCCCTGTTTCTTTTCTGGTCCAAATGCTCCTCTTACCCTCTTTCCTAATTTCTTTGCTACACTTGTCCTTTCCCCCAACCTTGTGCTGGCCGCCTCTTCCCCATTTCTCTCTCTAATCTCCCTCCTTCCTCATTTAGCTTCTCCCCCCCCCCCCACCCGCCTCCCCCGCTTTCCACCCAAGTCACTGCCTTCTCCATCCTTCAGGGGCTAACCCATTCCTCCTCCCCATCTTCTCTTCTCATTCTGGCCCCTCTTCACTCCCCACTCTTTCCCCCCCCCCCCCCCCAATCACCCATCCTTCTCCAACTTGAATGGGGGTCTCAGAAAATGTGCCTTGTTTGCTGGTTCATGAGTATGGGGCTCACTATTTGCTACAGGAGGCAGCAGGATCCAGGTTGCCTGCCAGACTGGGTCCCCACCTCTGCTCACCCTCTCCCAGCACCTCCCCCTCCTGACTCTCTGGTGTCTCCTCTGCCGGTGCGTCTCAGGGGGGGTCCCACCCCGTACCCCTGCTGCTCCTCTCTCGGGGTCTGGCGGTTCACCCGCACATCCAGGACGATGCTGGAGCCTTCTTTTTCCGCTCTTCCTATCGGGGACCAGCACATACATGCCCACCTTTCTTCCATCACACATCCCAATTTGTGTCATCGTGTACCATGCTTACAGAGAAAAACACAGGGAGACTGGGAGACAGAAAGGCACAGAGCAAGAGCGAGGTGGAGAAATCGGGGCCAAGGCAGAGATTAAAAGGGCAGATGTCTGGGAGGGAGGAGGAAGTGGAGGCGGGGAGGATGGGGAGAGAGGGTACAGAGAGCTGTAGACATAGAGATAGGGAAGAGAGTTAAGGTCCCTCCCTGCTTTAAAATCCGGGGCCTTTGAGAAGAAGAGTGAACAAAGGAGAAACTAAAGGCCCACAGAGTGCCTGGGGCTTTTCCTTTCCCAGAAACTTCCCTGGTGAATCCCTTACCTCGCACGGGCCTCCGGTCCCTCCTGGACCAGCTGCTCTGGTCTCTCTGTCTTGTGGGCTCTAGCTGCCCTGGGAGTAGGTCTGTCCTCTGCCCTCCCCTCGCACACCCTCCCCACGCGGGGTGCTCCCCCAGAGTGGGCAGCAGCGGTCTTGACCTCTGGAGGAGAGGGGAGGGGAAGGGCTGTGGACAAGGACACCCCTCCTCCCCCAGACTGCGCTCCTCCCACACTCAGTGCATTGGATCCTGGGCACGTTGAGGGCAGGGATAGCTGCTCAACAGTGTTCAGTGAGTTGCCTAAAAGAAAAGCACCCGTGCGGGCATGGTTGGGCCTGGAGCTCCTAGGCTCGGAGACACTGTCCTTCCTCTGTATCAGTTGGCCCTGCAAGGGCGCCTGTGCCTCTGAGCTGTCCCCCAGCTCAGCACAGTCCTCCCCTTTCCCATCTCTCCCTCCAGGAACCCCTCTATAGCCTTCCCCTATGGACCCTCCCGCCGTGTACCCTGGCCCCTCTGGAAGGCGCAATCTCAGCGGCCTCTGAGCGGGAGGAGGCAGGGCCGGTGAATAATTCATGGGGCTGGGAGGCCCTTATCTCCCAGGCCGGCCCCACCCGGGGCCCCTGCGCTGGGCTGCTGTCCCGCGGCTGCCCGCTTTATCTCGGCGCCCAGCTTGTAATGCAGCCCGCCATATCACAGGCAGAAGGGGAGATTAATTTTCTGGTTTTGCATGGGCGGGAGGGGAGGGGGCGTGGGGAGGTGCCGGGGAGCAGAAGCTGGGATCTTTCCGATTTCAGACTCCAGCGGCTTAATCCTCTCCGGGCCTGCAGAAAGGGGAGGAGGGGGTGTTGCCAGCCAAATTTCATCATCGCGGCAGCCTCAACAGAGGGCGGAGGCGGCGAGGGGCAAACAGACGGGAGAGGCAGCGGCGCTGGCGCCGAGAGGAGAGTTGTTTGGAAACTGGGTGGAAGGCGGCCCTCCCAGCCCGGGCGCACAGGCGTCTGCTCGGCTTGTCAGCAGCTGGGGCCGCGTGGGGTGAACACAGGAGCTCCGCGCACAGGGGCTCACCTCGTAGGGAGTGGCACCAGCCTTGGTGTCTGCCACACCTCACACAGGGCCTGGCACAGAAGAGTCTAAAAAAATGTGGCCTGACTGTGGGCTGGATGTCTGGGGGGCCGGGGCGGGAGGAGGGGGGGTGGGGCGGGGAGAGGGCGTGCAGATGAGCTGAGCAGACAGCTCCCCAGGCTCCCGGAATCTGGCCCTGCCATCTTTCCATCTGCTCCGTGGGCCCTGGCACACGCACACAGCTGGCTCCCTTGGTTTCCTGGGCCAGCGAGGGTGGGGACACTGGCCTGGGGAGCCTGCAGGTCCCTGATGCTTCTGCTTCGATGACACAACTACCTAGAGCTGGAGGAACCTCCACCTGTTAGCGGAGCACCTGTTACGCAGCAGGGCGAGGGCAGGGCAGCCCTGTGTTCCTCAAGATCAATTAGAAGTGAGTCTGGCCTTCAAGGAGCTTATGGCCCAATTGGGGTAACCAGACAGTTAGGTAATTGACTGATGCATGACAGAGCGTCATGCTTGCCAGGGAAGAGCTACTAATTAAGTTCTCCCGGGGAGGAGAGAGCTGGTGATGACCAGGAAAGTATCTTGGAAGATGTAGCATTTGAGATGGGTGTTGAAGGATAAGTAGGAGTTTGAATTGGCTTGTAATGGCATGGGAGAGAGGCAAGGCATTTCAAGAGGAGGAATAGTACAGAAGAAATGATGATAGGAGAGCAGTGTGAAACAAGGAGATAGTAATTTTGTCTGTCGGGTGGGTGAAGGGGCAATAGTGAGGGTCAGGGCTGGGCGGCAGGCAGAGGTGAGGACATAAAGGTGCCTGACGTGGTGTGGTTGAGCGTGCATTTGTCTTGGATTATTGGGAAGCAACTGGAGGACTTTGTGCAGGAGGTGGCATGATCAAAATACTGGGGGAAGATAACGATAGCCAGCATTATCAAGCATTTGGGTGCTGGGTATTGCTGTAAGTGCTATGGAAGGAATTCTCTCATTAAATCCTCACAACCACACTCCTAGAAGGTGATAATATCATCCCATTTTACAGATGGGGAAATGGGGTCACAGAGGTGTTGGAAATAGAAGGGGGATTAATTAAAGACAGCAGAAATCACAGATGGGAAGTTTATGATAATAAATTTTTTAATGTCTCATGTACTTTGGGGCACGGAGAGAAAGAATACTCATTTTTTCTACTTTGATGTCCAATTTATCAATCTTTAATTATTAACATTTCCCTAAATATTCTCTAAATATACTACTTATACAACCAATAAATCAAAAACTTATGAATTTAGCAAATTATATTTCCCCAAATATATAAACATTGATTTCAAGTGGAATCAATTAAACCTCAGAAATCAGGTTTTCTTAAAAGCTTTAAACATCCTAAAAAGCAGACAAAACAAACAATATTACAATGACTGTCCAAAAAATGCCCATTATAAAAGCAGCATCATGAATTTAAATGTCTTTGATCCATATTTCCAATACTACTATTTTTATTCTTACTCTCTTTTCTTCCTGGGATAGTATTTTTTCTGACTTAAATTCAAGAGTTGAGTGTACCTGCCCCAGCAGGCGGAGGCTGCAGTCTGGGGTGACAGGGGCAAAGGTCCTGGCAGGGTGGGGCTTCCAGGGGGAGTCTCCTGACTTCATTTTGCAGCCCTTCACCTATTCATCAGGAACTCTCCTCTTTACACTTGGACCAATCACAGATTCTGAATTTTTGCGTGTGACCCTAATCTTTTCCCCCAAATGATTCTAGTTCTGAGTACCTTATCTTTACAGTGCAGCTCTCTGTGTTCTGAGTGGGGCCTGGTCTGGTTCAGTTAAATCTAAAGCCCTTGGTCAATTGGTTAACTGGAACTACGTCCATCCCTTCCTTCTCATCGGCTGCTAAGACCTACACTATTGTCAGCTGAGGCGCTGAAGCACGTGTCTAAGATGAGGCATTAAGAGCTGAATTAGGGCAGTGGCAATGGAAATAAAAAAGGAAAGGACAGTTTTCTGAGACTCCATGAAGGCAAAATTGACTTCTATTAAATGGGAGAGAATAGTTTACCTTATAGAATCAAATGAAAATACATGTGAAGGTCCTTTATACCATATAAGCACCATTAAATCCTGGTTGTTTTGCTTTCTTTCTTTCTTTTTAATCTTTATTGTTCAGATTATTACAGATGTTCCTCTTTTTCCCCCCCCATAGTTCCTCTCCACCCAGTTCCCACCCCACTCCAGGCTCCCCCACCACCGCCCGCCCACTGACCTCATCCATAGGTGTAAGCTCTTTGTCCAGTCTCTTCCTGCACCCCCCACAACCCCTTCCCCCCGAGAATTGTCAGTCTGCTCCCTTTCCATGCCCCTGATTCTATTACATTCACCAGTCTGTTCTGTTCATCAGGTTTTTTATTCATTTGATTTTTAGGTTCACTTGTTGATAGATATGTATTTGTTGTCACTTTGTTGTTCATAATTTTTTTTATCTTTACCTTTTTCTTCTTCTTCCTCTTCTTAGAGAATACCCTTCAGCATTTCATATAATACTGGTTTGGTGGTGATGAACTCCTTTAGCTTTTTCTTGTCTCTGAAGCTGTTTATCTGACCTTCAATTCTAAATGATAGCTTTGCTGGGTAGAGTAATCTTGGTTGTAGGTTCTTGCTATTCATCACTTTGAATATTTCTTGCCACTCCCTTCTGGCCTGCATAGTTTCTGTTGAGAAATCAGCTGACAGTCATATGGGTACTCCCTTGTAGGTAACTGTTTTTCTGTTGCTGCTTTTAACCCTTTGCACTCGCTTGCTTTTCTCTCGATTCTTTATTCTAATGCTAACCGTGTCGAGTCACACTCGACATCCGAGTGCAAAAGGTTAAGATTCTCTCTTTGTCTTTTGCCCTTGGCATTTTAATTATGATGTGTCTTGGTGTGGTCCTCTTTGGATTCCTCTTGTTTGGGGTTCTCTGTGCTTCCTGGACTTGTAAGTCTATTTCTTTCGCCAGGTGGGGGAAGTTTTCTGTCATTATTCTTCAAATAGGTTTTTAATATCGTGCTCTCTCTCTTCTTCTGGCACCCCCATAATTCAGATGTTGGTACGCTTGAAGTTGTCCCAGAGTTTCCTTACATTATCTTCATATTTTTGGATTCTTTTTTTCTTTTTGCTTTTCCAGTTGGGTGTTTTTTGCTTCTTTGTACTTCAAATCTTTGACTTGATTCTTGGGATCCTCTAGTCCGCTGTTGAATCTCTGTATATTATTCTTTATTTCAGTCAGTGTATGCTTAATTTCTAGTTGGTCCTTTTGCATATTCTTGAGGGTCTCACTAAATCTCTTGGAGGTTTCTAGAAGATTCTGGAGTAACCTTGTAACCGTGGTTTTAAACTCTACATCCAGTAGTTTGCTTTCATCCATTTCTTTCATTTGTGACTTGTTTCTTTGTCTCTGCATTTTGGCTGCTTCCCTGTGTTTGTTTCTATGTACTGGGTAGCTGTTAAGTCTCCTTGAGTTGATAGAGTGGCCTTGTGTGGTAGGTGTCCTATAGGGCCCAGTGGCTCAGCCTCCTCAGTCACCTGAGGTGGACACTCTTGGTGAACCCCTTCGTGGGCTGTTTCCACAGTCTTGTTATAGTTAACCCTTGATTGCTGTTGGAATCATTGGGAGGAATTGACCTCCAGGCCAATTGGCTGTGATGACCAGCTGTGTCTACACTAGAAGATCTGTTGCACAGGAGACACCCTTATGGGGCAGGACTTGCTTCAGTGGGGCTTTGGTGCTCACTGAGTCTTCCCCTTGAGTGTGTCTCTTATGGATGTGAAGAGTCGTAATCTGGTATGGTCTCACTCTGACCACTGGGTACACTGGCTCTTGGATCTCCAAGGAGGTGCAAGGTCAGGCACTGTCTGAGGCTGCCCAGCAGGAGCTACAGAGACATCTGCAGATTCCTCCTCTTTGGGGTTTGGAAGTGCCCAGACGAGGCCCAGCTGTGAAGCAAGGCAGGCTGCTGCTGCTGGGCCTTGGGCCTTCTTTTGGAAGTTCTGGGGCTCTCTGACCCAGCTGCAGTTTGACAGGTTTTAGGTGGAGAAAGGACAGGCCATTCATATGCAAAAGCCTATGTGCACAGCTTGGGTGGGGTTGTAAAATGGGTGGGGAGGGGTCTCTGGGAATCACCAGGGCAATGCAAACAGCAATGGCTTCCAGTCAGCCCTGCACCAGAGAGGTCCCTGGATCTCCGCATCCCACACCCCCATGCAGGAACAATGATCGCTGTGAGCACCTCTGAGAGAAAGCTGCCCTCGTGTTCCTGTCCTGATGCCAGACAGTCCAGTTTCTCCCGTATATGTCTGAGTCCCCCAGAGTCTCGCCCGGAACTGGAGTTCAGAGCAAGCGGGAGCTTGTATCTCCCTCCCGATTAAAAGAGTAGCACATCCAGGTGCCAGCACTTTCCGCGCCTCCGCACCTCTTACCAGTCTCAATGCGCTTTCTTCACCTCTCTAGTTGTGGAAATTCCACTCAGCCAGCTTTCCCGTGGTTCTGGGTGGTAGTTGTTCTGGCTTTTAGTTGTAGTTTTGATGTAGTTGTGGGAGGCAGCAAGTATAGGTGTTTACCTATGCCACCATCTTGGTTCTCCCCTGGTTGTTTTGCTTTTGATGTTTCGTTATGGCCAAGGACAAAATCCAGGGAGTTCACCCAAAGGAGAGGAGGCAGGAAAGGAGGCTGAAAGACAAAGGGAACTGAGAAAGAGTGGTCAACAACAAGAACCAGGAGAGAGGTGCCATGTAGACCAAGGGGGTGGGAGGCATGAGGACATTTAGGTGAGTTTTATGGAGGTCCAAGAGAGAGGAGGTAAAGATCCAAATTAGGGTATGGACAGTACGGGTGTGTTGCCAGGGAGACAGGAAATAAAGGAGGTGTGTGATATCTTAGATAGAAGTGGCAGATGATAACTGCCTGGTGTGCTGATGAAGGCCATGGGGGACACTGGTGATTCTAAGGTCATGTACCTGGGGATGCAGGGCCTGGGCAGGTGCAGGTAAGGAAGGTTGGGTGGTTCTAGATTCCTACAAGTGACAGAACAGAGGATTCCCACTGTGACCGGGTTTGGCTATCCTTTGCAAAGAGAAACTATTCACTGGCCATGTGGTCCTCAGCCTTCTATCAGAGCTATCACCTTCCACTCAGCCTCCACTCTTCTCATGGAAACAGAATCAGAGAAGTTTAGAACTGGCAGGGTCTCTACAGGTCCTCTAATCCACCCTCCACCTTCAACTACCACCACTGAACAGATGAGGCTAGAGAGCAGAAGTGGCATGACGAGTGAGTGACAAAGCTGGGATTAGAATCCTGGTGTCCTGATACCCAATCTAATATATTTTTTTCCCCTGTCACTCAACCTGGTGATCCTACTGCCAGAGGACTTGGACCATGACATCCAATCTCACCTGGCTGCCTAAAGAGACTTTTCCAGATAAGTGGGCTTTATTTTGGCTTTCCAGACCTAAAAGCCCTGGCATTGGGGTAGGGTTGGGGGGCTTGGTGATGGTCATTGAAAGTATGAGACATCAGAAGAGATAAATCCTATCTGTGTTTAAAAGAACAGGGATGTAAGTTGGGAGATTTAAAGAAAGAATAGGTCATCAGAAGTGGAAGAGCCCTAGCCAGTTTGGCTCAGTGGATAGATTATCGGCCTGTGGGCTGAAGGGCCCCGGGTTTGATTCCGGTCAGGGGCATGTACCTTAGTTGCAAATCAGCCTGGTTGGAGCGTGTGTGGGAGGCAACCAATGGATGTCTTTCTCTCACATCTATGTTTTTCTCTCTCTCTGTGTTTCTCCTCATTCCCCTCTACTCTTTCTAAAAATCAATGGAAAAATACCCTCGGGTGAGGATTAATTAAAAAATTTATTTTTAAAAAGGGAAGAGATTAGGGGCAGGAGATGGAGGTAGGGGGACACTAGAGAATGGGATCCCTTGGGCTCAACGAAGCTTTTGCCTAAGCCCATGTGAACTGAATAATTGCCAGAGGGAACATAAAGTGGCGGTGTCCTCTGGGGATGGGTAGCTGGAGACCAAGGACTTGAGGTCTCAGCATAGGATAGGGTGAGTGTCTTTATCAAACTTGAAAGAAGCAGAGCCCAGCCTCCAAACTGGCAGCACCTCTCTATCTCCCCTGGGCCTCTGACCACTCTCTTCTCCCTCCTCCCTTTGATTGCTGGTGGTAATTGCTCTCCATTTGGCGATTACTTAGCTCATTGATTGCCTAAAGGAGAGTATCAGCCTAGGGTGGGGGTGATTGGCAAAGAAAGTAATAGGGAGGGAGGACTCCAGGGGAATGGATATGGACCTGGACCTGAAATGGGGGGGCTGGAGTGTGGTGGAGGAGGGTGATCTTGGGTCTATCTGGACCTAGTCAGCTGGATTGCTCTGCTCAGAGCTAGTTTGGAAGAATCACTTTTCAAATCTAATATGGACACCAATATTTTCATTCTCAGATACCCAACCACATAGGATCCAATTGCACTCTCCAACTTTCCACCTCTATCATCACCACCACCATCACCCTTGGGGTAGGTAGCCTTTAAGGTGACTCCCAGTGACCCCTGACTCCTAATATTCATGCCCTGGTGAAACCCTATCCCTTCAAGTATGGGCTGTACTTAATGGCTCTGGTGAATATAGTTCAGTGGAGATGATGGGATGTTATTCAGGATGAGGCGACAGAAAGACTGTGGCTTCCATCTTGGACAGTCTCTCAGCTGCACCGAGGAAAGCCAGCTGCCACGCCATCAGCCACCCTATGGAGAGGCCCACATGGCAAGGAGCAGTACCCAGCCAGGTCCAAGGCCCAGGAGGCCTGAATCCTGCCAACAACTGTGTAAGTGAGCTTGGAAGCAGACCCTCCTCCTGTGGAGATTACAGGTGAGTTTGCACCCCCAGCTGACACCTTGGTTGCAACCGTGTAAGAGACATTGAGCCAGAGGCAGCCAGCTAAGCCGTGCCTAGATCCCTGGCCCACAGAAACATGGGATACTAGATGCGTGTTGTTTTGAGCCATTAAGTTTTGGGGGTAATTTGTTATGCGGCAATAGGTAATTACTACAGCCACCATCACTGTCATTACCACCATCACAACCACCACAACCATGCTCTCAAACTCCCACCGTAACTGCTACCACAGCCATCACCACTGTCGCCACCATCCCCACCTCTACTTTGAACTCAAATATAAACGCTCTCATAAGCACCAGCACCACAATCATCACCCCCAGCTGCAAAAGTCTTTCTAACACCCAATCTGTACCAGGCTTCATGCAAGATTACAAACAGGTAGGAAACACAGCTGTGCCCTCAGAGAATCAGTTGGGAACCCTCTTGGGGAATCAGGACAGGTTCATAAAATGTGAAAGGCATCCAAAAAGTCTAATCTATTGCCACTTGGGTGGTAAGGAAGACTTCATGGGAGAGGGGCCCCAATCTAGGCCTCAAAGGATACGTGAGATCTGGATAGGCAGAGGGGGAGGGGAAGATATGAAACAGCTTGATGTGTCAAGTGAACACTGAAGTGAGGAGGTCTGGCGGGAGGGGAGGACCATGCAGGGGAGTGGTGGGAAATTAGGTTGGAACCAGAAAAAAAAAAAACACATGGAGGGTTAATGCTTTTGCTCAGGGCTCTCCACTTTCCAAAGCATTCTCTGTGCTGAGTTGGTTAAGTAGCACCATCCTCCTAAAGATCTGCCCAGTTTTCCAGCTCAGCTGTAGGAAGCCAGGTCTAGGATTGAAAGCTTTACCTTCTGCTCCAGTAGGAGGCAGTGTGGAGTGTTGGGATCCAGCCAACCTGAGTCACAATTCTTTCCAACTGCTAACAACAGGTAAATTATTCAACTTCCCTGTCTATCACACCTCCCTCTCAGGCTGTTGTATAGACCAGATATCATATGAGATATGATGTGTTTCCAGGCACACGGCAGCTTGGAAACAAATGTTAATTCTATCTTCTAGCCCTCCCTGCACCTTCTCCCACCCAGCATCTGTCATTCACCTGGAGGCTGGGCTGAAGTTCATCCAGGCAGACAGACCAGCCACACTGCCTGACTCCTGGGGCCTCATTCACATATGGAGATGAGGTTGGAGGAATTAGGAGGGAGACCCTGTTGATCAGGATTGGTCCAGGAGAGCTGACTCCTCAGTTCAGGCCCGTGTGACCAAGGAATCACCTCATCTGCCTTTCCCAGAGTCCCCCACCATCAAGGAGGGCAGAGCCCAGAGACAGGATTCCAGGGCCAGGAGGGAACCTCTTAAAGCTTCTAGATCAGTGATGGGCAACCTTTTGAGCTTGGTGTGTCAAACTTCGCCAAAAAACTGAGCATAACTCGGGTAGTGTGTCACTTTGAGGAAAAAACTAACTCCAAGACTCTAGTCGCAAATGTTTTCATCCTCAGGAGCAGCAAATGTTTCATCCTCGGCATGCGGCCGCGTGTCATCAGAAATGGCTACGCGTGTCAGTGCTGACACGCGTGTCATAGGTTCGCCATCACTGTTCTAGATGAACTTTAGGCTCATCCTCCAGCCAGGGAACCTGCCACGAATCCCACATGACAAGACAATGCCATCCTGACAATTGTTTACAGCATTCATGTCCGTAGCTTTGTGATAGTCACCAGTACCCTAGGACACAGGCCTCGATATTGCTTCACCCCACTTTATAGATAAATAAATGGGAACGCAGGGAGGTTAAGTGATGTTGCCCAAGACCACTGAAGTGGTGAGTGGCTGAGCTGACCCCAGGTCTCAGGATGCTAAATGCTGTGTTTCTCCCCAGCCCACACTGCCCTAAGGCTCAGAGCGGCTCAGTGACTTGCATGAAGTCCCTGGGCTTGGAGGCTTGGACGCAGTAGGGGGGTTACAACCCAGGCCTCATCTCCAGCCCCTAGAGCAGTGTTCTTTCTGCTCCATCACCCTGCACTGGGAGAAAAACTGCTTCTGGGAAACAAGTTTGGCAGTGGAAAGGGAGAAATGAAATGATGGCAGGGGAGGGAGGAGGGAGCTGGAACCCTGCGGTGACTGTGGAGGATGGGGTCGATAAAGAGCTGGGAGGGCTGGGATGCCGGGGTCCCTGGTTGGCTGGGGCTGGGAGCAGCCCTCCCCACTCTGTAAGGCCTGGGGCTGCAGGCTGCTCGTGCTCCTCCATCAAGACCCCCAAGAGCCTGAAATCAAATATTCCTCCTCCCCTGCTCAGGCAGCCTTATTGCCTCTGACAGCAAATGTATTGCTCTAATCTTTTCTCATTTTGCCAGAATGGGCTCCATTCTGACCTCCCTCTCAGCCTTGAAGGCTTCACAGAGGTGGGAGGGATGCACCAAGGTGGGAGGGAAGCGCAGGGGTTGGGCTGTAACTGGGGCAGCTTCGGTGATCCCGGCTTTGATATGGCCTGGTCTCTAGAAGGCTAACAGAGACTGGGGCATTTGGTGATCTCTGGGGGAACCCGTGACTGAGAAAGCAGATGGAAAAGGCTTGGTGGGCAATGAAGAAGCCGGCCCAGGGCCCCAGGGAGACAGACTTCTGCAGAGCAGACAGACCTGGGGTGTGTGTGTGTGTGTGTGTGTGTGTGTGTGTGTGTGTGTGTGTGTTAGAGCCAAAATTTTAAGTTTGGGAGATGGTCCTGTTGAGATGGGGGGAAGGTGGGGTGTTCCCACCCTCTCCAGAGTGACTGGCCTGGCCCCCCTGTCCTGCTGTCCACTCTGCTGCCTAGAGAAGCCTTGCTGATATGATGCCCCCTGCTGCTCTGGCTGCCTCTCCTTCTGGTCTTCCCTGATTAGATGAGCCCTCAGGCTTGGCAAACCTCCGAAAGGCATCAGGGGAGGGCCAGAGAGGTGTGGGGGTGTGGGAGGAGCAGGGTTTGGGAGGCACTCTTTTTGGGAGTCAGGGCTGGTGCCCAGAACCCCAGGCAGAGGGTGATTGTGGGAAGGAATGTAATGCTCAGGGACAGCTGGGGGTCCATGAGAAGGGCAGAGCAGACGAGTGGATCTTGGCCAGGGAGGAGAAGGGCGTGGCACATCTAGAGCAACAGTTAGGCAGGCGGGGGGCGGGGTGTCCAGTGCTCTGGTCTGAGGAGGCTGGAAGGACGTTTGTGTGTGTGTGTGTGTGTGTGTATGTGTGTGCATGTGTGTGTGTGTGTGTGTGTGTGTGTGTGTGTGGTTTGTCTGTCTGTCGTAGGATCCCCATGTTCCATCGAGGTGAGCACCTGTCTGTATGCACCTTCAGGTTGGGCTGGAAAGTTTTGGGGATCCTGACAGTTTGTGAAAGGGAATGTGATAGGACCTCAGCCTCTGGAGTATGTGTGTGGGAGCCCGCTTCTCTCTCCTTGAGGTTCTCTGGCTCTTGCCAGGGAGAAACTCAGGACTGAAGAGGCTGAGCTGGGCCAGAGCTCCGCCCAGGGTTCAGCAGGGTTAGAGTGGGTGTGTGAGGAGGTAAGACAGAGTGGAGAGGGTGTGACTGCTCCTGCCTCCCCTCTGGCCATCAGTTGCTGCCTCCTCCTGCCAGGCAAGGCAGGCCCACATCTTAGCATAGATCTTCTCACAACTATTCCCTTTCTACACAGAACCCCCTCCCCTGCCTGGACTGACCTTCCTGCTCCTTTCTGATTGTTATCAACTCCACTCTCAGAAAGCCTTCCCGCCTCTTCCACAGGTCTCCATTCATTCTCTGAACTCCCGAGGTTCATGCCAAAGCCACTCACTTGGGGTGGCCATCAAGCCTTGCCGGAGGACAGCAGAGGGGAGGTGTGAGAAACTTTCTACATGGCAGGCCAGGAATAGAGCTCAGTCCCAACCAGCAGGAATTATCACTCACTACCACACGCACACAGGTGTATGCACAGTGCGGAGTGACCTGGGACAGGTCCCTGTCCCCTCCAGGTCCCTCACAGCCCCCTGCTCTGGAGATACTAGTACACCTCCCTTACAGAGCCTTAGGGTCACAGGTCTCAGTTGTGTCAACAGACCCAGGACTGGAACGTTGGCCCCACCCCTCTCCCTGTGAGGAGCAGCCTTCTGCCCAGGGGGGCCTCAGTTTCCACAATGCACAGGGCTGCAGCGCCCCCTGGTGGCCTATCACCCTTTCTCTGGTGTAGCTGTGTAGGATGCAACAGTAAGAGGCTTCAGAAGACATTTAGACACAGATATCTAACCTTTTCAATTAAAAACAATTGATAGCTGTTGATTGAAAAATGCATAATAACTGAGCTGGATAACATCATTAACATTACGTTGTATTTTATTCACCCTCTCCCACCCCCCTCGGCAATCCCAGTTACACATAGCCTTTATGGAGCCAGGGGCTGAATCTCCTGTGATCACTCCAAGGCTGCGACAATTTGGGAACTATAGATTTAAACCACTCATATCACATATGAGGAGACAGTCCTAGATTGGCTGCCTCCCACACCCTTCTGGGGATCAGGGATTGAGCCCACAACCCAGGCATCCGACCTGAAATCCAACCTCCGGGCAACTCCCAACCAACGGAGCCACACCACCAGGACCAGAATTTGAATTCTAGCTGGATATTTGCCACAGGCCTGCCATCAGTCCTATGTAGGGAAGAAGTGGCAGGCAGTGTTGGCTGGAGGGGCAGGAGAGCAGGACCATCTGTGAGAGGTGCAGGGAGCCCCCACTCTATCTTCTTATTCAGATTCGGGTAAAACATGCTAAGAGGAGCTGCAAAAGGGAGCTAAGGGGAGGAAATGGCAGGAGAATAGAGGAGGACAGCCAGCTCTGCTTCGAGCCCTTTCCCACCTATGTCCAGACTGCACAGACTCTAAGCAAGTCATTTAACTTCTCTGAGACGCAGCTTTCTCCTCTATAAAATGGGAGGAAATTAGCAGTTGAATATTCCCCTCCCTGTGGGAATAATGCCTTTCTTACCCCACAGGACTATTAGGAGAATCTAATAAAATGTGTGGGTAAATTGTGAAGTGACTGAGGAAGGGGATTTTGCATCCATAATCTCCTTATTAATCCTCAAATCAGCCCTGTGAAGTAGATTCCATTATTCTCGTTTAACACTGGAGGTACAGAAGTTGATCAGAGAGGGGGAGAGCCCAGATTTGACTCCCGGTCTGCCTCCTCTGAGAACTGGCTCCTGGCTTGACTTTTAGGATTAACAATTAGTAGAAGTGTTACTTGTTACAAATGACATAAATCTCCAGTCTTTTTAAAGAACCAGCTACTTTCCTCTCCCTCCTCTCAGCCTGTCTCCCTACAGTTCCAGCCACCTTGAACCCAGAGTCCTCTGAGTAAAATGCAGGCAGGCAGGCGGTGGCCTTTGCTTGACGCAGGGTTAGCCGAGGTGGACACAATGAGGAGGGGATACAGGAGTGTGTAGGGGAGGGCGGGGGCAACAGAAGGCGAGTGGATCCTAAACCTGTTTGCACCTCAGAATCACCTGGGAAGTTTTTAAAAAGTCCCTGAGTCTCACCCTTCATGAGTCTAAACCTTGGATCCATATTTTGGATTTTGGATGCGTCTGACCAGCAGGGGATGGTGAGAATACCTTCTTGGATATAGCCTTTCAATAGTTAGTATGGAGCAGTGGTCCTACCCACCCAGATAGTAGCATCAGCATCACCTAGAAATGTGTTAGAAATGCAAATTCTCAGGCCACACCAAAGACCTACTGAATTAGAAACTCTAAAATTGGGGCCCACCAACCCGTGTTATAGCAAGAGCCCTTAGGGGATTCTAGTGCACACTAACATTTGAGAACCTCTGGTATAGAGCAGGGACCTACTGAAGGCCAGGATGTTGGTAGAGATGGTTCAAGGTGCGGTGAATGAGCTGTGGCCTGTTTTGAAAGAGACTAGAATCTGGTGGAGATGAGCTTAGTACCTCAGTAACTATACCCTCTCCCTCAAGAAAGGCTCCTCGGAGCGTGGGCACCTGGGAGGGGCACATGTGTGTTTCTGAAGGGACTTGGTTCTGTTAGAGTCTGATTTATTTCAATACTCTATTCATTGTAAGAGGGTGATTTCTAGGCATGGAGCGGGGAAATAATGGATTTGGGAAGTTTGTTTGTTTTTGTGCTTTTTTTTGAGTTGAGAGAAAAGGATCATCAGAAGAAAGATAGCTCAGTTGGTTAGAGTACCATCCAGTTATGACAAGTTTGGGGGTTCGATTTCCAGTCAGGGCACATATAAGAATCAACCAGTGAATGTATAAATAAGTGAAACAACAAAGCGATATTTCTCTCTTTCTTTCTCTCTCTCTAATCAATTTTAAAGAAGAAAGGAAAAGAATAGACAGGAAGGCAGAGAGACACAAAATAATAAGAACTACTATTATGGAGTACTTACTATGTGCCAGGCACTGCCTCATTTAATCTTCCCAACAGCCCTTTACACTATAATGATCACGCTCACTTAATAGGTAGGGAAATACAGGCACAAAGAATTCAAGGTTCCATCACGAAGGTCATAAGTGATGGAAGTAGATCTTGAACCAAGGTCCATATAACTCCAGAGCCCATGCATTTAACCACATGCTTTGCTGCTTCTCTTAGAAACATTGGAAGTACAGGGCTGTCACTTGCTCAGTGGCTCACTAGTATCTCCAGAATTATATGGTATTCAAGGTTTCTCCCACTGTGGCCTCAAAATTCTTTGCAGTCTTATTCCCCCTCCCCCCCAAATCAGGCAGGACTTAGCACTGCAGCCACACTGGATTTTCTCCATTTTACTTCCTGACCACTTCACTTCCCACTCCCCTCCCCACTGGGACCCGATCCATCTGTCCAAGCTTAGCTCAAATGCCCCTTCTTCCAGGTGGACGCTCCAGATTCCCAGGCAGAAACAGGCTCGCTCTCCCGGAACCCCCAGAACACAACCCCCCACCTCCGCCCTCTGCTGTTTGTCCCCACTCCACCCGCTTCGTGCTCAGCACCCTGCCTGGCATGCAGAAGTGCTCCAAACATCTTGGTTTAATTGATAGAGGAAAGAATAATTCTCCTATGGAGGTAGCGAGTGAGGTCTCTGGAGATGGAGATAAATGAGAAGGAACTGGGACGCAGAAACCAAGGGGGAGTGCAGAGAGGATGAAGTCCAACGTTAGGCGGGGACCAGACGGAGCACAGCCAGGGACGGAGTCTGCCACGCCCCCTCTGCTCCCGGACCGACGACGGAGCGGCCCGTCACGACTTCTGCGCAGGCGGCGGGTCCCCGGAGAGGTGGGGCGCGGGGGCGGGCGCAGCGCGCTCCGGGTCTCCTGCGTCCTCGCATTAGCAGGAATCCATTAGTGGCTCCTGCGCCGAGGCGGCGGCCGGGGCGCGCGGGGTCAGCGCTGTTCCTCCCTGCGTGCGCCGGCGGGGAGGGCGGTGGGTAAGGTGACTATCGCACCCTCCGACGGCGCGTTCCAGTAGCGAGAAGCCCTTTTCCAGCCATTACCTCGCTGGCGCCTTGGAACCACCAGAGAGTGGGGCTCCCCAGACGCGGGAGATTAAATTACCAGGCCAAGAGCGCGCCTCTAATAAGCAGCAGGCCGGGAATCGAACCCGTGCTTTCTGGCACCAGAACTCGTGCTTTTCCCATTTCAGCTGCAGCGCCAGGATGCCTCTTTCCGAGAGAACTATCGTTTGGGAAGAAGGGGTGTTAGGACACTCCCCTCCCCCTCACCCCTTTTCTGTACTTATTTCTCACTGGCCTGGTGCAGCAGGGAAGGGGGCTGAATGGAATGGGAGGGGTGTGGTGGCGCTTCGGATGGAGGGAAGTGTAGGGGGAACAGTGTTCTCAACCCCCTACTCATCGTTTGGTTCGCAGGGATTGGGTGGTGGGGTGGAATGCTACCACCAAGCCACTGAACTCTCTTCTGCTTACTCTAATGGCTATTTATTGGAGCTGCAAAAGCAAGAGAATTTAGCAGTAACTAAGAGGAGTACCCACTTTTGTTCTTTGGGAGTTTATAGTTCAGTAAGGAAGATCAGGAATATTTACTGAGCACTTACTGTGTGCCAGGAACTGTGCTAAGTTCTTTTTTGTAAAAAAAAAAAATATTTTTATTGACTTCAGAGAGGAAGGGAGAAGGAGAGAGGGAGAGAAATATCAGTGATGAGAGAGAATCACCTCTTGGCTGCTTCCTGCAAGCCCCCCACTGGGGATGGAGCCCACAACCCGGGCATGTGCCCTTGACTGGAATCAAGCGGGGACCCTTCAGTCCGCAGGGTGACACTCTATCCACTGAGTCAAACCGGCTAGGGCCGTGGTCGGCAAACTGTGGCTCGCGAGCTACATGCGGCTCTTTGGCCCCTTGAGTGTGGCTCTTCCACAAAATACCGTGGCCTGGGCGAGTCTATTTTGAAGAAGTGGTGTTGGAAGAAGTTTAAGTTTAAAAAATTTGGCTCTCAAAAGAAATTTCAATCATTGTACTGTTGATATTTGGCTCTGTTGACTAAAGAGTTTGCCAACCACTGGGCTAGGGCATGGATATCTCATTTCTTCCTCTCATCAACTCCGTGAAATAGGTGTGATTATGATTTCCGTGCATAGGTGAGTGAGCAGAGGCACCGATGACTTGTGAAAGGCCATAGAACTGATAACTAGAAGAACCAGGAAGACGAAGAAAATACTTTTGTTTCAACATATATGCAAGGAATAGCACATTGTGCTAGCGGAGCTTATAGCCAAGGCCTGGCTCCAGGCCTCAGAGACCTCCCTGGAAAAGGCAGAACACAGGTAAGCTGCCCAGAGGGGTGAGTAGAATTTAGCCAGGTGAAGAGGCAGTGGGGGTCGGGAACTGCAAATGCTGGAGGGTCTGGAAGTGCAACTCCAGGTGCAAGCAAGGGGCCAGGTTAGGGGAGCCTTGTTAAGGATTTTGGTCTTTATTGAGGAGGAATGGGTTTAAACAAGAGTGACTTGAGATTAAAATTGCATTTTTAGAAAATGCAAGGTGTAAATGCGAGTGAGGGGTAAACAGTTTCATTGGTGGTTTGGACTACTGAATTGGACAAGGGTGGTGCCACTCGGAAGGAGAAAAATGGGCACAACCAAGAAACACGCAGAAGTTGCACTCAGTAATTGGGTAAGGAGTGAAAGGAAGAGGGAGAAAGCTGAGCCATTTTATACCTCCTGCTCGCCCTCACCCCCAGGTGCAATCATTTAATAAGTCCATTTAATTTCATTAACATTTTCCCCACCTATCTCCTCTTTTCCATCCCGACTGCCACTGGCCTAATTCAGCCTGCGTCCTCTCTGCCTAATAAAGCAAGAATATTTATTTTTAATTTAAATTTTATTTTCAATTACAGTTCACATTCAATATTATTTTGTATTAGTTTTGTCGGCGGCAAAAATAGCACCAGGTTTTAGACAGGTGGAATCAGACCGGACCTCAGTTCAGCAACCTCCACACTTGAGTTCTCCCTAAGAAAGAATTCAGAGCCAAGACTCAAATACAAGCAAAAGTTTGTTTAGAAAGCCACAGAGGTAGAAGTGAGCCGTAAAAGAAATGGGCTCAGGAAACACGTTACAGAGGTGATAGAAGGGCCCTTGGAGCTTAGGAGAAAGAGAGAAAGATAAAGGTAACGCAGGAGGTGGAGGGATGGGGAAGAAGGCGGGGGTAGAAAAGGCACTGGAGAGGGAGAGCCTGCTGGGTCTTCATCCTAAGGACTTTCTAGGGTGGAAATTTTAGGGTCAGTTTCAGGGGAGGATCTCAATAGGATATAATCAGCTTTCCAGGTGTGTCCTCTCAGGATGGTGGTCTCCACTGATTGGCTGGCGCCAGGGCAGGGGGCTCATTAGTCAATGCAGCTGATCCTGAGGTCAGCCTCCACGACGCAGCTTTTCTGGTTTTGTTGCTTTTCTGGGCCTGGAGCTGAAACACAACTGAGGCCCAGATATTACCCCTCAGGGTAAGAGCTTAAGGGAGCAGTTGTGCAAGGACTAGCCTGGGAGTCCTTGAGGACACTCGTTGGCCTCCTGTTTATCCTCCAAGGGGTTCTGCTGCATGGCTAGCGACATGCCAGGGGAGGAAAGGCCAGGGGAGGATCCAAATGACAAGACCGGCGATATGAAAGGTCAGGGCCTTCTAAATCTCATGACCAGCGATATGCTAGTGGAGGAAAGGTTACCTTGGGATGGAGGTCCTTGTTTTCCCAGTTTTGCCTGTTGCTAAGCACCCAGGACTTTCCATTCTGGTGACTTTCTGTACTTGGCCTATTGTCCTTGTTCTGCTCATGTCTGTCTAACTGCCTACCACAGTTTCAGGTGTACAGTATAGTGTTAGACAATCATGTACTTTACAAAGTGACCCCTGCTGATATTTCCAGTACTCACCTGGCACCATACATAGTTAATACAATATTATTAACTATATTCCTTATGTTATACTTTACATCCCCATGACCATTTTGTAACTACCAATTTGTACTTCTTAATCCTTTCACCTCCTTCACCCAGTCCTCCAACTTCTCTCCCCTCTGGCAACTGTCAGTCTGTTCTCTTTATGAGTCTGTTTCTATTTTGTTTGTTCATTTACTTTTTTTGGTTCTTTAGATTCCTCCCTATTTTTTTAAATTGATTTTTTTAAAAAAACAAACCTTTGTTTTTATTGATTTTTTTCAGAGGGAGAGGGAGGGGGGACAGAGAGAGAGAGAGAGAGAGAGAGAGAGAGACATTGATGTGAGAGCGAAACATTGATAGGCTGCCTCCTGCACACCCCCTATCAGGGATCAAGCCCACAACCTGGGCATGTGCCCGGCCTGACTGGGAATTGAACTGGTAGCCTTTTGGTACACTGGACTATGCCCAACCAACCGAGCCATACTGACAGGCTCTCCTCTTTTTTAATTATTGACACTATTACAGATGCCCTCCACTTTCCCCCCTTTGCCCACCTCAACCCAGAACCCCTCCCCTCCCTCTGGCCTTCACCACTCTGTTGTCTATGTCCATGGACTATGCATATATGTTCTTTGGCTATTTTCTTCACTTTCTTTCATCCAGTCCTCCATTCCACCCTCCCCTGTGACAACTGTCAGTCTGTACCATGTATCCATGCCTCTGGTTCTATTTTGTCAGTTTATATTGTTCTTTAAATTCTACATATAAGTGAAATCATATGGTGTTTGTCTTTTCTCTGACTGACCTATTCAATTAGCATAATGCCCTTTAGGGTCCATCCAGGCTATTGCAAATGGTAAGATTTCATTCTTTTTTATGGTCAAGTAATATTCCATTGTATACATGTACCACAACTTTTTTTCACCATGTTCATAATTTATTGTACAAATTGAATATCACATGAGTTGCCATTAGCTTCTCCAGGCATGGGAAATTAACAGATGAGGTGCAGTTTAGAATTCGTTTATGCTGTTTTCACAGCTGGAGTTCATTTAGACCTTAACTTGAAGATAAAACCAGCAAAGCAATGCCTCCATGTGTGGCCAGTATACAATTCATTCTGCCTGTGAGAGTGTAAGAGTTGAAATATTTTTTGATACCAGTGAAATGGAATTGGGTGACAGTTTCTAAACTGGTCATGACTTCAATCTTGCAAAAAACATGAATTCTGCAGGCTGCATCCTTCAACATATGCAACTACCCCTCTGTCTACCATGTATCACAACTTTTTTTATCCACTAATCTATTGATGAACACTTGAGTTTATTCCATATCTATGCTAGAGTCTTTCTATTCTTAGGTTTTTCACTCTCTAGACCATTCTCCATGCCACATGAGCATATGATCTCTGTAAAATGCAGACCTAATCACAGTCAGTCCAAGCCCCATTGTCTTGTCGTTGTGCCTATTACAGGATATAGTCCAATCCTTCCTAGTCTGTTCCCAACATATTTTGTTATCTCCTTCTTTTCCTCAGGCCAAAGCTGCCCAAGAGGCATCACACCCACTCAGCAACCATCACCTGCATATTTTTTTCTTTTTAATATCTTTATTGTTGAAAACACTACAGATGTCCCCTCTGTTTGTTTGTTGTTGTTGTTTTTTCCATTGATCTCCTCCACCCTGGATCTGCCCCTCCCAGTCCTTCACCACTCTATTGTCTGTGTCCACGGGCTATGCATACATGCATTTAAGTTCGTCAGTTAATCACTCCCTCTCACACCCCCCACACACAACTTCCCTCTGAATTCCTTCGGAACTTCCCTCTGTTTCATGCTTTTATGTCTCTGGATCTATTTTGTTCATCAGTTTATTTTGTTCATTAAATTCCATATATGAGTGAGATCATGTGATACTGAGCTTTCTCTGATTGGCTTATTTTGCTTGTCACTTGCATATTGAGGTAAATGTCCCTTCATATCCCTAAACCTTTGTAAATGGTTTGCTTGTATATTTGTTTCATTTATTTGTTAATCCTTACCCAAGGATATTTTACCATTGATTTTTTAAAAATATATTTTGTTGATTTCAGAGAGGAAGGGAGAGGGGGAGAGAGATAGAAACATCAATGATGAGAACCATTGGTTAGCTGCCTCCTGCACAACCCCTACCTGGGATTGAGCCCAGGCATGTGCCCTTGACCAGAATCGAACCCGGGACCCTTCAGTCCGCAGGCCAATGCTCTATCCACTGAGCCAAACCAGCTAGGGCTCCATTGATTTTTAGAGAGAGTGGAAGGGGGTTGGGGGGGCGAGAAACATTGATGTGAGAGAGAGACACACACATCAATTGGTTTCCCTGACTGGGACTGGGGATCAAACCTGTAACCCAGGTATGTGCCCTTAACCGGGAATCGAACCCGAGACTCTTTGGTCCTCTGGCCAATGCTCTAACCACTGAGAAAAACAGGCCAGGGCTGCTTGTATATTTATTAAATATACACGTGATTTATTCCTGAGAGGTCACACGATCTTCCCTGTTGCCAGGAATTTGCCACCTCTTTCTATCTGGTAAATTCCTATTCACACATCAAGACCAGCTCAGATATCAAGTCTCTGTAGGCTTTTCTAACAGTCCCACTTCCAAGATAGGATTAAATGCTTCCTCATCTGTGCTTCTAAAGCACTTTACACAATTTAGTCCTAGTGCTTATTTCATTGTATGACTATAGGTACCTAAGGGGACACAGGCTAATGCAATCGAGTCCTTTTGACCTGAAAGGGTTGTTGGGAAGTTTAAATGGGATAATATATGTACAGCTAATATTTTCTTTTCTTCATCTCTTTCCTAATAATAGCAATAACAATCTGTATTGCAATTTACAAAGTATAAATTTTAATTATGTTTTTAAAAATGTATTTTTATTATTTTTATTTTTTTAATATATTTTTTATTGATTTTTTTACAGAGAGGAAGGGAGAGGGATAGAGAGTTAGAAACATCGATGAGAGAGAAACATCGATCAGCTGCCTCCTGCACACCCCCCACTGGGGATGTGCCCACAACCAAGATACATGCCCTTGACCAGAATGTATCTGGGACCCTTCAGTCTGCAGGCCGACGCTCTATCTACTGAGCCAAACCGGTTTCTGCGAAAATGTATTTTTATTGATTTCAGAGAGGAAAAGAGAGGGAGAGAGAGATAAAAACATCAATGATGAGAGGGAATCATTGATCAGCTGCCTCCTGCATGCCCCTACTAGGGATCGAGCCCACAACCGCGGTCATGTGCCCTTGACTGGAATTGAACCTGGGACCCTTCAGTCTGCAGGCCAATGCTCTATCCACTGAACCAAACCAGATGAGGCTTTAATTATATTTTATACAGTCTCTTGTTTTATCTGGGAAAACACCTGAGCGATAGGGATGGTACTATTATTTCTGTTTTATAGTTGCAGGAAGTGAAGATCAGAGGGGAAAGAGTGATAATGTAGATGGTTCAGTGGCATGCTTGCCATGTAAAAGTGCTCCATCAGTATTTGTTTGCATGGAATCAAGCTTTCTGGTTATAAAATCTGTAATCTTTCCATTAAAGTACACTGCTCTTTCTAAGCTGTAACCAGTATTTTCTCCAATTGTGGGTAGCCAATCATATTGACTAATAAATTCAATGAAGTAGGGACAACTAAAATGGGAGAGAAAAAGAGAATAGAAAGTTCAGAGTACAGGATAAGCAGAGTTCTGTGGTACTTGGTTGTAATGTAAAATGTATTTCTTACCGCGGGTCATGGAAGAAAAGAAAGTATGAAAGCCCCACATTAGCCCAATGCAAAGTTCAAAATGAACGTTTATTGAATGGAATTATAGCACTTTCACTTTGTATATATTTATGTTTACCTGAGCTGTCTCCTTCATTGGTGGTTACTGGAAAGCAGAGATCATATCATCTTTATTTTCCCAATTCCTTGCTACTAGAGTGCTCGTTATGAATTTGGTACACTTAATAAATGGGTGTCAAATTAAAACCTGTATGAATACATGAATAAACGAAGGCATTATATAGATCAATAAATATGGTTGCTAATGACTACTGTTCTATCTCCTTCCAGATTTCTACCTCTTCAACAGCCAGACCCAACACTAAGTTGATAGTTTCTAAAAACCCTGTCCCTGCCTGGAGTAAACAGTGAGGCCAAGAATTTATACTCAAGGGAGGGGGGGGGGGGGGGGGGGAGGTGGGCAAGAAGGGGTCAATGGGGGAAAAGAGGACATAAGTAATACTTTCAACAACAAAAAATTTTTTGTAGCCCCACCGGCATGGCTCAGTGGTTGAGCTTCCACCTGTGAACCAGGAGGTCACCGTTTGATTCCCAGTCAGGGCACATGCTGGGGTTGCAGGCTCAACCTCCAGTGTGGGGGCAACCAATCAATGATTCTTTCTCATCATTGATCTATTGCTCTCTCCTTCTCCCTATCTCTCTGAAATCAATAAAAAAAATTAAAAAAAAATTTGTACTCAATAACTATCACTTGCCCTTAGTCAACATGGTATTCTAAATGGCTTCAGGAGAGGGCTTTGGGGCGGGGGGAGCGGGGCATGGGGTGCAGAAGGGGGAAAACTGAAACTGTTGACCTTAGTAAAAATGGCTGCCGTTGGCTTCACTCTATGAGAATGCGCATGCTTACATCTGTCCCCGCCCCTCCGCGGCCCTGCTGCGCATGCGTGGCAGCGTCGAGGGCCAGCGCGGGAGGAATAAATGTCTCTGTGATTGGTTGGTGCCGGATTTCAAACTAGAGCCGGCGGCGCGGTGCTGCTCTGCCGTTGGGTGCGGCGCCGAGGGAAGCGGAAGGCCGCCCAGGTGGGGCCCAGCGACCCGGCTGAGTGGGCTTGGGGTCTGCGAGGAGAGGTCGGTACGGCGCTGGGTTTGTGGCAGGAGGGAGGGCGTCGGCAGTGGTGAGCCGAGGCCGCCGCCGGTGCCGGTGAGAAGGCGGCGCCCACAGCCCCTCCGCTGGGACTCCGGCCGGGCCGGCAGCCGGAGCGGCCTGAATGGGTGGCGGCCGGGGAGGCGGGGGGAGACTTCGCTCCTGGCGCCGCGTTCTGTAGAAAGCCGGGGCGTCTTTTTGTAAAGGTGGTGGCTTGAACAAGGCAAGCGCCACCTCAAGGGTGTGGCTGCCACCTAGATGAGAGTTTGGGAGTTTTGGGGGTAGCACCCCCTCCTTTCCGAGGGAAGGACCCTGGTGTGGGAGAGGCCGCGGCGGCTGAGGGGGAGTGCCTTTCCCTGTGGGCGTCCAGGTAAGCTGGCGTCGGCAGTGACTTCTTGCCCTTCCCACCCTAATTAATTCTTCGTCTTAGTAACAACGAGGCCTTACGTTTATACTTTCACGTACATTCCTCTCCATAGGATTCCATTCGTAGGCGGAACGTGGGGTGGGTGGGAAGATAAGCCTTTTTTTTTTTTTTTTTAGAAATGTCATTATCATTCTCCTATAGCTTAATCATTCAACAATATTAAGTGCAAAATGTAGGTAAAAGGCAGTCTTATTTGGTTTTAAAGGAGCTTGCAGTTTATTTGGGGGGTGATAGAACTTAAAAAGATAACTGTGGTGAATCTAGTAGGCTTGTACACTGTTGAAAGTAATGTGTATTAATTAGTACAGCCCTTTTAGAAAATATTTTGGCAATATTTATCAAGAGCCACAAGAGGTTTTTACTCTCTGATATAGTAATCCCAGCCTTGGAAATCCAAGGAACACGGCCACCTGAAGAAAAACACTGTCCGTGGGATATTCAAGTCATTCCTTCAGTGAATATTTATCAATCATTTGCCAAGTGTCAGGTACTGTTCTGGACACCAGGGGCTCCACCATGAACAAAACAGACAAAAATCTCTGCCTTCTTGGTACTTAAACTCCTGGGGAGACAGACAATAAGCCAAATAAATAAGTTAATATGTATATGTATGTTGTTAGATGGGGATAAGTGCTTTGGAGCAAAATAAAGCAGAAACGTGTTGGAGGGGAAGCCTGCAGTTTAAAATAGGGTGGCTGGCCCTGGCCGTGTGGTTTAATTGTTTGGAGTATCGTCCCAAACACCAAAAGGTTGTGGGTTTGATTCCCGGGGTTCGATCCCTAGTTGGGGTGCAAACAGGAGGCAACCAATCAAAATCAATTAAGCCCAGCCGCCGTGCCTCAGTGGTTGACTGTTGACATATGAACTGGGAGCTGACCGTCAGATTCCTGGGCAGATCCCCAATAGGGGGCAGCCGATCAATAATTCTCTCTCATCATTGATGTTTCTATCTCTCCCTCTCCCTTCCTCCCTCTGAAATCAATAAAAACACATTTAAAAAAAAATCAGTTAAGAAAACATATCTTTGGGTGAGGAATAAAATAGGGTGGCTAGGAAAGTCCTCACTGAGGAAAGGATGTTTGAATAAACACTTGAAGAAGGAGGTAAGGGAGTGACTGCAAGAAGTTCCAGGCAGATGTAACTGAAAACTGGAAATTACCTAAACGTCCAAAGAAGAGAACGGCTAAACAAATAATTGCTCATCAACTTTTTGGAACTTAATGGAAACATGGTAGAAAAAAAAGCAAAACAAAATTATGTGCTATCTGTGATTGTAATTTTTTTTTAAAAATATATTTTATTGATTTTTTTACAGAGAGGAAGAGAGAGGGATAGAGAGTTAGAAACATCGATGAGAGAGAAACATCGATCAGCTGCCTCTTGCACACCCCCTACTGGGGATGTGCCCGCAACCAAGGTACATGCCCTTGACCGGAATCGAACCTGGGACCCTTGAGTCCGCAGGCCGACGCTCTATCCACTGAGCCAAACCGGTCTCGGCTGTGATTGTAATTTTTATGAAATAAATTTGAGCATAATGGGCAAAGATTAGATAAGGAGGTACATATAGTTAGGGTGGTAAGGCTTTAGATTTACTATTAAAAATTAAATTTTTTGAACAGAAAATTAACAATATGAGGCAATGTTTTATATTTGCTAAATAAATATTGTAGATAAAGAAGAGATCATTTTGGACTGAAATGGTTAGGGAATGCTTTGGTGAATTGATAAGACTTATACTAGATGTTGAAGAATGGAGCACTTCATAAAGGGAATTCACAGAAGAAAAAAAGGAGAACTTAATATATTGTACTGGTAATAATTTTCTGAAAAATAATTCAACTCATCCCTTTCTTTGGTTTTCATTCATGTTGGCCTGAAGATGGTCTATTTACTCTTTGTGCAATTGATTTGCTCATAAAAACATTTGTTTTCAAGATATTCCTTCTGCCTGCCAGTTGAATAGAGGCTTTTAAAAAATACATATTTTTTTTTTATTGATTTCAGAGAGGAAGGGAGAGGAGGGAGAGAGAGAAATATCAGTGATGAGAGAGAATCACTGATGGGCTGCCTCCTGCAGGCCCCCTACTGGGAATCGAGCTTGCTACCTGGGCATGTGCCCTGACTGGGAATGGAACCATGACCTCCTGGTTCATAGGTTGACGCTCAACCACTGAGCTATGCTGGCCGGGCTGTATAGAGGCTTTTGATATGGTGAAGCAGAAACTGGACATTTGGGGAAAAGAAATGCTTTCATATAGAAGAATTCTATAGTATTGAGACTGTCTTGGGGAATGGTTTTCCTTGGCAGCAGAGAACCTATACTGTTGATTTCTTGGGGATCTCCAGATTTAGTAATGTTTGTGAGAATGTTTTTCATTAAAACTCTTCCTGAAAAATTCAGGCAATCTTCCATTGCTTTGGCTTACAATATTTAACACCCTTGATGCATCTAAAACACATGATGTATAGGTCTCTTAATAATGTTATTTGTAGGGGGAGGAAGAAGAGGATAGAGACTTTGCCAGGATACTCTGCAGTAAAGATGTGTAGTAGTCTGTTATTCTGAAGGACAGACGATGTCTGTCTCTTGGCTGGGTGACTGAAATTAAATTGGGGACTCAAGGCAATCACATCAAGCTGAGGCTCTTTCCCGGTGATGCAAAATTGCTCCCTTAGGAATACTCACAGATTGGGAATCTGTAACAATGACTTCTCCACCTCTGGGGCTTCTCATCAATAACAGCTGAGATTTTCTAGCACCTTTTTGCTTAAAGTGCTCTACAAACTGATTTCCTTGCTCCACACAGGGATCATTTCAGCTTTCCCAAAAGGCAGCCGCCTCTGTAGTGAAAAGTGACAGCTGTTGTACAGCTGCAAAGCAATGTACTACAATATGACATTGTTTTTGTTTCCTTTCACATTAGTGTATCTCCTAGCTATGGAGCTAAATAATAAAGGGGGAGAAATAAAGAAGTACTCATGGGGGTGAAAATGTGACCCAGGAGGAAAATTAAGCCATTTTCAATGGACATTGAATAGGATGAGTAATTTTTAACTTTGCAAGTTACAATTTGGCTGCGATATCACAGTTAGAACTAATGCAAAAAGATATTTAGTCCTCTATAAAAGTTTTTAATTCCTGAGAGTCACTTCTATAGAACATTAGTAAAAATGAATTATGGTCCCCTAGTGTCTAAAGAAAAGAGGATTGCCGAAACCGGTTTGGCTCAGTGGATAGAGCGTCGGCCTGTGGACTCAAGGGTCCCAGGTTCGATTCCGGTCAAGGGCGTGTACCTTGGTTGCCGGCACATCCCCAGTAGGGGGTGTTTCTAACTCTCTATCCCTCTCTCTCCTCTCTGTAAAAAATCAATCCTACCTAATAATAGACAAATATGCAAATTGACCGTACCTTCACTATGCCCGCGATTGGCCAGGAGGCGTGGGGGTGGGGTGGGACTCGGGGTGGCCGGGGTGGCTGATTGGGCCGGCGGGACGCTGAGCTCGCCTCGCCAGCGGTGGCTCGAGCTCAGCAGTGTCTGCGCCATGGTTGTGCTGCGGCACAGAAGGGGCCCCTGGGGCAGTGAGCTCACGTCCCACCGTGGACCATCAAAAGCGGGGGAGCTGGGTGCCTGTCCGCTCAGGCACCAGGCCTTCCGCGCCGGAGGCTTCTGAAAGGCCTGGTGCACCAGCGGACAGGCACCCAGCTCCCCTGCAATCGAAAACAAAAGCGTGGGAGCTGGGTGCCTGTCCACTCAGGCACCAGACCTTCCACGCTGGAGGCTTCTGAAAGGCCTGGTGCACCAGCGGACAGGCACCCAGCTCCCCCGTGATCGAAAGCGAAAGCGTGTAGGGGACCCTACATGTGCATGATTCAGTCATGCACTGGGCCTCTAGTAAAATATATTTAAAAAAAGAAAAAGAAGAAAAGAGGATTATATTTTCCTAGTTCTGTTTTTTTTATTATTATCCTAAATAAACCTATGTTAGAGGAAAAACTAACTCTTAGATACAATAAGCCTCATTTAGAACAGCTTGTTTAAAAACGAGCCTAGAACTGGTCAGACTTTGCTATTCCCCATTCTTCTTGGTCTGGGGTCCAGCTATAATTTTGTAATCATTATAGTGTAAATAACAACTGTCAGACCAAAGCAAAAACAAAAATTTCATATCTACTATAATAATACCATGTATTTTTATGGTAAGATTCAATTTATACATTATACAACTTTTATTTACTTTTATTAATTTCAGAGAGGAAGGGGGAAGGAGAGGAGATGGAAACATCAATGATGAGAGAGAATCATTGATCAGCTGCCTCCTGCTTACCTTCCACTGGGGATCCAGCCCGTAACCCGGGTATGTGCCCTGACCTCCTGGTTCATAGGTTGATGCTCAACCACTGAGCCACACTGCCTGGGCTGTACATTATAAAACTTTTAACTCATTAATTGATAATATTCTGTGAGGTAACTAGAACATGTATTATTGTTCCTATTTATAGATATGTCTCATAAATTAAGTGACTCACCTAAAGTTATACTACTGGTAAATAGAAGAACTAAGACTTTATACCAGGGCTCTGCCCTGCTCCCTTTTAACATTAAAAAAAAAAAAAAATCTAGATTATACATTGATGTTCACGTAGAATGGAAATTCTTTTGACAATAGAGTGATGACTGGATGTGTGTGTGTGTGTGTGATCTGACTTTTGTCAAATATTTTTAAATACTGGGTGTTTGTATGTACAATAGTGCCAAATGTAAGGTTTCTGTTCTCGAATTTACAGTTTACCTGGGATGGTACATACATGCTAGAGTGCAAGGTATATGTGTCTGAGTGCCAATTAAGTAAAGCAGTGGGGGAAAGATCAGGTGAAGTGAGTGATGATGACCTGCGTGTGATGAGGGGATGGTTATAATACACATGAGAGAAGAATGCACAGGTTTGGTGATTATACTTATAAGAAAGGGACTAACTTTAGGTGATTCTGAGATTTGGAACTGAGTGAGTGGGAGAATGATAAAAATAAGGAATCAAAATTGGGAGTCAGTAGGGTAGGGTAGGTCAGTGGATAGGTAATTGATAATAAAGTTAAGCCTATACCACATGATCTGTACTGAATACTGTAGGCAATTGTAACACAATGGTAAATATTTGTATATCTAAACAGAAAAGGTAACAGTAAAAATGTGGTGTGAAAGATAAAAATGGTACACCCATATAGGGCACTTACCATGAATGGAGCTTGCAGAACTGGAAGTTGCTCTGGGTGAGTCAGTGAGTGGGTGAATGTGAGGGCCTAGGACATTACTATACACTACTGTAGACTTTATAAACACTGGGCTACAGTAAATTTATAAATTTTTTTTCTTCAGTAACCTTAGCTTACTGTAATGTAACATTTTTTTTTAACTTTATGTATATGAGGGGATAAGATTGGATAATATCTCAGAATCAAGCCCAGCATCTGGTGCATCCCAAGCAAATTGAGAGCTGCTGAGTTGGCATTAGGAGAGAGGGTAGGGCTGGTGAGATAAATGAGTGAGTAGTCTGTAGAGATGTAATGATTAAAGTGGAATAGTTTGATACATTTTTTTAAAAAAATATATTTTATTGATTTTTTACAGAGAGGAAGGGAGAAGGATAGAGAGTTAGAAACATCGATCAGCTGCCTCCTGCACACCCCCCACTGGGGATGTACCATGCAACCAAGGTACATGCCCTTGACCGGGATCGAACCCGGGACCCTTCAATCCACAGGCCGACGCTCTATCCACTGAGCCAAACCAGTCAGGGCATTGATACATTTTTTGAGAGGTTGGAGGATTGAACTAAAGCCCAGTGGTTCTCAACCTGTGGGTCATGACCCACAGGTTGAGAACCGCTAGCAGGGTCGCCTAAGACCATCGGAAAACACAGATATTTACATTACGATTCATAACAGTAGCAAAATTACAGTTATGAAATGGCAACGAAAATAATTTTATGGTTGGGGGTCACCACAACATGAGGAACTGTATTAAAGGGTCACGGCATTAGAAAGGTTGAGAACCTCTGAACTAAAGGAATGTCAGGTGTTGAGAGAGAAGAATAGAGAAAAATCCATAATCAAACTATTAGTAAAACTAAAATTCTAAATCTGGAGACTAATGGTCTGACAGAGTTAGGGTTACCTCTTCCGTTTTACAATACAGCACTGGAAGTTCAGTTATATAGCTAGTTTCTAGGCACTAGGCATCATATTAGGAGAACAATGTAGATTGAGGTAGTTACTAGTATATGAGATAACAGTTACTATGATGAGGAGATGTCCCCAGGTAGGTTCTCTGTGTTCTTAGATTTTTCAGGAAGCAGGTTGTGTTTTCAAGAGAGTACCTCCCCTAAACCCTCTCTCTAGGAAGTGGTATGTACAAAAAACATAGAAAAGAAGAATAATGGACTAGAGGAACTTGAGAAAATGTGATGATTTCTTATAAAGGGGCAAAGGATCAGGTTATTGTATTGCCATTTAAGTCATAAAAACTTCCTGGGAAAAAAAATGTTAACAACTAGTTTTTAGTACCCTAGTTGCACTGTGAAATACTCCTTTTTTGCATTCTTGGTCAGTTTTCCTAGGTCTGAGCTTATAGTCTCAGAATAATACAGATGAATGCTGAAATGATAGAAGTCAATATCCCATATTAAAAGTGATCAGTATCTTCCATTTTCACAGGGAGCCAAAGGAAATCATTTGAGTAGGATCTTGAATGCCCTATTCTTGCTTCTTTCCCGTAGCATTTGAATGTATTTGCCTGTTTTGTCATATTGTTAAATCCATGGGCTTCTCCATAACTTCCAGATATCTTCCTGCCAGTTTCAATGCTATTATTTTAGTTTTGTTCTTAGTTTAGAGAAAGATCTTTGTAATAAATTTGTTGGTCTGGTTGCTTAGCAGCTAGCTGTGTTCATGTAGCTTGGAACAGATACATTGCCATTTGAAAATCTTGGTTTCCGGCCCTAGTTCAGGTATATATTGCATCCAAGCTTGGAATTGAAAGCTTTTTTTGCTATTAGAGCAATCATCATACAAATGATTAATTCTGTAGCATTTAATAGAAAATATCTTTATATATTCTTTTGTTCTTTGTGGTTTTCTTTTTCTTTTTTGCCCTCATAGCATATGGCATAATCTTATAAACATTATAAAATCACTAAACCTTCATAAAAGAGTTCCTCAAATTTTATTTAGAGTATGAAATAAGGACCTGGACTAGAATGTTGAAACATAAGAATAATCCTTTAATGGTATTTCTTTAGATGTTCAGCTTTTATATGAATTTAATTTTTTAAATTTTCTTGATAGTTTATGTAATATCTAGTTGTTGTCTTTCTTTCTTTCCTGTTAAATGAAGAGCTTATTTTCTCAAAGTGTTCCCAGTTAAAGTCTAGTTGGAGCAAAACTGCTAGTAAGGACACCATTTTTAATGTAATATCAGCAGCTCTTTGGGAGAAATACCAAGCTTGAAATTCACTATACAGAACACAGTAGCAAATGATTTTTCCTTTGCCCTTCTATCTGTGAAGGTGGTGTATTGTCTCCTTGATGTCAGAATGTGGTATAACATAAGCCTTTGCCTATACTTAGTATAAATTTATTAGACATAGTCCCTGCATGCAGTCTAGCAGAGAGCCCTGCATTACAGAAATAATTCTTGTGCTGCTGAGCTGGCGATTTCCCCACTTAATCACTTGTGTGACGTCATCTGTGCTGTTGGTAGGAAATGTGCTGACCATGTCCTGCATTTTAAAAGGCAGATGCAACAGGGGTACTAGCTAAAAATGAAATTAAAAATAAACCTTTAAGTTATCTTGAAGGTCTTAAGTGTCCAGAAGGATTAAAGTGGTAGAAGTGTTATTAATCAGTATGCTTGACTAAGAACCACATTTTGTATTTGGTCACCTAGTGATCAGCGGACATGCTTGTCCCTAATTGCTTTCCTCTCAGTTGTGTAGTGATTGCAGAGTGGAGGAAAAGCAGTAGGCAGGAAGAGGGTATTATAATCAGAGGTCTGAAATGCTTTTCTAATTTTCAAATGAGTATTAAACATTCCAACTTTGTTTTTATAATAAGGATTACACAAATTGTTGACTTGTGATTCTTATAATGGTAGCTACAAATGGAAGAGACCAGATGTTAGTCACTGATGACTGTACTGGATTGCGACTGAATCTTTTGTCTGGGGGAGAAGGCAGGACCCCTAATGTATATTTGATTTCTTGGCAGAAAGATGGATACTACGATGCTGAATTTGCGGAATCTGTTTGAGCAGCTTGTACGCCGGGTGGAGATTCTCAGTGAAGGAAATGAACTCCGTAAGTCATTCTGAGCTGGCCTGTGTGAAGAGAGAAAACATTTCAGACTTGGGTTTTCTAAAGAGCTGAAGTACATTCCAATCTGAAACTTGTTTTTTATTTGGGTTTCCTAAAATAAAGTGATGGTCATTTATCCATGGTTAAAGCTTAATGGACACTTATTCTAAACTAGAGGCCCCATGCATGAAATTTGTGCAAGGGGGCGGGGGGTCCCTTCAGCCCAGCCTGCACCCTCTTCAATCCCCCTTGAGGGATGTCCGACTGCCCTCCCTTGCAGGCCTGGTCCCCCACCCAACTGCTCTCCCCTGCTGGCCCGGTCACCCCCAACTGCCCTCCCCTGCAGGCCTGGTCCCCCCCAACTGCCCTCCTTTACAGTCCTGATCACCCACAACTGTCCTCCCTTGCAGGCCTGGTCCTTCCCAACTGCCCTCCCCTGCAGGCCTGGTCCCCCCCAGCTGCCCTCCCTTGCAGGCCTGGTCCCTCCCAATTGTCCTCCCTTGCAGGCCTGATCGCCCACAACTGCCCTCCCCTGCTGGCCATTTTGTGGTGGCCATCTTGTTTCCACATGGGGGCAGCCATATTTGACCATATGGGGGTGGCCATCTTGTGTGTTGTAGTGATGGTCAATTTGCATATTAATCTTTTATTAGATAGGATGGTCATGTTTTCTGTAGTTATTAAATGGGTTTATACAGATTTTTTTTCCACTAAGTAGTTGCCAATTTCATTTTTGTACCATGAAATGGGCAAAATCTGAATTTTCAAGGATGTTTTTGCTTTTTTCTTTAGAGAGTAGTTATCTACATTTTTTTATCCTGGGCTTTCCCTGTGTTCTAAAGAACATTTTCAGTTGGAGAAGAGAAAAATGTTATAACATCTTTTTGGAGTAATTATTCATCTGCTTTTACCTACTTCATATATTTGATGTTTAGTAATAAAGGATTGAGATTGGGTAGAGAGCTAGGGAGAAAAAGGAGGTGGTAATAAAACAGTCATCTGTGAAGTAAATTAGTGAGAAAGGAAGGTGGGGCTGGTAGCACAGGCTTAAGTGATCTGGAAATAGTCTATACCAGCTTCTCTTTGTGTTGCCATCCTCTCCTATTTCAGATTTTTATTAATACTTAACTTAGTAAGTGTTGCTCTTAAGTCAGCCTCGTTGCTAAAAAGTAATGTAAGAACTATGTCTTAAACTTAAAAAAAAAACCCTACTGTATTTAGTAATGGCATCTGCTTATGCCATTCAATATTTACTTCAGTTTGATTGATGTTTTTAATAGCTCTTATCCACTTACAGGCCTTTCAAAACAATATTCTGTTTTCTCTCTTTAATAGCTGTTACACGACCCTATCATCTGGTACTAGCTCAGTAACCATGATGGCATACTAATTAGGCTTCTTTTTGAGATCACATCATCTCAGAAGATGGCTAACTTTGGAGTCTAGTGGGGAGGAGTATTGAATAGATCTTAAAATTCAGCAAATATTTAGTGAGAACCTATCACAACCTCTAGCACATGTTGAATTGAGGGAAAGAGGTGACTAAAGGGCATAAGGGAGAAAAGTAGGGTTTGAGTTGAGCCTTAGATGTAGGGTAGGATCCCAATAGACAGAGATGAAATAGGGCATTTAGGTCAGGGGAATAGCCTGAATGGAGGCAAGAGGGTGTGGGGTTGAGGGGAATAGGAGTAAGGGGGAGTGATATACTCAGAGCTGTACTTTTGGAAGATTACCCGGCAGAGGTGGAGGCTGCCTTAGAGGTGGAGGCTGGGAGAATGATAAGACATGGTTGCCATTGTTCAGGAAAGAGGCAACGGGAGTCCTAACTGGGATAGTGTGAAGATGGAAATAAGGGGAAACGGGTAGAAGAGATTGTGAGAATTAAGATCTCTAGGAGGAGGCAGCTGGTAGATGTGGGGGCAGAGAGAGGAATCTGAGGTTTGGAGTCTCAATAACTATGCTGACTTTTAATGGTTATTTCTGTCTCTATCTGTAAAATATGAATTTAAATGTCTGTCTTCTTTGTGGGAGTTATGTGAAGATTGGGGATAAAATGAGATACTAGTTGTGAAAATACTTTGGAAGTAGTTATGCCAAAAATATACAAGGTATTTATTTTTACAGATACCCTTATTTTATAAGCAAATTTATACCTTCCCATTGATTTCTGTTATAAAATAGAGGTATGTTTTGTCTCCCTCTTAAATCCCTAACTTGGAATGTTGGCTTTTGAGCAACTAAAGTGGCTCAGTGTTTTCTAGACTCTAGAATCTCTTTTCTGCAACCACCCTAGTCTCTGTCCTTTTCTTTGACACTAGGAATTCTTCCCACGCCCAGGTATCCCAACTCTTTATTCTTGAGTTTCATCATAACTTCATTCTTCTTTCTCCTTTTTGTATAGTCATTTTTTTTTTTTTTAAGCTAAGTCCAAGGTTATTGAAAGATCAGAGTGAGGGTTAATCTATACTAATAAAAGGGTAATATGCTAATTAGACTGGGAGACCTTCCAGGAGACCTTCCAGACATTCTTCTGGACAAAGCCATGGTGGTGGGGCTGAGGTAGAGGTGGTTAGGGGCCAAGAGGGGAGGGCAGTTGTGGGTGATCAGGCCAGTGTGGAGGGGCCGTTGGGGGTGAGCAGGCCGTTGGGGGGCAGTTGGCAAGCAGTCTGGCGGAGGTGGGGGGCAGTTGGGAGTGAGTAAGCCATCAGTGGGGGTCAGTTTGGGACAATCAGGCCGGCAGGGGGGCAGTTGGGGGTAATCAGGCTGGCGGGGGGGCAGTTGGGGGCGAGCAGGCCGGCAAGCAGAGTGGTTAGGGCCAGTTGGGTAGGCGGGCAGGTGAGCAGTTAGGAGCCAGTAGTCCCGGATTGTGAGAGGGATGTCGGCAGTCAGACACCCCACAAGGGGTCCCAGATTGGAGCGGGTGCAGGCCAGGCTGAGGGACACCCCGCTCCCGTGCACGAATTTCGTGCACCGGGCCACTAGTATTCAAATAAAATGACTTTAATGGCCTAGGTCAGTGGTCGGCAAACTCATTAGTCAACAGAGCCAAGTATCAACAGTACAACGATTGAAATTTCTTTTGAGAGGAAAAATTTTTAAACTTAAACTTCTTCTAATGCCACTTCTTCAAAATATACTCGTCCAGTCCGCGGTATTTTGTAGAAGAGCCACACTCAAGGGGCCAAAGAGCCCCATGTGGCTCTCGAGCTGCAGTTTGCTGACCACGGGCCTAGGTATTTTGTTATCTTTGTTTTCCCCAGTCACCATGATTTTTATCTTTATTTTATTATGAATTGCCTGAATTTTTAAAAAATACATATTTTATTGATTTCAGAGAAGGGAGAAGGCGAGAGAGAAACATCAGTGATGAGAGAGAATCATTGATCAGCTGCTTCTAGCATGCCCCACGCTGGGGTTTGAGCCCGCAACCCGGGCGTGTGCTCTGACAGAGAATCGAATGGTGACCCCCTGGTTCATAGGTTGACACTCAACCACTGAGCCACACCAGCCGGGCTGCCTGAATTTTTTGATGTTGTTGGTGTGTAAATTAGGAATAAATATAACAGTGTTTATTAGGTGCCTATTGTATTCCAATACCATGCAAGGTTTGTGCTATGCTATACAGTAGGTGATACTGAAGTGTATGTGATATGGTACCTGTCTTCAAGAAGATTATGGTATTTAAGTTTCAGAGACAGGATTCTTTCTCATGAAATGAAGACAGTACAAATATTAGAATATATGCTTGTGGGAAGTAGAGAAAAATTTAATGTGGAGCAAACAAGTTAGGAAAGGACTCAGAGAGCAGATGGGACTAGAAAAATGGGTAAATAAAGAAGAGTAGATAGGGCATTTCATTTGGAGTGCATAGCTTGATCACAAGTGAGATGGCAGAAATGAGCATAGGTCTGTTCTGAGGACAGGGACAAACTGTGTTAGTTAGAAAGAGGGTGTTGTGCGTTGGGGGTAAATTTGATTAGATTGGTAAGGTGGGCTTGGATCCCTGGAATTTAACTTTGATATGAACAGCAATTCTTCATTTATTCACTCACTCATTCATTCAGTCAATATTTAAATGCCTATTTTTTTTTGGTTTAAATTTCTATATTGATTAAGGTATCACATAATTTGTCCTCATACCCCCATTGCCATCCCACAGCCCTCCCCTTGCATGCCCCCACCCCCCTGTTGTCCTTGACCACTGGTTAGGCTCATATGTATGCACACAATTCCTTTGGTTGATCTCTCCCCTTTATCCCCACCCCCCCTTACCCTCCCTCTGAGGTCCGACAGTCTGATCCATGCCTCCTTGTCTCTGGGTCTGTTCTTGTTCATCTGTCCATGTTGTTCATCATTTCCCCTAGATGAATGAGATCATGTCCTACTAGAAATACACTTATAAGAACTGAAAATGAGACAAGTAACAATGGCTATGCTGAAAGGGAAATGAACCAGTCCATAGTGAGTTTCTCTCTGGGCCATCAGTTCTTTTGAGACCCAATTTCAATGTCAAACAGTTCCTTATGTGTACATGTCAGCAATGATATTTCAGTTCTGGATGGTGGAAAATGGTGGCAATGCAGGTCCGACCCTCTCCAGTTTGGTCCCAGGCAATCTGCAGCAACGCACAGCTGCTGACCGCCAGCCTGGCAAGGCAACGTCAGCGTCTTCCACCTCTGGACTGCCTCTCCTCTGTCTTCATGGCTGGAGTAGTCCTGTCAATTCCTCTCTGTTGCCGGAATCCACATGGTCTCAGAGTTGTCTTCTGAAAATATACAAACACATTCTCGACCAAAAGTTAACAAAGGAATATTTTCCATAAATTTGACTTGGGATACTTTTTCATTTTTTGCCCAAATGATTTTCCTCTGGCTTGTTTTGACATCATGTGTGTTTTTCATGGGTGTCTTGCATTACAATTAATTTTCTAAAGTACAAATTTTCTAGATGTAATTTACTTACAGGATATTTTTCCTTACATGATATTCTTCTACTATCCCCCCTTTTTTGATTTAAATATTGGAGGCTTTTGAAAATTTTATAATGTAGTCTTGATAGCTTTTAAATTTTAATTTTTTGCACTATAATATGACTGCTTTAGGTTCATTACATGTTACTCAATTTTATCATGAGATGAACTACCAATAAAAATTTTAGTTAACACTAAATGCCTATTATGTATTAGGCAGAGTGCTAGGCACTAGTGATAAAAGAGCAAAAGAGACACTGGGTCATTGCCCTTAAGAAGCTTCAAAGGCCCTCACCGGTTTGGCTCAGTGGATAGAGCGTTGGCCTGTGGACTGAAGGGTCCCAGGTTCAATTCCAGTCAAGGGCACATGCCCGGGTTGCGGGCTTGATCCCCAGTAGGGGGGTGCCAGAGGCAGCCAATCAATGATTCTTTCTCATCATTGATGTTTCTATCTCTTCTTCCCTCTCCCTTCCTCTCTGAAATCAATAAAAATATATTTTTTAAAAAAGAAGCAGCAGCAGCTTTGAGGACAGTAGATAAGATAAAGGGCCCAATAACAAAGGTCCCAAGAGCGGTGAACTGAGAAAAGATTTCTGAATTGCTTTTATCTGTTTGCTGAATTATGAACCAAACCCTAATTTTTTTTTTAATGAATCAAAGATTATCCTCAATTTGTTTTAAGGAAATTTCTCTTTTCCTTTCTCCTTTTTGTTAAATGAATTTAATATGTCCTTGTGTGTTTTTTTTAAGGAGATAGTTTGAATTTAATCATTTGAATGTGTATGTACTTCATGACGGGCTGGTATGAAGTCGAATTGTGATTCACAAACTAGGGGGCCAAGTTTGTTGATCTCCAACGTCAGAATTTTTCCTGGTCTGTGGTCTAAAGGGCCTTTTTGACCCTTTATAACAAACTTAGTTTATAACAGAATTGTACTTAACAGTAATAACTTGGCCTGGCTGGAGTGACTCAGTTGGTTGAGTGTTCTGTGCACCAAAAAGTTGCTGCTTCGATTCCTGGTCAGGCACATACCTGGGTTGTGGGCTCAATCCCCCAGTTGGGGTGTATAGGGAAGGCAGCTGATCGATATTTCTCTCACATCGATGTTTTTCTCGCGCTCTCTCTCTCTCTCTCTCTCTCTCTCCTCCCCCTAATCACTTCCTCTCTCTAAGCATGTCCTCAGGTGAGGATTACAAAAAAAGTAATCACTTAGTCATGTATGCACATGTTATGGTTTTGGTCTAACAAACTAAGTTGAACTACTAGTAATTTATTTTTATTTAAAAATTTTAAAAAAAATATTTTATTGATTTCTTACAGAGAGGAAGGGAGAGGGATAGAAAGCTAGAAACATCGCTGAGAGAGAAACATCGATCAGCTGCCTCCTGCACACCCCCTACCGGGGATGTGCCCGCAACCAAGGTACATGCCCTTGACCGGAATCGAACCTGGGACCTTTCAGTCCGCAGGCCGACGCTCCATCCACTGAGCCAAACTGGTTTTGGCGAATTACTAGTAATTTAATAATTTGTACTATTAAAATAGGAACTTTTTCCTTGAAATTAATTGATACTTTATTTGGAGTTCCATTGCAGTGAGACCTATAATGTATGCCAATTAACAATGAACAAGAATTAAGACCTAAATTTTATTTATTAATTTATTACTTATTTTTATTATTTTATTTTTTAAATCTTTATTGTTGGAAATCTTATATAATAAAAGCCTAGGTGGCATCATGCCCTTGCACGACGCCCTTGTGTGACATCATCACAAGATGGCTGCGTGCACAGTGGAGGCGGGGCCCGGTGTCCGCTCCGCATGGTGAGGCCTGGGGGTCCCGTGTCTCTGCGTGGTGCAGAGGAGGTGGGTCCCAGCAGAGGAGGCGGGTCGCGGCAGGGGAGGGCAGTTGTGGGCCATTAGGTCAGCAGGGGAGGGCAGTTGTGGGCGATCAGGTCAGCAGGGGAGGGCAGTTGGGGCCGATCAAGCCGACGGGGAGCAGTTAGGCGTCAATCAGGCTGTCTGGGGAGCGGTTAGGGGGCGATCAGGTTGGCAGGCAGAAGCAGTTAGGGGCAATCAGGCAGGCATGCAGGCAAGCGGTTAGGAGCCAGTGGTCCCAGATTGTGAGAGGGATGTCTGACTGCCAGACATCCCCCTAGGGGTCCCAGATTGGAGAGGGTGCAGGCCGGGTTGAGGGACACCCCCCCTTCACGAATTTTGTGCACCGGGCCTCTAGTATTACATAAGTCCCTTGTTTTTCCCCTATTGACCCCTTCTGGTCTGCTCCGCCCTCCACCCCAGGCCTTTACCACCCTGTTGTCTGTGTCCATAGGTTATGCATATATGCATACAAGTTCTTTGGTTGATCACTTCATTATTTTTATTTTTAAAAATATTTTAATTGATTTTTAGAGAGAGCGATAGGGCGAGGGAGAGAGAAACATCTATGTTGTGAGTGAAACACTGACATGGCTGCCTCCTGCACGCCTCCTACCTGGGATCAAGGTTGCAACCCGGGCATGTGTCCTGACCAGAATTGAACCAGCACCCAAACAACAGAGCCACACTGGCCAGGGCTAAAAACCTAAATTTAATAAGACTTATTAAGGAATATCCCCCAAAAGGGGACATATGTAAATACTTCCAACAATAAAGAATTATAGAAAGAAAAAAAGGGAATATCCCAAAGAATAAACAAACAAGCAAAATTAGGTCAAATGAAAATCTTTTTGTTCTCGCCCTGACTGGTTTGGCTCAGTGGATAGAGCGTCGGCCTGTGGACTGAAGGGTCCCAGGTTCGATTCCGGTCAAGGGCATGTACCTTGGTTGCGGGCACATCCACAGTGGGAGGTGTGCAGGAGGCAGCTGATCGATGTTTCTAACTATCCCTCTCCCTTCCTCTCTGTAAAATATCAATAAAATACATTTAAAAAGAAAGAAAATCTTTTTGTTCTCAATTTGTCTTTCAATTTCTTAAATATTTGTGTGTGTATGTACAACTACATTTAGAAACATTTAATTGACTGCAGCGTGGAGGTAGAAAGTTTTTAGACAGTGTAGTTGAAAAGTGTGTTTCTTATTCTTTATTTTTTGAAATTGAAGTATTACATACATCAGGAAAATACACAAATCATAAGTGTACTACTTAATGATTACTGGAGTGAACATGGCTAAGAATCAGCTTTGGGTTTTTTTGTGTGTGTTGTTTTTTTAAAATAAGTTTTTATTGATTTTTAGAGAGAGGAAGGAAGAGGGATAGAGGGATAGAAACATTGATGAGAGAGGAACATCATCGATCAGCTGCCTCCTACACACACTCCTACTGGGGATCGAGCCCGCAGCTCGGGCATGTGCCCTGACATGGGAATCAGTGATTTCTTGGTTCCTGGTTCAATGCTCAACCATTGAGCCATACAGGCTGGGCTCGTTTTTTAATTTTCTTCTTTGTAAATCTATAGTGTTGAAATTGTTAAATTTACAAAAGGATATATTGTTGTTTCTTAAATTAAGGAGGAAAATTAGCCCTTAGTAATGTTCCAAACTGTTAACCAAACCAGGGTATCTTTTAAAACTATTTGAATTGTAATAATGTATATATATATATATATATGCACGCATATATACATATACTAGGTGTATCGGTTAATAATGCAGATTTTTTCAATAGATGGAGTTACACATATGTTGATATATATGTGATTTGATATGTATGCTATTTTGTATTGACAGCAAGCTTCAAAACTTCATAATGTCAAATTTTCTGAATGTGTTAACATCATAGATATTTTTACACTTAAAAATGTCAAATTTCGTGCCAAGAAAAGAGCATTTATGGGAAGTTTTAATTCATTATTTATTTTGAAGAAAAAGTGATCGTATACTTCGGGAAGTTTATGATGAACATGCTCCATCTCAAGATACTTGTGAACACTGGTTTAAACGCTTTAAAGGTGATGAGATTGATGTGCGAGACAAAGGACGTCCAAGTCAACCGAAAAAGTTTGAAGACCAACAATTACAAGCATTATTGGATAAAGATGCATGTCAAACTCAAAAACAACTTGCAGAAAGATTAAACGTTGCTCAGCAAATAATTTCTGATCGTTTACAAGCAATGGAAAAGATTTTAAAGGAAGGAAAATGGGTGCCACATCAACTGAACGAAAGACAAATGGAAAACCAAAAAGTCATCAGTAAAATGTTGCTTCAATGGCACAAAAGAAAGTCTTTTTTGCATTGACTTGTGACTGGTGATAAAAAGTGGATTTATTTTGAGAATCCCAAATGACGAAATCATGGGTTGATCCAGGTCATCCATCAACATCGATTGCAAGGCCAAATTGCTTCGGAAAGAAGACAATGCTCTGTGTTTGGTGGGATCAGGAAGGTGTGGTGTATTATGAGCTTCTAAAACTGGGTGAAACCGTTAATACTGATTGCTACCAACAACAAATAATCAATTTGAACCACGCTTTTAAAAAAATATATTTTATTGATTTTTTACAGAGAGAAAGGGAGAGGGATAGAGAGTTAGAAACATCGATGAGAGAGAAACATCAATCAGCTGCATCCTGCACACCCCCAACTGGGGATGTGCCCACAACCAAGGTACATGCCCTTGACTGGAATCTAACCTGGGACCCTTCAGTCCGCAGGCCGACGCTCTATCCACTGAGCCAAACCAGTTAGGGCTGAACCACGCTTTGATCATGAAACGACCAGAATGTGCCAGAAGACACGGCAAAGTAGTTTTGCTTCATGATGACACACCATCACACACTTCAAAACCAGTTAAAGACACATTAAAAGACCTTGGGAAGTATTAACCCACCCGCTATATTCACCAGATCTTGCTCCTTCAGATTACCACTTGTTCCGATCGATGGCACACACACTTTCTGATCAGCACTTCAAAACATATGAAGAAGTGGAAAATTGGGTCTCTGAATGATTTGCCTCAAAACAAGAAAAGTTCTATTGGGACGGTATCCACAAATTACCTGAAAGATGGGGAAAATGTGTAGCTAGCGATGGACATTACTTTGAATAAAGCACTTTTGATGTTTCTCTTGAAATTATCATGTGTTTTTTTTTTAATTACAAATCCACTATAATTAACTGGTACACCTAATGTGTATGTGTGTGTGTGTGTGTGTATGTATGTATATATATATATATATGGTCCTTGTTATTTGCATTGTCTAAGATAACTAGGTCATAATACCTTGTTTTGCTAAAATCTTTTGTTGGCTAAAAACTATAATTTCCTTATATGTAAGACTTGATTTCTATAGATTGAATTGGTAGCCTAATTTTAATTTCAAGTTTGAAATTTAGTCAAATTATTAAGATTATTTTAAAAGGAGACTATGTTGTTTCTATGCTCTTAAGTTAAATTCAAATAGGAAAAGTGCACCAAAAAAATCTGCTCTCCTTGTGTAAATTTGGCCTAGTTTCAGCTGTAAATTGGGTTAGTTTGACTAACAGATGTACACCTTTGAAACTTCCTCCATTGATACTGGTGAAAAGTGATGCTTAGAGATAGATTGAGGTTAACTGGAAATAGTAAGGCATTGTGGAAAGAAAGTCTTTGCTGATAGCAGATGATAAGAATGAATGCCACTAGGGTTTTCTTGCTTTAAGGTGTGCTGTCTTGGAAGTGGTGCTGTCTTTGCAGACATTTGAAGAGAATACACATTTTGCTATCAATGACTCACCCAAACCTAGTAGGTCTTCTCTTTCTGTATCTTTCTAACTGGAATGTTTATATACCCTTCAAGGCAGTGTTAAACAGCAAATTGGCTCTTTACTTTAAAATCAATCCTATATAATAAAGAGGTAATATGCAAATTGACCCTCATGCCCTTGCATCACAAGATGGCCACCCACACGTTGTCACAAAATGGCTGTTCCATGTCATCACAAGATGGCTGCCCCCACATCGTCATAAGATGGCCACCCCACATTGTCACAAGATGGCCAGCAGGGGAGGGCAGTTGGGGGCAACCAGACCTGTAGGGGAGGGCATTTGCGGGGGAAACCAGGCCTGCAGGGGAGGGTAGTTGGGGGTGATCGGGCCGGCAGGGGAGCAGTTAGGTGTCAATCATGCTGGCAGGGGAGCGGTTCGGTGTCAATCAGGCCGGCAGGGAAGCAGTTAGGGGGCTATCAGGCAGCAAGGCCGGCGAGTGGTTAGGAGCCAGCAGTCCCGGATTGTGAGAGGGATGTTCGACTGCTGGCAGGGATCGAGGGGTCCCAGATTGGAGAGGGTGCAGGCTGGGCTGAGGGCCCTCCCCCACAAAGTGCACGCATTTCATGCACCAGGCCTTTAGTATTTGTATAATTATATAGCTGAATGGAATTGCAGGCCTAGACATCTGTAATATTAATCTACATCTACTGGAGCATACTACAACAGGTACATTTGAATTTGCTGTTTAACATCTCTCTGGCACAGCAATGAGTGACTCTAAAGGAGGCCACTTTTGTTTTATAGCTGTAACTGTCCTGGTGTGTGACAGCTGCCCCAAAGGTATCCCCCTTTGATTGCCTTCTGTTCAGGAGCTTTCAGTGTTGGTGTTACATCTGGAGCCAGGTGACTAATGAGTTACTTATTCCATAGCAGATGCTGCTGGCTAAGCCAGAGTAAGTGGCCTGCTGAAACAGGAATTGCTCCCCACAAAGCCCTCATCTAGAGTGATGAACATATATCCAGAATCTGCTCTTGGTTGTTTTCAGCTGCTCATAGTTTAGCTGGGCTCTTAATTATGTATTTGGAGTAAAACTAACCAGAGGACTCATTTATGAGAGCATTTATAATTCAAGCATTTGGCGTTTGAATTATTAAACTTTCTCTCATTTCTTTAGAATTCATCCAGTTGGCAAAGGACTTCGAGGATTTCCGTAAAAAGTGGCAGAGAACAGACCAAGAGCTGGGGAAATACAAGGATCTTTTGATGAAAGCAGAGACTGAGCGTAGTGCTCTGGATGTTAAGCTGAAGCATGCACGCAATCAGGTGGATGTAGAGATCAAACGGAGACAGCGAGCTGAGGCCGACTGTGAAAAGCTGGTGTGTATTGTTTTCTATGCTAGTACTGTGACACTGGGGGAGGGGGAAGCATCTGATAATGTTGGTATTTTTTAAATGGATATTTTAGAGAGAGAGAAGTGGAGGTGAGGTGGAGAAGCATGGATTTGATGTTCTACTTATGCATTCATTGGTTGATTCTTACATGTGCTCTGACCAGGGATTGAATGTACAACCTTGGCATATCAGGATGATGCTCTGAACAACTGAGCTATCAGCCAGGGCCTGATAATGCTTCCACTTGCCAGATATACCCAGCTTCTTATTCCATATTAAAGAACTAAAAGCAACCTGTCCATTGACAATTTGTGATTGGAACTGAAACTGCAGCTTAGGAATCCTGTTCTCCATAGGTTGAAATTTAAATTTTTTTCCATTTTTTGACTTGAAACTACTACTTAATATACAGATTTCAAATGAGAATTTAAAGAATTATAATTAGGGGGAAGGGCAGGGAAATCCTAGCATACTTGGTCTGTCACAAGACAGTTGGCCATCTCTCATGCCACCCAGAATATCCTCAGCCTTATATCAATAGCTAGTACTTTGATACAGGTAAGACAACTCTAAGTCTTTCCTTCACCACTGCTCCTGATTCAAGATAAAGGGCTAGATATATTCAACAAGTTGAGCAGTGTGGCTAACATAGAACACTTTAATTTTGGTTTACCAAGGTGGGTCATAGTACAAAGGAAAGCCTTTACTAGGAGGCACTAATATACCCTGGCACAGTGTTAGATGTCTCAGTGAGCTCAAATTACCTGGTTCTAGTGTGTCATAGCTTTGTATCCATTTAATAACATTTTGCTCCACCATTTAGAAAGGTGGGTGGCTGTTTTCATCTGTGGAAGAAGCCAGTAATTGTCCTGATAAAATGACAATAAAGTGTTTGTGCTATGCAAAATTTATTTTGGGACTCTCATTTTGCAATACTCTGTCCTCTTGGATTAGCAGTTTGATCCAAAAGTCTTGTAGAGAAACCCCAATTTGCTAGATGGAGTTTATTTTACCAGTCAGAAATCAGAGACACAATCTGGACTTGATGTGAATTAATATGCTATTGGTGTAACAGCTTTCCTGAAGACTCATTTGCATAATGCTGTATTTTAATGTCTTTTGGTCTGCCCATCCCATAAATTTGAGGTGAAGCTTTCTCCCCTGGTTGGTTAGGATGTTTTATTCTGCTTTGGTCTGTAGGAAAGACAGATTCAGCTGATCCGAGAGATGCTCATGTGTGACACATCTGGCAGCATTCAACTAAGCGAGGAGCAAAAATCAGCTCTGGCTTTTCTCAACAGAGGCCAACCATCCACTGGCAATGCTGGGAACAAAAGGTGGGGGAACTGCATCTGTTGTTATCTGATCACGAGCAACACAGCTGTCAGAAGTTCTTGTTATCTGAACTCTTAAATAAACTGGTTCTGGAATGTGTGCTGAATAAAGCAGAAAAGACTTTGGAGGAAGGGTGGGTGAAAATAAAGGAACAGGGGTCTCCCTATTTCTTTTGTTTTTTTAAATCTTTCCTTAAGATGTTGTTTCACCATGGGTAAAATTTTGATGTTAGTGCTAAATTGCACACCAATAACTAATCCTGCAGATTGCTAAGAAACCTAAAGGTGAAAGTGGCAGTTCAGCAATACTTTCAGTGTTTACTCTCCAGAGGGCTCTTGTAGCTCCTCTAGTTTAGAAAGGTCTTCTGTGAGCCAAGACCAGACAATAATTTTGGTTCCACTGCATCTCTCTTTAAAAAAGTCTCAACTAGGCTTTGAATTTAACACCCCCAATACGGTATGTAGGGAAAGGTCAGCACTCTTAGAGGCATTTATTTTGTTGCCTGATTGTTTTATGGGGAATCTTGATAACTAAGAAGATGTACGGGCTTAATTTCTTAAAAAGCTAATGCTGGGTAATACTCTCTCTTGTAGAAAGCAACCACAATTGGGATCAAATTAAACTTCACTCTCTACCTTGTAAATTTTTAGTAGCCTGTAGTACAGACTCAGTAGGGAATAGAACCCATACCCCTAACTGTAATTTTCAGCTGTAGTTATAAGGCTTTTGCTGAAAAAGCAACTGTATTGCATTCACACACTCCTCATGAAACCATAAAAAGCAACCCACCACAGCTAGGGTCTAAGCTTGGAGTTATCTTTAAAGGGAAGGGATTGCTGTGAAATTGCTGACATTATCTGACCTGCTAGGTAACTTGTTCTGGGTGTTGGTGGATTTTACTTTTTATAATATTCTTTGTCTAACTTTGTATTGTTTCACTCAATAGACTGTCAACCATTGATGAATCTGGTTCCATTTTATCAGATATCAGCTTTGACAAGACTGATGAATCGCTGGTAATGAACATTTGACCTCTGAGAATTATTTATATTTCTGCTCCCTCTGGAATATCTCTGCTGTCCTTCTGGAATTCCTTTATTACTGTTATTAATTGATGTGTTATAGATACTGAGGTAGCATTAAAAATATAAATCCACACAAACTATAAGAGACTTGCTTATATATTTTTTTAGTTTCTGGAAGTGGGGATATAGAATTCAGGATTTGACATGAGATTAAATTTGTTTAAAGGATTTGTGAGCTGCATGTATTAATTGATTATATCTTGACTTATTAAAGCCCCAGCTAGCAATAAAAATTTTTTTAGCAATGCTCTATTTGGTCAGGGCTTATTTGTTGCTCTTAGGGAGAATAGATTTGTGCCTTATTTCTGAATTAGTTTGGTTCTAGAGGGAAACTTAGTTTTACTTCACAGTTAGAAGGAAAACCAGTGCTCTGGAGCTTCAGCCAGAGGACTGATGAGTTTCCAGGTACTATATAATGCTTTGATCAACAATGGTCAGCATGTCTAAACTCTTTGTTACCCTGCTTTTGTAGGAGGACAGCACCCTTCTCTTAACTTCTGATGGTGTTTCTGCATGAAAGGTCATCTCCTCATATTTCAATCTTTGATGTTCAGGAAACAGGAATCTGTTTTACTGACTGAAAGCTAACAAACAAAACAATAAATCAGGAGGTTATTGGAGATTTGTTTTCTGATGATAGCCAAACAAGTGACAACTACTTGTTACATGGGCTGTGAGTTTTCTGTCCAAATTCAGTGTTTGACTAGGGAAATAATTGCCATTTTATAGATATAAATATTTGGTATCTCCTTTCTGGAATAAGGAATGATATAGAATAGGTCTGGGATATATAATAAAACTAAAACATACTATTTGCTGACTTGGGAGCTAGACCTCTGCTATGTTATCTGTTGTAACTGAAGCTAGATCAAACAAGAAGTAGCTAAATTATTTGACCATGAATTGGAGAGATTAAATTTATGTAGCTAAGCTACAATTTGCTGCATACAACTGTTTGTGGATTTTGTGTTTTAAGGGATTATCAGGAGTAAGGAATTCACAGGTAGCTACTAAAAATGCATATGGTTAAAATAAGCGAAGGGAAGCTAGACCACAGTAAAAGACAAATAATTCTTCAGTGGCGAATGTCTTTTAGGGCCCAGGTGATTGAGAGAAGTAAAACCTAAACTAGAACTTTTTAAGTGGCTATATTGTACAGATCATATGATTAGACAGACAATAGCAGTCCGGTAAGAGGAAGAATCACATCTAACACGATCAGTATAGTGCCTAACATTCTCTAAGTTCTAAAACCAATTCCAAACATAATCAGAAACAAAGGACCAGGTGCTGGAGATAATCACAACAGAAGTTGATTCTTTAACCTTTTCTTGCCTCTGTGGTATTGATTCCTGATTCTGTTATAATAGCTTCAATTTTGGAAAGAAAACATGTTAACTTACTATGACTTTGTAGCTACAGTACTTGAGTTCTCCCCCCAGTTTTCTCAAATTGTAAGTTAAGGGAGTCTGACTTAAGAAGCCTTTAAAGTTCACTGTAAATTTATTTGCACAGGGTTTAGGGGAGGCCTAACCAAAGAAAGAAATTAATATAGTGTAATTGTCAACAGGATTGGGATTCTTCTGTAATAAAGACTTTCAAACTGAAGAAGAGAGAAAAGAGGGTATGTTATTTCTTTTTTTTTTTTTTAATTTATCTTTATTGTTGAAAGTATTATAGATGTCCCCCCCTTTTTCCCCATGACTCCTCCACAGGCCTTCACCCCACTATTGTCTGTGTCCATGGGTTATGCATATCCTATCTAATAAAAGAGTAATATGCAAATTGACCATACCTCCGCTATACCTGCAAGCCACGCCCACCAGCCAATCAGGAGCAAATATGCAAATAAACCCACCCAAGATGGCTGTGGCCACAGAGAGCAGGAAGGAGGATTGAGTTCCCCGGCGATGGAGGAAGCCAAGCTTTCCGCACACCTTGGCTGGCCCAGGCCTCCACTCAACGATACAAAGTTTCAATTATAGAAGATACATAAATCCCAACAGAAATGGCTGCAGCCACGGAGCGAGCAGAAGGCTTGGCTCCGCTCCAGGCTACAAAGTTTCAATTGTAGAAGATAAACAAATCCCAGATACCAGGATCTTGGGTTGCTGTGGGGTGTGTGGCCAGCCTGCAAACCACCACAGGCCCCTCGCCCAGGCCACCCCACGTCTCAAGGGAACCCCCACCCTGATCCGGGACACCCTTCAGGGCAAACCAGCCAGCCCCCGCCCATGCACCAGGCCTCTATCCTATCTAATAAAAGAGTAATATGCAGATTGACCATCACTCCAACACACAAGATGGCTGCCCCCATGTGGTCAAAGATCCTGCCCCCATGTGGACACAAGATGGCCACCAGGGGAGGGCAGTTGGGAGGGACCAGGCCTGCAAGGGAGGACAGTTGGGGGTGATCAAGCCTGCAGGGGAGGGCAGTTAGGAGTGACCAGGCTGGCAGAGGAGGAAAGTTGGGGGCAACCAGGATTGCAGGGAAGGGCATTTGGGGGGGACCCAGGCCTGCAGGGGAAAGCAGTTGCGGGGGGACCAGGCCTGCAGTGGAGGGTAGTTATGGGTGACCAGGCCTGAAAGGGAGGGCAGTTAGGGGCAAACAGGTTGGCAGGGGAGCAGTTAGGCATCAATCAGGCTGGCAGGCAGAAGTGGTTAGGGGCAATCAGGAAGGCAGGCAGGTGAGCAGTTGGGAGCCAGCAGTCCTGGATTGTGAGAGGGATGTCCGACTGCCTGTTTAGGCCCAATCCTTGTAGGAGATAAACGGGCAGTCGGACATCCCTCGAGGGGTCCCAGATTGGAGAGGGTGCAGGCTGGACTGAGGGACACCCCCCCCCACCCGTGCACGAATTTCGTGCACCGGGCCTCTAGTATATATATTTTTTCTTTGGTTGGTCTCTTCCCTCCCCCCAGCCCTTTCCCTCTGAGAGTCCTCAGTCTGTTGCATGCTTCCATGTCACTGGATCTGTTTCATTTGTCAGTTTCTTTTGATCCTTATCTCTTTCTTTTAAAAAATAAATAAATAAATAAAAGTAACAATAAAAGAGTTTCCTTGAGAGTCCTACCACAATATTGCATTTCTGACATGTTGCTCTAGCCCAGTGGTCGGCAAACCGCAGGTCATGAGCCACATGCGGCTCTTTGGCCCCTTGAGTGTGGCTCTTCCACAAAATACCACGTGCAGGCGTGCACGTAAAGTGCGATTGAAACTTCATGGCCCGTGTGCAGAAGTTGGTTTTTGGCCTGGGCGAGTCTGTTTTGAAGAAGTGGCGTTAGAACACTCAAGGGGCCAAAGAGCCGCATGTGGCTCTCGAGCCGTGGTTTGCCAACCACTGCTCTAGCCATTGTTAAACACATTTTAATCCTTGCTGAGGGTGGTAACTCAGGATAGAATCCTGTCCCATTTTACTATTCTGGACTGCTCTCACTTCATTCATCATATGGAAAAGGATACGCTTAAGTTTGTTTTGAGTTGTCATATGACTTTTTATGCAGGACTTTTGTGCTCTAATAAAAGCTTCAGATGAAATGTGTGTATAATGGGATATGCAGAGATCTGTCTGTGTGTGCTTATTTAGAGTGCTTAATATGTTTCCAAAGACTTCACGTCCTTAGATAGGATTACAGCTCTACTTTCTCTGTGCTGTCATCTAAATTTTTCCAAAGCTTGCTTGTTTCTTCAAGGGAAGACATTTTTGTGTTGGTACAACTTAAGCTTCATGTGGAAATAGGCAGTGAGAGAGAGCACATTGTTTGTTATTTACCATAGCCTTGGATCCTAGGACTTGGATCCAAGTTGTCTAATGGAATAAGTTTATCTTCTGTGCTTCAGATCGGCTTGGCACTAAAGTTAATGGTGTTTGCCCCCTCTCTAGCGCTCCAATAGCCGACAGTTCATTGATGGCCCCCCGGGACCTATAAAGAAAACTCGTTCCATTGGCTCTACAGCAGACCAGGTAAGACTAGTCAGGCCAAGACAATTGTGGTCTTGAACACAGCAAAGATTAGTGGCCCAAAACATTAAAAATTCTGTGTCAACATTGCAAGTGTTATTTTGAGAGAGATGTTGATGAGGGTTTTTTTATGTAATAGGGTCCTTATCATCCATATGAATGGAATCAGTCTGATTAAGTAAACAGCTGTCAGTTTTATGCTTGATTCTTAGTTGCTTGTATGTATACCCCTGTGGCCTATTTTTCTGTCCTAAAGTATGAGATTTCGACTAAATAGTGATTTGGGCCTTAAGTCCTGACAAAGACTCAGGAATTTTTCAAGCATTCCAAAATCCTGTAGTGGAGGGGAAATTAGATTTAAATGTTTGTCCTTCTCTCATTACAATTTTGTTTCAGGGGAATGAATCCATTGTTGCAAAAACTACAGTGACTGTTCCCAGTGATGGCGGGCCCATTGAAGCTACATCCACTATTGAAACTGTTCCATATTGGACGAGAAGTCGAAGGAAATCAGGTCTGCTGGATTGTGGCTGACGTACAGAGCATTGTATCAAGCTCTACCTTAGATTGCTAGCTGGCCTATGCCATTAGTGCATAACTTGTTATTCTTGATTGTGTGTGTGTGTGTGTGTGTGTGTGTGTGTGTGTGTGTGTGTGTATGTAGGAGTAGCCATTACATTCACGTTTTTTTGTATGTTAATCCTCATTGGAGGATATTTTTTCCATTGATTTTAGAGAGTGTGAAAGGGACTGACCGGGATGGGGAAAGAGGAGAGAGAGAGAAACATTGATGTGAGAGACACATCAATTGGTTGCCTCCTGCTAGTGCCCCAACTGGACGGGGGAACCTGCAACCCAGGTACTTTAGTTCACGGGCCAACACTCTAACCACTGAGCACACCAGCCAGGGCTCACTTTTTTTTTTTTTTTTTTTTTTAGAGAGAGAGAGGAAGTTGGGGAAAGAGAGAGACAAAGAGAAAGAAACATCGATGTGAGAGAGAAATATCAGTTGGTTGCCTCCTGACTGGGGAATTGAACCTGCAACCTAGGTATGTCCCCTGACTGGGAATCAAACCCACAACCTTTTGGTGTGTGGGATGTCGCTCCAACCAGTTGAGCCACACCAGCCAGCAATGAAATAAAAGGCTATTCACTTCTGATTATGGTCAGATTACTGGTTATCTATCAACGAGTGACCTGATGCACGAAAATTCTTGCAAGAGTAGGCCTTCCTTCCCCTGGCTGCTGGCACCTGCTTCCCTCCGGGACCTGGGTTTCCCTCCTCGGGCTGCCGGCAGGCACTCGGGACCCAGGCTGGCTTCCCTCCTCCAGCCGCCCACAGGCCCACAGGCACCCGGACCTGGGCTGGCTTCCCTCCGGCCCTGGCTTTGTCAGGAAGGACGTCCGGAAGATATCCAGTCTAATTATCGTATTACCCTTTTATTATTATAGATTATATTGAAATTGGGGTTAAAATTCAGAAGGAGCAAAATACTTAAGGTTAAAGCTGCTTGCTTTCTAGGTACTTTACAGCCTTGGAATAGTGACTCTACCTTGAGCAGCAGGCCGCTGGAGCCAAGAACTGAGACAGATGGTTCCAACACTCCGCAGAGTACTGGGGGGATGCGTCTGCATGACTTTGTCTCTAAGACGGTAAATCTCTGATTGCTCCTCCTTTTGGGGGGCACCTATAATTTTTCAATTGTGAGAGTAATATGTACCAGGAACAAATTTTAATACTTCAACATAGCAGTCGCCAACCTTTCGGACCTCACAGACCACCAGTTGGCGACCGCTGCTCTAACATTATAGAGTTAAATGTTGAATTTCCTTCCTCTTTCCAATCCCATTCTGCAGGCGTCACTACTGAATTACAAAAGGTGTGTAGCTTTCCATTCTGGGAGAACCACTAAAATTCGAAGAAAGCAGCTTTTCAGAAGCATTTCGTGCTTCTTAGTGATATATATTTATGTTTTATGCTTATTAAATAGTAGCACATTTTAACTTTGTCCCATTTGATTTCCTCATAAAAACCCAAGCAACAGGCTCAGGGGAGTTAACTGACTTGTTTGAGCCACATGACAGTAAGTGGCATAGTTAACATGGAGGTTTTCTGAATCTTTGTAAACAAGTTCTTTCCACTGTTGTACACTCACCGTTCCCTTCCAGTGGGATGACATTATGCAAGTTACTTAGCCTCTTTTTGCATGTTTCCTTAAATAAAAACACAACTATTTTATGGGATTATTGTGAGAATTACACAAACAGATAAGTGTAAAAAAGGACTAGAAAGCTGTTCAGCACATGCTAAGTGCTTAAAGTGGTTGATGATGTTGATAATTTCCTAATTCGTACCGCTTTGTTCCTTCTGCCCCATTTCATCCTCAGGTTATTAAACCCGAATCTTGTGTTCCATGTGGAAAGCGGATAAAATTTGGCAAGCTGTCCCTGAAGTGTCGAGACTGTCGTGTCGTCTCTCATCCAGAATGTCGGGACCGCTGTCCCCTTCCCTGCATTCCTACCCTGATAGGAACACCTGTTAAGATTGGAGAGGTACGGCCTATCGGAAGCATCGTCTTAGGGCTTCTTAGCTTTTCCACAGTTGAATATCAGTTTTGTTCTAAATTAATGATGCCAAATATGTTTTCCACGAGTAATGAATACAAATTATAAAACGTTAACTTGCAGTCGAGTCCTGTATGGGTTAGTCTGTTTTATAACCTTTCTAGACAAAACTCCTCTTCCTTTACCTGCCCTCCCTCTCACCCTCCCTTCCCCTTTCTCCTTCCCTTTTTTCCCTCCTCACACTTCCTCCTTCTCTTCCTTGTTTCCATTCTCTCCTTTCCTTCCTCCCCTCTCTTTTCTCATCTTCTTTCCTCTTCCCTTCCCTCCCTTCCCTGTCCTATCCTAGTTTGTAAAATTTGAAACATACAAAAGTAGAGAGATTAGTATAACTAATTCCTGGTTTTTATCACTCAAATGTCACAATTACTAATTCATATCCAGTCTTGCTTTATCAATATTCCTATCTCTCCCTCTTGGCCCTGTCCAGTGAATTATTTTGAATCAAATTTCAGACAACATATAAGTTCATCTGTGAATATCTTTTCTCTTATGTTAGAGATATCCCATACAAGGCTATTAATTTTAGGTTGCTTTTGTCTAAAAATCTATTCAATCCATTAAGAAAGTATTTATTGTACAAGCAACATTAGCAAGAATCAAAGCAAAATGACTAAGCTACTACCCAGCCCCCAGCAAATCAAATGTTATTTCCCTAATCTTAAGAATTCTTATCTGTGCAAAGATTTTTTTTTAAAACAAATTTTCTGTATTCTGATACAGTACCCTGGAGTTCTCCCTTAAAGGTAAGGTTGTATCACAAGCAATTGAGTTGTGTTTATTTTCCTTACTAAGAATAATTTAAAAGGTTTTCTTTTTTAAAAGCAACAAATTAGTTTATATTAAAGGCCTTACCTGTAATCTCATTATTGCTTGTTTTCTGATGCCCTTGTGTAGAAGAAAAACAAGGACACAGTTGTAGCTATTGGTTTTATTACTTGTTCATGAAGAGTGTGGTATCTTTGACCATAAATCAGTCCTGGTGTGGAGGTAGGGAACATAATTGAGTGTCTCTGTTCTAATATATGCGTTGGGAATAGGAATTTAAAGGAGACATGATGTGCCAGCCTGAGTATTAGTTGGGAGATGGTTCTGCACACTGGTCTAGATCTGCTGGTCTAAGTGGTAAAAATGATAAAACGTTCCATTTCAGGGAATATTGGCAGATTATGTGTCCCAGACTTCTCCAATGATCCCCTCCATTATTGTCCACTGCGTAAATGAGATTGAACAGAGGGGGCTGACCGAGGTAAGCATGAACCTGGAAGAGGGTGAATTTGTTACTTGTGTTAACACTTAGGAGCTTCTTAACTGAGAGTGTCATCTCGATAATAGACAGGCCTATATCGGGTCTCAGGCTGCGACCGGACAGTAAAAGAGCTAAAAGAGAAATTTCTCAGAGTGAAAACTGTACCCCTCCTCAGCAAAGTGGATGACATCCATGCTATCTGTAGCTTCCTGAAAGACTTCCTTCGAAACCTTAAAGAACCCCTTCTCACCTTTCGGCTGAACAAGACCTTTATGGGAGCAGCAGGTAAGAGCAGATCTTTTTTTTTTTTTTTAATATATTTTATTGATTTTTTACAGAGAGGAAGGGAGAGGGATAGAGAGTTAGAAACATCGATGAGAGAGCAACATCGATCAGCTGCCTCCTGCACACCTCCTACTGGGGATGTGCCCGCAACCAAGGTACATGCCCTTGACCAGAATCGAACCTGGGACCCTTGAGTCCGCAGGCCAACGCTCTGTCCACTGAGCCAAACCGGTCAGGGCTAAGAGCAGATCTTAATACTTGAGTGTGAGTCCCACAAGGGGCAGGAATGTTTGAATTTTTTTGTTTGCAGTTTTTCCCCATCTAGTAAAGTGCCTGAAACATAGCAGATATTCAAATACTTTGATGGATAAATAACTATGTCATGTTGCTCATGCCTGTTCTCTTCTTGTCTAAACAGTAGGGCTCTGATAGGTTTTTGTTGTTGTTTGGTCAAGTTTTAGGTTGGCCTTTTGAACTTAGAACCATCTTTAATTCCTTTTCCTCACATTTCACATTTAATCCATTGGCTGGCAAATCTTATCTGCAAAGATCTTGTAAAATATAGGCTATATTTGAAAACTTACGGTCCTACTACCACTCTGAACATCTCTCACTCTGGAGTGATGTAAGAACTTCCTGATTTTTCCTGTTTCTACTCTTACCCTCTGTGGTAGAGTAGTTATTAGAGTGGTTCTTTTAAATTACATGATATTCTTTCTGTCCTCAGTGTCTTCCAATGGCTTCCCTTCATTCACAGGATAAAATCCAGTCCTTAGCATGACCCAAAGACGCTGCATGCTTTGGCTCCTGGTTTTGTATCCAATATCATTTCCTTTTATGCCCTTCCCTTCTTTCTTTCCTCTCCAGTTACAATGGAGTCCTTGCAATTCTTAGAACATACCAACTCTCCTGGCCTTCACAGTAGTTGCAGAAATAATATTTTCATGGTTTGCTTCTTTATTTCTTTCAGTTTTCTTTTTGAATATCTTGTCCTCAGAAACCTCTTTCCTGACCAGCTTTTCTAAAATAACAGCTTCCATTACTTTCTAGCTGCTTGCCTGCCTTATTTTATTACATGTGTTACTACCTAATAGATATTTGCTTTTTTATTAACTCCTCCAATAGTACCTGGCACATAGTAGGCCCATAAATATGTTTTATGAACAAATACCTTCTTGATAATTGTAGTCATAGCAGTTGTATGTCTGCCTTCCTGCACAGGCTTTCCCTAACTGCAAGAGCTGGTTTTTTAAAAGTTCTGATTTCTAATATTGAACTGTTGGCCAGTATCCTGCTTGTTAATGAACCTAGAGTCTGATGTAGTCATGATCCTAATCAGAAGTTTCAGGAGCTTACTGTATAGATGAGACTTTGTGGTCGATAACTTGGACGCCTGCTGTCAAGGGAAAGCAGTCTTAGGCCTCTTGGTACTTTCTTTTCATTTATAGAAATCACAGATGAGGACAACAGCATAGCTGCCATGTACCAGGCTGTTGGTGAGCTGCCCCAGGCCAACAGAGACACATTAGCTTTCCTCATGATTCACTTGCAGAGGTAAGTACAGCAGAAAGTTGTTTCTGGGAGTTAGGGAATTTTCCACGGGAAGACAGTGTGGGTCGTGTGTCAGGGCGGTGAATTGTTTTCTTGTATTTTGGTCTGTGTTTAAGTGGAGGAGCAAGTCTTCTAATTTAATGTTCTTTTGCTTAGAGTGGCTCAGAGCCCAAACACTAAAATGGATGTTGCCAATCTGGCTAAAGTCTTTGGCCCTACAATAGTTGCCCACGCTGTGCCCAATCCAGATCCAGTGACAATGTTACAGGACATCAAGCGTCAACCCAAGGTGGGCAATCATATTTATATATGAACTTGTGTGAGATGATAACTTGAGAGACTGCTGAGAGATAAGCCCTGAGATTTGGAAGCTTGCTAACGTATTTGGTGGCTTTTAGGTGGTAGAACGCTTGCTCTCACTGCCCCTGGAATACTGGAGTCAGTTCATGATGGTGGAACAAGAGAACATTGACCCCATGCATGTCATTGAAAACTCAAATGCCTTTTCAACACCACAGACACCAGATATTAAAGGTAAGGCCCCAGTTGTGCTTTTTAAAAGACCTCTTCAGATTTGGTCAAGGGCTCTCTCCCTGCCTTTGCTAGAGTTATTTGAAATTCATATTCTCCAATAAAAATTACAATAATTTTGAGAATTCTAACATTGAAGGAGAATTTATACAGATCTCCTATCCTGATTTTCCCCACCTTTTTTATGTTCTTCTTCACCCATATGGAAAGTAAAAAATATATAGATATAATAATTTATATATAATTTATCCTTATGTTTCTTGATATGTTTTACCAGTTTGATTTCTTAAAAGCTTTGCCAGTTTGTAGGAGGCTGGTTTTATTCCAACCTCAGTGGCACTGGCAACCTCACATGTTCTTTCATTATAAGGTAGCATATTATTTTTCGTAATATAGGTAAAAATCAAGTAGTCAAATGTTAGATTTGTGAAGTTTGGAGTTTGAGGATGGCCTAAATCAGGAAGTGAATGTCAGCAATTCATAGTTCAAAAGATACACTGGTGTGTTACATGATGACAGACGTGATCTCTGGGGCTTTGCTAGGTCTCTAGCCTTAGTTCCTAAGTACTTCACAGGGATTTCAGCTTAAAACTGGCTACCTACATGGGTGCTTTTTTTTTCTCCCCTCCTTTAAAAATATGCTTAACTGTGATTGAAGTGAGTTTTCTGGGGCCTGTGACCACTCCTGAGCATCAGCTTCTCAAGACGCCTTCCTCCAGCTCCCTGTCGCAGCGAGTCCGCTCCACGCTCACCAGGAACACGCCCAGGTATGGGGATTGCCTGCTTAGATCTCTCTCCCACCATACTGAAGCTAATTGAAAGAAAGATTGAATTAGATCTTAGCTAGTGACTAGACTTTAAGAGGAAACCTGGAGCCATAAGGATCCCACTTTACAGTCTCCCCCTTCATCTCAGATGACTGAGTAGCTTACAGAGTAGTTTTTTTTTTTTTTTTAATATATTTTATTGATTTTTCACAGAGAGGAAGAGAGAGGGATAGAGAGCCAGAAACATCGATGAGAGAGAAACATCGATCAGCTGCCTCCTGCACACCCCCGACTGGGGATGTGCCCGCAACCAAGGTACATGCCCTTGACCGGAATCGAACCCGGGACCCTTCAGTCCGCAGGCCGACGCTCTATCCACTGAGCCAAACCGGTTTCGGCACAGAGTAGTTTTTGAGGAGTTTCTACTTTTAGTTGATTACATCATCATGTTATAGTTGTTCATTTACTGTTTTTTTCATAGAATACTTTTTCCAGTTTATTCTCCTTTTCTTCAGATTTGGGAGCAAAAGCAAGTCTGCCACAAACCTTGGACGTCAAGGCAACTTCTTTGCTTCTCCAATGCTCAAGTGAAGTCACGTCTCCAGTTACTTCCAGCATTTACTGACTGCAAAGGAAGGGCGCACCTGTACTCTCTGCTCGCAGCCTCCTGTACTCGTTACCACTTTTAGCATTCTCCAGGCTTTTAATCAAGTGTAATTGTGCATGGGGGTTTTATTAAAACTATATATATCTTCCTCTCTTCCTCTCCAAGTAATGTAACATCAACACCTTGTGCTGTCGTTGGGAGCTTTTAGATGGGAGCTCTTTGTAGGGGTAGAGGGCAGTATGAAATTCATTGTGATTGGGAGCGGCTGTGGTGGGGAGGGCCTCGTCCCTTTGCCTGAAAGCTAAATGCTGCTCATGGAATGACCTTTCTGTGGTGTTACTTACAACTTATTTCTGCGAGGCGATGACAGAAGCCCTACCTTTTTAGTAACATTGACTTGTCTCAGAGTGGGAGGTGGGAGGTGGGAAGGCAGGGTAAAAACAGGTTTGGACAGAGGATTTAGGATGGCTCCTGAGAACTGGTTGGACATCCCTCTTTCTCCATGATGAACTGGAGCTGTAACATGGAGCCTTCATAAAAATGGGATAGGGTGAGGACAGAACTAGTGATGGGTGTATACTTAGCTTTAATTTGGATTGATTAGGTTTAATAGTGTTAAGTGGCACAACCTTGTAAAAGTGACACTTTTTGTATTTATCTCTAATGGGCCTCTGGCTGGACTTGGGCTTTGGTGGGGGGTCAAGGCCAGTTTGTTTATAAATTGAATTCATTCTGATGCTTGAGCCCTGCCAGTCTGTTGGAGCCGTAGAGGTCAGTATGCTGTCTATTTGGCATCCCACTAACAATTAAGAGTAGGCTACAGGGGAGATTGTCAATATTTTGTGTGGTAAGAAAAGCCACGTTTTGTCTTTGCACTTTGGATGCTGAAATCTTCCTGTATAACATAGCTACATCTAGATAAATGAGAGTTTTCTTTTATTAAATTTATTTCCAATGTCTATAAAAATGTGTTTTTCTATAGAATGTTTATGACCCATATTGACCCTTGTCTGTACAATACATATTTGAAATAATATTTGGAAAAAAGTAAATAGTTTTGTTCAAAGTGAACATGAGGTTGGTTGTCTTGTCCTGGAAAGTAACCTTTAACATCTTTTTAAAGAAAAGACTACTTTTTCCTCTGAGTGTTTTGAGTCTGTTTGTCTCCGTTCCTTTACCACACAGTCTTTACCACCAGCAGTAGTTTGTTTCTGTTTCTCATCGTCTCTTTTGTTGTCCAAATTGAAGTCCTGGATTTGTCCCTTTGACTGTTACCCTCTAATTTGAAGAAACTACTTTAAACAAAAAACAAACAAACTTTAAACAAGTCTTTAGGGACCAGAATGGTGCAGATTTTTAAAAACCACGACGCTGGCTGGCTGGCTGGCTGGCTGGCTGGCTGCCTGGAAGGAACATCCTTCACTGCTGGAAGTGACTCTGGAGTGAGCTGGGATGATTAACTGAGGGCACCTGCACTCGGAACTCTGAAGCTGGTGAACAGAATGTATCTGAGATTGAACGTAAACAGTTGCAGGCTTAATATGTAACTGCAGAGAGAGGAGGCAACCTACTGGCTTTTTTCCCAGGAGGTGGCAGCTCTCACAGCAGGGCCATCTGCCTCAGCAAATTGACAGGATGGGTCCCTTCTCCCCTTCCTTGCCTTTGCACACACAAGCCTGTTAGGTTTTGTTTTTTTAAACTTCGTCCTAGGTGCCATCCCTTTTCTTATGTCTCTGCAAGCCTAGTGTTGGCCCGGCTCCATATTTGCTGTTCTGTAGTATCTCCCCAAGGTGCATTTTAAGTCACTAATGCAGAGGAAGTAAATGGATTGTAGAACGTTAGTAAGGCAAGGCTTCCCTATGCAGGAACTGATGGCCCATTAACGAAAAAGAAAATGGTCCTGTGTGTCAGATGCTGGCAGCCAGTTGCTCAGTTTTGGGCTAGGCCACGAGACCTTGGCCGTGAAAATAATTCTGATATTAGCAAAGGGAAATATGTACCCACCTTCAACTTCTTTAACAGCACTTCATGTGGAACAGCTTGACTTTCCACTTTCAAGGGCTTTCTTAATTAAATTATACTTTCTGTGTGAGATCTGTGGAAAGGGGTCAGTGCTTTGGAGTGGCTGTCACCTCTATCTCCTGCTCCCAACCCTTTCTGCTGCTCTCTCTTGCTCCTTCTTTAATGCAGTTGAACTTGACTATCCCACTTGCTAATAACCAGAATCTTTAAATCTATTCTCCTATTATCAATCCGTGTAAGTCTCCTAAGTTTGCTATTTATTTAACTGGACAAGCATTGCACAGTTTGGTTCAGCAGCAACAATTTGCATTTTTACTGGATGTTTAATGACTTCTTCCTTAAGAAGGTGAATTCATTGCTTGCAGAAATAGAAGGCAAGAAGGCATCTGGTTTTGATTCAAGGGCTATAGGGTGTTCAGGTGATTTACTGTGGTAAATATAGTCATTTTGGGGGCTATAAACTGACCCTGTGGTATTGAAAGGGGTCTGAATTCTTATAGTCATGGTTAAATTATTGGATAGCACAAAATGACAAGTAGTGCTGAGTGATTGCAAAGAACACAGCTACGAGGCTTGCTTTGTGTTTATTTTGTTACAGTAGGGCCTCCCTACCCACCTCAAGCTTCGGATAGGCACGTATATATGCATATGCATACGGTATGTGATTTCCTATTGGAAAAGCATGTGGGAGACTCACTGCTGTGCCTGGTACACCAAGCAGTTTGCATAATCATGCATCACCTTTTCTCACTCTCATCATGAGCAGGGAGAGAGCCATTGTGCAGTCCAGATCTGAGAAGCGAGGGTGGCATAGTTCAGTGTTCAAGTCGCTACACCTCACACAGTAGGTTCTTGATCAATGCGCATTGATGATAATTCTCGGTCATGACTCTGGAGCTGAAGCCACTGATGCAAAAAGCTTTTTAAGCAAGCAGGTTTGGGGCATGTTTGTCATCGTGTTTCTAGTATAAACAGGGTTTGGAGAATGGCCACTTAACCTAAGAATTTAATAATTTTTAAAAATCTCCCTGTAGCTGGTATATTTTGTAAATAAGTGAAGGCCCTAGTCCAGGAGGTCCTTGTATGACTTATCAGACTCGGGTTCTGAGTCTGTATTTGTTGACGGTTTCTATTCACGAAGTCAGGCGGAAGACAGCTTGACATCACCAGGAATAACCTTGTAGTGTGTGGGAGCCGTCTCCTCTGCAGTCATGTGGGCTGGGAAAGGAGGCCACTTTTTAGGGACTCAGAGTTGGAAACAGGAATTTTCCCTTTTGTCTACCTTCTCTATAAGTCTTGCCCGCTGCACTTAAATGCATGTTTTTATATAGCATTACTCTCACATCTCACACAGTTGGATACCATCTGTGTGCTAGGCTCAGACACATATAAATGGAGAGTTGAGACTTCTAATCAAGCACTTGCAAGTTCATACCTTCTCTGGTTATCAGTGAAGATGGACTTGGGAACTGATTCCCCACAGAGCCTCTAGGGAAAGTAATGTGATGGTTTACAGTGTGCAAAGTGCTTTCATTTATCATCTACTTGATCGCCACACCCACGTATGGTGGACAGGATTGGTGATATCATCCCAATTGACAAATTCAGAGAGGTGATGGCTCAAATTCCCACAAGTCTATAGCTTGACTGGGATTAGACCCTGGGGATTGCAGCCCCACTCTGGAGGTCAACTTTGGTGCTTGCTACTTCAGATTCTTCAACATCATGGACTTGTTAATACATTATATATATATATATATATATATATATATATATATATATATATATATCTTACCTTATAATAGACAAATATGCAAATTGACCGCACCTTCACTACACCCAAGCCACGCCCACCAACCAAGCCACGCCCACCAACCACGCCCACCAGGAAACCGTTGCAGGGAAGCTGGGGTGCAGCCGAGCCCAAGGCCGGGGAAAGCCGCCCTAGGCTTTCCCAGCCTTGGGCGCCAGTGGGGTGCCTGCTCCGATCGCAGGAGCGAGCCGACCTGGGGGTCGGCTGGCTCCTGAGATCGGGTAGCAGGGACGCTGGGTGCAGCCGAGCCCAAGGCCACCGCCCAGGGCCAAGCCCGGACCCTGAAAGAAGGCAGAAGGCGGTGGCCACAGCCAAGGCCTGGGTCCCTGGTGCCGGCAGAAAACTGGTGCAGGCAGCCAGGTGAATGAAGGTCTATTGCACGAATCTTCGTGCAAACGGGCTACTAGTATATATATATATATATATATAAAAGCCTAAGTGACCAACTGACCGGTCGCTATGACATGCATGGACCACCAGGGGGCAGACACTCAATGCAGGATCTGCCCGCTGGCGGTCAGTGTGCTCCCACAGCGGGAGCGCCACTCAGCTGACCAACCCGTTCCAGCGGCCCACAAGCCCGGCGGCCCACAAGCCCAGCAGCAGCCACTCCCTCCCTCAGTAGTCCTGCAGGTCCAATCTCTGGAAAATGGGCCAGGCACCGACAGACTGGCACTGCTGGCATGATCCCGACAGTGCCGCCCTCCTGGAAGTCGGCCTCGGGCACTGTGGCCCTCTTCCCCTCCCTAGACGCTCCACAAAGAAGAAATGATATAAAAGTGGCTGCCAGGTGGCTCCTGACAACCGGAGCGAATGTCCGTGAGATGGATCCGGATCCCGGCTGGCAAGGGCATCCCACAGCCCTCCCGGAGGGCCGATCGCATCCCGGCTCCCCCCCTCAATCTCCATTGGGACAGGCGCCAGATGCAGGGCCCACGGCTGGTGAGTGCCACTGTGGCTACAGCAGTGTAAGCCTCTCCTGATTAGGACTGACTGGGCGCGAGCCTGCAGCAGGCCCAGTGGGGCCGGGATGAGCGGGAAAAGCAGGCAGGAGCGGCAGGCGACGTTAGACTGCCAGTCTCGACCCAATTCCCGCAGGCGACCCCGAGGGATCCCACCTGTGCACGAATTCAGGCACCAGGCCTCTAGTTAGGTACATAAATGATTCCACTCAGTTCTGTATGTGGGTCTGCTTATGTACTCGCAACAGATGACTCGGGAAGAGCAGGGAGGCCCAGGCCCCTGGGAAAGCCTTTGGGACGGGAATGTCTCATGGTTAGGGTTGTTGTTTGGTGGAATGGAAGACCTGTGCTTGGTGATCCAGGGCTGCATTCTGTGTGGAAGGAGGAGGAAGAGCTGGTGTGGGTTTGTGAGGTTACTCCTGGTGGGAGTGCATGTGCATCTTGTGTGCTCTGAAGCTCAGAGCCAAGAACAGGCAAGTCTCTGAACCAAAGCCATCAGCCTGCTTCTAGAAACGTGTCAGCGGATTAGCTTATTGGCTTTTCCCCTGAGTGGCATTAGCTCTCACCCCGACTCATGTTCACCATCTGGCTTTGAGTGAGAAGTCTTTGAGCGATCTCTCTCCAGCAGCCTGCTCTGTGCCAGGGCTTTCTGAGGGCTGTTCAGCTTCCTCCCTCACCAGCCCGAGGGCCCAGTGCTCTCCAAGAAGAGGTTATCAGTCTGTTGTGTCCACATGTGTGCATGCCTGAGATCAAAAGAATACTTAAAACCTCAGAGGGGAAAAATCAGCTTAAAGGAGAATGAGTCAGTATGGTTAATGGCCTAACGTCTTTATGTTGTCAAAACTAACAGGTGAATCTCTCCTTAGGTGAGTTTTTGAAATGGAATTGTTCCTGCCACAGAGAAAGCTCCTTCTGCCTTTGAGATGATGCAGCTTGTCCAGATTTTAGTAGAGCGAGGGAGACGAAGGGGCTGGAATTTTTCTTCCTCATTGGAAAGCAAAGCCTGGGGGTGGAGGTTCTTAAATGAACCACCTCCCCTCCCAGGGAGCTGGCTGCTCTCCCCTCCTAGGTTAATATGCATTGACTGGGGCTAAACGCTTGATGCTTCTGGACAGAGTCCAGCCCCTCAGCAGAGCAGCCACACTGTGGAGATACAGCTGCTGGCATTAAAGGGCTAAGCCCCTTTCCAGCTGCTCTGCTCTAACGGGAACTGCCTGCAGTCGGCAGTTTAACAGAGCTGTTTTAGCCCGATTAGGAGGAAATGACTAATCTCCACATCTTCTCATGGCATGGCCTGGAGGCTCTGGGGCAGATAACCCGGTAGGGTGGGAAGTGGTTGGATAAATGGTAGAGTGGTAGGCGATGATCTCAAAAATGGTGGTCCTGGCTTGTGCTTTGTTTTGTCTCCATGAGAAAAGGGGTTCTCTTTAGCGATTCCCTGGTACTGAAGGAGAGGAGATGTTCACAGCGAGGGGTGGCCTGGGTCTTTAAGAGCTGGGCTAGCAACAGTTAAGTAGATGAGTTGAGAGCATCTAAGGGCATTGGTATCCATCCCTTTAGAGCAGTGGTTCTCAACCTTTTTAATGCCGCGACCCTTTAATACAGTTCCTCATGTTGTGGTGACCCCCACCCATAAAATTATTTCCGTTGCTACTTCATAACTGTAATTTTGCTACTGTTACGAATCGTAATGTAAATATCTGTGTTTTCTGATGGTCTCAGGCGACCCTGCAAGCGGTTCTCAACCTGTGGGTCGATAGCAGGGTCGCCTAAGACCATCGGATGTAAAAATCGTAATGTAAATATCTGTGTTTTCCGATGGTCTTAGGCTCTCCAACCCACAGGTTGAGAACCGCTATCTGGGTCACCTAAGACCATCGGAAAACACAGATATTTACATTACGATTCATAACAGTAGCAAAATTACAGTTATGAAGTAGCAATGGAAATAATTTTATGGTTGGGGGTCACCACAACATGAGGAACTGTATTAAAGGGTCGCAGCATTAGGAAGGTTGAGAACCACTGCCTTAGAGGAAGGACAAGACTTGAGACCCCCCCCCCCCCCAGTGTGGTTCCCATTTGTCCTTCGGTTCCCCTTTTCTTTAAAATCTAACTTAAAAAGCCAAGATTTGAGAGAGAAATGATCATTCCTTGGTCGTAAGGTGCACTTAAAAAATATGTTTTAGTGTCTCTGAGAATTGAGATATCTCATAATCAATGGCATCTTACAAATATAATGCAGTGATTTTTCTTTCTTAGTGGCTCATAAAGTGGTAGTGCACCTTATTATCAATGTCATTTGGGTTGGAAGTGTTAGTTGTTTGTGGGAGATACGCTGTTGGCTAGACCAGATGTGGTAGGAACCTGCTACTTACTGTAGCTGTGCAGAGATTGAAACAGGGAGTTCCTTCAGCTCTGAGGCAACCTGAGGTATGGGAAAAGCAAGGCTCAGCTCCAGGACATCTGGCACGAAGCCTGTGTAGGGTAGGACCAACGTTTGTTCCAGTCATGACCCCCAGAGCCATTCCATGTGACCCCTGAGTCAGGGAAGGGGGCAAAAGCTGTTGTGAATCAGTGAGGCTAAGACCAAAATAATAGAACATGTCGGCGGAGTTCTGGAGTCACAGTGTAGGACGGAAACGTTCAGGTGCTTCAGCACAAAGGAGGTTAGATGGTTAGATGCTTGGGGCAGGGAGTTGGGAGTGTATTGCAATCCTCTGTCCCGTTTGCTCCCGTCCCACAGCGCCAGAGCAGGGCTTTTCTCCTCTGACACTGGAAGGCCATGGTTTGGGGACCAAGACAAGAGAAGGACAGGAGTGAAGGAGACTTGCCCTGAGATGAGAAGTAGACTAAAAACACAATTTTGTTTAAGAAGGTCTTCCTGGTTGGTAGGGAGAGGTGTTCAAGTAACTGAAGTAATGTGTTTGGTGCCAGGATGGAGGTGGGTGCTGAGTGCTGTGGGCGCTCAGAGGGAGGGAGGGAGCTGGAGGCTTAAGAGCCTGGAAAGTGATGCGTTAAAGCTGGATCTCAGGATGAACAGGCAGCTGGAGAGGGCCTGGAGCGTATTCCAGGCTAAGGAAGGCCCTCCAGCCCAGTGTTCCATAACCGGACTCCCCAACTCTGTCCGGCCTCTAAATTCAGTCTGGCCCGCCCGACTGGGCCTTGTTTGATCTGTCCACATGGGGCAGGTGGAGTTGTTGGTCCCTGCCTGTCTCTGGCCTCCTCCATCAGCTCTTGAACAACTGCCCCTTTGTCTGACTTCATCAGAGCTCTGAAACAGTTTTTCATTTCCCCCTTTTCTGCCCATCGACTGCTGCCTATTAATTAGTGCCGTTGGGCTCCCCACCCTCCATTCCCCTTCACGAACCAAGCTGCCCCTCCCTGAGACATGATTGCAGATCTTGGCTGTGTGGACCCCCTGCCCCAGCTGCCAGAGTGGCCACAACTTGGCCTGATGCTTCGTCTTGATTAGCCCTTCACGTCACCCCTCCCTCCTTCCCTCCTCTTCCCCATGACACTGCCGGGCCTGATACTGGCTGCAGGTTAACATCTCCTGTGATAGCAGCACTCTTCTCATGCTGCTTCAGATCTTGGAGAACAGGCTGGGGCTCAGGGAGACTGGGGTGATCCCCTCTCCTGACCCAGCAGAGTCTCCCATCAAAACCCCAGTCAGGCCCTGGCCAGTGTCGCTCAATTGGTTGGGCGTTGTCCTGTGCGCTGAAAGGTTGCCAGTTCAATTCTTGTTCTGGCACATGCCCGGGTTGCTTGCTTGATCCCTGGTAGGGGGTGTGCAGGAGGCAGCCACTCTATATGCTCTCACATCGATGTTTCTCTCTCTCCCCCTCTCTCTATAAATTAATAAACTATTCTTTAAAAAAAAAACATAAACAAAAACCCCAGTCAGCTTGTTCCAGAACACTTGACCTCATTATAGATCAGAGATCACAGATTTTGATCTGTGCTGCCTCTTAAACCCTCAGCTCTGGTGACTGCTCCTTTTTTGTTTACTTAGCTGCCATATGAAATCCCAGATGCTCCAAGCCCTGCTTCTTTTCACCCCTTTATACCCACCCAGCTTCCTTACCCCCGTCCCCTGAATCTCCCCAAACCAGCTCCCAGCTGCCATCACTGCAGCCCTCCACGTCTGTTCCAAGGAGTCCTGTTTCTTTCTCGGGTTTGATTCTTGACTCCTCTTTCCTCTGGATCCTTCTCCCCTGACACACTCATACTTACAGACTCTCTCCTTTGCTCAAGCTAAGCCTGGGTTAAGCCTTCTTTACTGATAGCTGGGCTGCATTAGACACCACAGGAGAAACAGCCAGACTCTGGCAGAGGGAATGGCAGCCTCCTGCGATGGGTAAAACCCGCTACCACCGATGGCACTAGGCACGGTGCGGGACACGCATACCCCACACAGTTCTTCCAGGCCCTTAGGAACAAACTCCATTTTCCAGATGAGGAAAGCGAGGCAAGTGCACACAGCTGTAAGTGCCTGAGCCTGTATTTAAACTCAACCCTTCCAACCTCTAGTCTACTTAAGTAGTTCTTTTCTTTTAACCTTGGTGTACAGAATCCTTTAGGTCAAAATGATTTTCCTTGGAAAGTAAGTCTCTGGATCATCATTCTGCTCCTCCTCTCCCCTCAGCCTAAGGGACTCAAATGTGCCCCAGAACCTGGCCCCTTAGTGGGCCCTCCCCTTTCCACCGTGTGGCTCCAGATTAGACCTGTCCTCTACACCCGAGGGAGCAGTGGGGTGGGAAGCGGAGAGGGGCTTCCTGCCAACCAATGGGGACGCGACAGCCTGGGCTCTGTGCCGGCATCATCTGCTCCTGCTAAGACAATCATCAACATAAAAGGCTAATTGTATTAATCACCACGGCACCCGTCCGGAGTCCCCCTCCCTTTGGGGAGAATTATGAATTGCAATTGCAGATGGCTCTGCTGATTGAAAGCAGTGCTCAGCAGGGAGAAGGGCCAGATCAGATTACACACCATTAATTAAAAACTTCCCCTGACAAACGGGAGGAAGGGAGTGTACGCCAAGGGTCTGCCTGGCTGGGTCTCTGTCCTCCCTGAGCTCCCCACTCCCACCCGAGGCCGGGGGCTGCGGCCGCGGAGCCCACTGGCTGGACCCGCTGAGATTTGGCTCCCTGAAGGCCAGCCCTTCCCTCGGCCAAACAGATGGCTGGCTGTCCTATTAAAGGCTGCGGAGGAGAAGCTCGCCTTTGGTTCCTCTCTCCTGCCTGACTTGGGATGCTCTTCCGGTTGTAACCTAGTTCCTCACTTCTCAGGAAGCTGGTCTCCGTGCTCTAGCAGAGCTCCATAGAACTGTTTGTGAAAGTAGCCCCCGCTTTCTCCTCAGGCAGCCAGCCTTACCCTTTTGGCCCAAAGTTCCTGGGACAGGTCACACAGTTGGCTCTGGAGTAAGGGTGGGACTCGTGTGACTGCACCCTCTTCCAGCTACCCCTGCCGGCAAGCGCAGGCTCCCCTGCCTGCTGTCCTCTTGGCTCCTGTGGAGCTGAGACTCCTGAATTCTCCTCTTGGTCAATCACTACCTCCTCTCCCCCGCAGCTGCCCAGCTTCAGTCATTCGCTCACCAGACTTTTTATTGAGCAGCGTGTGTCCTGGGCTCCGGGGAGGTGGAGATAATCTGTCCGGGAGCCTAAGGGCCTGCTGCAGGACCTCCACCCCTGCCCTCTTCAACCTTCTCTTCCATCCCGGGCTGTGTGAGCCCCCAGGCGCACGATTTTGGAAAATTCTAAGCTGGAAGCTAGGGAGACCTAAGGGGGCTGTGGTACTGAGCCAAGTGACCTTTAGCAAGCCAATCACATCACACACACACACACACACACACACACACACACACACACACACACACACACACGGGCCCAGCCATCCCTGCTCATAAAGGCACAAGAAGCCCTGGGCGCTTTTGTGATGGTGGATGAGTGCAGCCCAGCTTGGGGAGCTGTGAGCCGTACTCTGCACTGACAGCATCACAGGACCCTGACCTCAGCTGCTGTGGCCACGAGGACTGGGGACTGTTCGGGCACTGGTCACAGCTGGGCCTTGTCACCCAGCCCTGGGAAGACTGGCAGCCCCTCCCCCACCCCCAGCCCCTTTGGAGACCTATCCAAAGGGAAAGGCCTATCTGTTTTATGGATTTGGTTGCTGCATCTCAGAATGCCATGGTGATGGGCGCCATAGAGATGAGAAGAACTAACTTTTATTGGCTTGTCTCTTCGTTCCAGGGTCCCTCCCCCAGCACCCCCCGCCCCCTCGAAAAGCTCCACAGAAACTCGCCCCACACACATACTCACAAAGCTCCCAGGTCAGTAGCCTCAGCAGAAAAGGAGGCAGGGCTCCCGTGACGGGAGCAAATGAAGTGAGAAAAACGCCCTCTGTTTCTCCCTCTCAGTCATCTCCCTGTCTCCCTTCTTCCCTCCCATTATCAACAGCAATTGTATTCAAACCCAATAATTGCAGTAATAGCAACAATAATCATCATTTATTGGCGTTGTTTTTCTAACATTTTTACTTCCAAAAACATTTTCCAATTTCTTACTTGTTTTCACAGCAGTCTCTAGGGGAGGCCTGTGCCCATTCAGTCGCCGGGGAAGCTGAGGTCCAGGCAGGACCCCGGGCCATGGGCAGAATCGGTTTATAGCAGCTTGTAAATACTGACAAACCAGTCGGGACTCTGGCCGTCCTTCAGAGGCAACTGAACTGAACTTCTTGGTTGCCTGCATCATTCCAACCATCCTTGGGACTTATTCAACAGCTCTTGGGGGTCCTGGTAGATTTGAGAATGAGGCCGAGACAGCTCCTGTGGACATGGACCGAGGGCTGGGCTGGAGTCATCCCCTCTCAGAGCTGTCCCTGTCCATGGGACGGGGTGGGAGGCAGGAAAACACCCGGAAGAGCTTGCCCTGGGAAAGGCCGTCAGGCTCAAACCTTCCTTGCCTGTGTCCCGCCCCTCTGCTAGCCCGAGAAAAGCTTCCTCTCCGTGTCAGCTCTTCCCAAGGGTGGGGTTTCCTCCTGAGCATTTGGGGGGAGTGAGGGATGAAGATCTATAGGGAGGGTAATCTCTGTCCGAAAGAAGCCCCCAGTCTGAGGGGGGAGCCATGGCCTCCTCCCCCGCTCCCCCCAAACCACACCGAAGGGCAGAGATCCCTCTGAGGAGCCCTGAGTCTTCTGGGAAGTCTGGCCTCTCCTCCCTAAGGGTGGGGTAAGAAGTTAGGGTTCCCTGAGGTCCCTTTAGCCCTCAGTCCTTAAGCAGACTGGCTCTCTGGGCTCTAATTCCCCTGTCCCCCCGCAAGACCTGGGGATCTGGAGTCCAGTTGGATGAGAGAAGGGGAGGGCAGGCGTGAATCCCCCTGCCTCCCTCTGCTCTGTTCCATTAGAGATGGAGGAGGAGGAAGGGGGACAGATTTGCTCCCCGAATTCTATCTAGAAATGGAATGCCCGGGAGAGGGATTGGTATCCCCTGCCCAACCTGTTAGGACAAGAGGCCAAGCCTTTCCTACGCACCCTTAAACACCCCCCTTTCCTCTCAGAAAACCTCAACTCTGGTCACACGAGGCATACTGCCCACGCACCGGCCTCTCCAAAGCCTGAGGCAAGGGCCGAGTTCTATGCTATCTGACACATATTCTCCATTTTGGTGTCCCCTGGATTGGACTGGGGTTCGTTTTTCTGGGGCTCCTCCCCTTCCACTTTCTCCATCTCCGAGGTGCCTGTGAGGATGGCCAGCCGCTGGGCCAGGGTCTTGGTGTCAGGGAACAGGATGAAGTTGTAGATCAGCGACGCCAGGACAGCCCCTGTCAGGGGTCCCACCCAGAAGATCTGAGGAGGCAGAGAGAAGTGGGCGCCGGCTTGTGAGCCATCGGGATCATAGGGTGGCTGTGGGACCCCTGCCTGCTTCCCCAGTGCTGACTTGGTCTCCCAGGAGCCCTGGAGCGGTCTAAAAGGTGGCAGATTTGAGAAGCAGGAGTCCTGTCCAGAACTCCCGCCGTGGGGGGATCTTGCCTCCCACGGGCGGCCCGGGCTCCTCACCACTCCTTTCTCCCTGCTCTCACCTCCCCTGTACCAGCCGGGAGCCCTGGCTAGTGCTGTTCCTATCTTTGCTGGTGTGTGTGTGTCTATTTCTGTTTGCCTTGTTCTTTATCCAAGTTTGGAAATCGGTCCAGCTGGAGAAAGTGAATAAGGAAACAGCCAGGACTTGAGGCTGCGGTTCCCGCCCTGGCCCATTTCTAGCCAGTCCCCTGGGCACCCTGGGCTATTGAAGCTAGAAAGAAAGGAAGTACAAGCCCCCGTCTTCTGAGCTCAGGGAAACCTCCATCAGGGGTCAAGATGGTCTGTGGCAGGGAGACTTGTCTGCCCGTCCCCGGTGAAGCCTCGGGCCCTCACGCCCCCCACCCATGGCTGCCAGCAGAGGGTCTCACCCAGTGGACTTCGAACTTCCCAACTATGACAGCAGGACCGAAGGAGCGGGCCGGGTTCATGGAACAGCCAGTGAAGTAGACCTGGGGAGTGATTGCGGTTCAGGGTGCGAAGGGGCTTAAGGCAGGCCTGGGAGGGGACAGTCCCCGCTGCCTTGGTTCAGACCCAGCTCCAGCCTTGGCCTCTGCAGCACGTAGCCTGGGCCTGGAGTAGGGGGCTCACTCCCCCTCCCCCCAAGGCATGAGGGACGCGGGGAGGGACGTTTCCTGGCCTTCGGGGCCCCTGCAGCCCCTCTGCCCCTTACCCCGATGAGGTGGCCCAAGGCCACGGAGGTCCCGATCATGGCGGCCGGGGAAGCCGACGTCTGCCGACTGTCGGTGGAAGCAAAGACACAGAGCACCAGCTGCAGGGTCAGAACCAGCTCCACCGCCACCGCCTGGCCCGCTGAGACTCTGCTCTGGACCTGGGTGAGAGGGTTACCCTGGAGTCCGCCCATTTCCCGTGTCACACCTCACCTCTGCCAGGCCAGGACGTAAGGACTGCGCAGGGGGTTGGGGGCAGCCTGGCCACTTGCTCTCTGCAGAAGTAGTGTCACCCTTCCCACCCCAAAGGTGGGTTGGGGCCAGGGATTTAGCGGGTGGCTGGGGCTCAGGACTGGTGGGAAAGAGGAGGCACAGAGAAGCTGGGGTGCATGTTTGCGAGCTGATTGGGAGGAGACCTGGGTGGGAGTGGAAGAAGGAGATTTGGGGAGGTGGGTGGAACAGAGATGACTAGGGGAAGCTGGTTGGGGGTTGGTGAAACAGGCCTTAGGGTGCTGGGGGACCATGGGGAGGAAGATGAAGTGCATGCAGGGTTCCTGCCATCACCCACAGCCCTAGCCCTCCCTGGCCACCCCAGCCCTTGAATGCCTGGTCCTTCTCCGACTCCTGCCCCTTCGTGTGGCTGCTCCCACCTGTTCCTCAATCCACAACCCCATCCCTGCTCCGTCTGCACTAAAGCCACACACGGTCTGATTCCCTGGGTCCCAGGGCCCAGCACAGCAGGGTGAAGCAGGTGCCTGTGTGGTTACCTCCCTGCCCCTCTCCTCTGCCTGGCCCTCCCCCCTCCTGGCCCTGCCAGGCGCCCCTCCCTGCACCTACCACGTTGACGGCGAGGGTCTCTCGGATGTCTCCTGGTGTGATCCCGTAGAGCAGAGCAGCCCCCACAATGGCCCCTGCCAGTTGGGCAGCCATATAGGCCACAGCGCGGGGCAGGGAGATTTGGGAGCCCACGAGGAAGGCCAGCGTCACCGCGGGGTTGACGTGAGCCCCACTGGTCTTCCAGGTCACCTGCACCACCATGGCCGTGGCCAGGTTGAAGGTGATGGCGATCTGCAGCACAGAGGGAAGCGCCGAGGGCCAGCGCATGGCCGAGCCCACGCCGAAGAACACGTACAGCCCTGTGGCCAGGAACTCGGCGAACAGCGCCTTGCTGATGGCCATCCAGAGCCGGCACCCCAGCCTCCTGGCCAAGCCGCACCCCCCTGGCTCCATCCCTGCAGGTCCTGGAGTGTGGGCTGCCGCCCCCTCTGCTCCAGGGCCCCTCTGTTCGTCTCGGCTGCTCTGGGGCCTCACTGTGCGGAGGCTTGGCTGGCCCACCTGTAGCTCCTCCGCTGCTCTGCGGCCAGGCCTGTGCTGGGCGGACTGGCAGGGACCGAGCCGGCGGGGTTATGTGTGTGTGGGTGGGCGGGAGGTGTGGGGCGGCGCTCACATGCCTGTCCGCCCGGAGCTCACCTGACAGCTGGGGGAGGGGGCGGTCTCGGGGCGCTGATCTGGAACCTCCAGGGAGGTTTCCAAACTGGACAGGCCTAACGTGCTGCGGGCAGAGCCCAGCCTGAGGGCACAGGTGCCGCTCACATCCCTGATGTCAGCGTGGATAGAGCGAGATCTCTCCATTCCCAAGCCCAAGGCCTGCCCCAGAGGGTCCTGTGCATTCGGGGGGGGGGGGGGGGAAGGCGGCGCGGAGGGGGGACGACAGGGGGACTCCTGTTCTCCTAGCCCTCTGCCTCCAGATGGGCTCACACTACCTGTACCCCATAAATCCAGATGTGAAATGAAGCTCTCTCCTCCATCCCCGCCTAAAACCCAACTCACAGAAAGCAGCCGTAAATAGAGTTTCCTAGGGACGTGGCCGGTGGGGACGCAGAGGGGCAGGTGGAAGACGGGTTATTCCACGGCTAATCAGGTGACACGCACGGCAGGGGGCACCCTGCTGCTTGCCCGCGGAAATTTCCACTGGAGTCACACCCACTTCCCTGTCTCTTTCTGCTTCCCTCCCTCCCTCTCATTCCTTAGACCCCCCACCCCCCCCCCCACCCCCCCACCCCCGCTTCTCTGCTCTCCTTCTCAGGGGACAAAACAATACCTCTTATGGCCCACACAGGGCAGCTGAGCCATTTTTGTGGCTATGCCGGCCCTAAAGTCACCCATGCCCTAGGCTCTGCCCTTCTATCCTTTGCAGTATAGCGCGGTGTTGACCTAAACAAAGGTATTCCCTCCCTAAGAAGGATCTGCCGAGCTGTTAAACTAATCCTGTCTTCACCTCCTAACCACCTCTGGGTGCCAGGGCCTCGCCCCTGGACATACCTACCTGCCCAGTGGATGTCCCCTGCTTGTCCTCAGGCCCCTCAAACGAAACCTTTCCGGAAATGAGGTCCTCCTCTCCCATCCCCCAAACGCACCCCTCCTGTTCCTACCCGGCTCAGTTGCAGGCACCGGGGAAGCATCCTGACCCTTCTCCCCCTCCGGCCTCATCCACTGAAGCCTCCGTCCTGCTGCTTTTAGCCCTACGTGTTTCTTGACTGTGCTCTCTTCTTGCACCCCTGCTGCCCTGCTGCCTTTAAGCGTTCTGTCTGCTCCCTTGCTCTGCTCCAATCAATTCTCCACACCGCAGCCCCAGTGATCTTTCTAAAATGCAAATCTGATCCTGCTGCTCCTCTGCTGAAGCACTTCAAAGCTTCCGTCCCTTCTGTGAGCCCCATGCGTGCACGTGCGTGCGTGGCCTCCAAGGCCCCTGGGATCCTGCTCCCCCTCCTCCCCTCTCTCCACTCCTTGCCTTGCACTTTACCCTCTGGCCTCATCACAAGGCCAGTGGTTCTGGAACGCTCAGAGCTGGTCTCTCCTTGGAAGATGCTCTCTCTTCTTGGAGAGCCCTCCCCACCTCCTCTGCTTGGGTAACCCCTATACCAGTGATGGCGAACCTATGACACGCGTGTCAGCACTGACACGCGTAGCCATTTCTGATGACACGCGGCCGCTGAGGCGCCCGCATGCTGAGGATGAAACATTTGCGAAATAATGTTTTTTCCTCAAAGTGACACACTACCCGAGTTATGCTCAGTTTTTGGGCGAAGTTTGACACACCAAGCTCAAAAGGTTGCCCATCACTGCCCTATACCATCCCTACGGCTCAGCTTCGATGTCACCACCTCCTTTCCCAGGTGAGCCCCTCTGTGTGTTCCCACCACGCCTGGACATTTTTGTGCACTACAGTCCGCATAGGGTGTTGCCATGGTGTTAACGGGTCTCCCTGTGAGGCGGCGAGCTCCTGAGGGAGGCAGGAGCCAAGGTTTGCTCATCCCTCCATGCAGTACCTTGCACAGGGATTGATCATAGCAGGTGCTCAGTAAATAACTGTCGAATGAACGCGTGAGTAAAAGCTTCCCTTCTCCTGCTTCCTGTGAGTCTGTGCTTTCATTGGCTGTTTGAGGGGGATGGAGAGGCAGGAGGAGTGGGTGGCCCCAATGCTGGGTTGGCTATGCTTCACCAGCTTTTTAAAAATGTTTTTATTGATTTCAGAGAGAAAGGGAGAGGGAGGGAGAGATAGACACATCAATGATGACAGAGAATCATTGATCGGCTGCCTCCTGCCTGTCGGCGATCGAGCCAGCAACCTGGGCACGTGCCCTTGACCTGAATCGAACCTGGGACCCTTCAGTCCAAAGGCCGACGCTCTATCCACTGAGCCGAACCAGCTAGGGCTTCACCGGCTTCTTGACCTGGAGGCAGGAGACTTTCACATCTGCTTCCTGTCAGCTGCCTATTCTTAGTCTTATACCTTCTCTCACCTGGGACCGGGCCCTCTGAAACCTTCCAGTGAAACATCCCTGCTCTGATCACAGGCTCTGGCCACCCACCTTCCCCCATCTCAGTCACAGTGAAACTGCCCCCCGTGCTGTCCTCCCAGCCATCCTGGCTTGACCCTACCTTCTCCAGCCAGATGCCCTGGCATCTCACCCTAGTGCCCCACTGTCCTGGCTCTCTTTTCTCCCTCCCCCTCCCACACACCTGCATCTCTCCATTCTCATTCTGCTCACACCCTCTGCCTACCATCTGCACTGCTGAGCGCTGCTGGAGACGCTCGCCCAGCCATGCAGGCCGCTGCCATGACAAGTCCATGGTTTCTGGCCTCAGCAGGGGCCGCTGCTCCGTTCTGCAATCCTTACACCACCCCCGGGCGGCTGTCTCCCCATTCTTCCAAGGCCCACTTCAACTTTCCCCACTCCGCTCAAGCACCCCGCTCTTCTAGCGGATCGACTGGCCTCCTGTCCCACCCAGAGAGCCAAGCTAGCGGGCAGTGCTTCCTCCCGCCCTCCGGCCACCAACGCGCTGGCGGCTGCCCATGCCCTCACCAGCTTCCCTGTGCCCCGGAGCAGAGGCAACCCTTCTCTCGTGTTGAATCGGGGGCCCCACCCGAGCATGGGGGGCCGTCTCTCTGCTGTTCCCAGTCTCATCCGTGGTGTGCACTTCGCCCTCTCCTGGCTTCTTTATAGCGCGCCTGGCAATCTCGGAGTAGTGGAGAGACCATGAATTTGGAACGCCTTTCCTCTTCGTCTCTCTTTAAAAGACTTTGTTCAAGTCTGATTCCTCCATGACGGCTGCCCTGATTTTCCTCTCCAGCGGAGGCAGGGCGAGCTGCGTGGGGAAGACGTTGGGCTTGAGCAAAGCCAATGGCTACTTCGGGCTCTGGCGGCCTCACTGCCTCCACTGTTCCAGCACAGACTCCGGAGCTTTCCTGGCCCAGAGGATTCTTTCAGTAATTACTCGAGGAATGGAGGCGTTGGGCAGCGTGAGGGACATTCCTCCGTGCCTCGGTGGGCTCTCTGCCTGGAGGCTGGCCCAAGGAACCTCAAGGGCATCTCTCTTCTTCCCTCCCTTGGGTTCAGACACGTGCCAGCCCCTCCGTCTTTCCGAGCCTCAGCTCTGTGCCTGTACACCAGGCACCAAACAACAGGACAGCCCATCTGCCGAGGCCTGTGATAAGAGGATACAAGCGAAAGCATTTGGGCCTTGCCGTGCACTGCACTCCTGACCAGTGCCTGACGCCTGTGACTTCGGTTTCCCTCCTTATGAAATGGAGATTAAAATCCCCACCTCCCCCACGTGTCATTAGGAGTCAATGTGCTAATTCCCGGGAGGGTGTTTCTGAGCGAGGAAATGTTGGTTATTAGAACCGCCACGCCCCTCCCCTCTCCGGTGAGACAGCTGTGAGGACCGGGCTGCGTGGGAAGGGTCCTGGTTGCTGTGGCAGCTCCAGGACAAGCAGCACCGGCGGCCCCTGCCCTGGACCCTGGAGGCTGGGCATTAAGAGCCGTGGTAGCCTTTGTTTCTGGCTGGCCCAGAACAGAGCCTCCTGGGGCCCAGCCTGGCCCGGGACAAGGTCCTTCGTCCCCCGAGGCCAGCCAGGCATTGGCCAGGGCTTGCTCCAGCTCCAGCCAGTCCTCGGCTCTATCACCACGCTTTGAGGTCACTCATGCTCAGAGGCCTTTTGCCACGGCCCTACAGCTGCCTGTCAGGTGGCTGTGTGCTCTTCACCTCCCAGAGGCCTGTCTCTGGGCCCCCCAGATCCCTGAGAAGGGAGGAACATGCATAAGGGAAATGTGAGCGCTGACTGAGGACCAGGGTTTGGGGAAGATGGGGCAGCAAGAAGGATGAAGGTATCAGGAGAGAAGAGGAGGGGCATTAAACACGTGATAGAAGGGAAGAAGTCAAGATAGCTTCCCTCACATTATCTCACCAATCCCCACAAAATGTGACAGGCGAGGAAGTCTGATCTCATCTGCACAGACAGGGGAGGAAACTGAGATCAGAGAGGGGCCGAGAGAGCTGACCCTCCAGCCAACCCTCCTGTCCATCCATCTAGACAGCCAACCTCTGTCCATCCTCTCCTTCACCCCCAGTCCTCCATCTCTTCACCACGTCTACCTTTCCACCTGGTGAGACCTGGCAGCCCTGCGCAGGGGGGCAGTGGAGGGGTAGGACGCCTCCTAGAGGAGAATCAAGGCGCTCCGTGGGTCCCATCTTCAGGTGGAGCAGAGGGTCACAGGGGTGACTGAGCATGTGTGCTTGGGTGTGACACACGTGCGCCTCTCGGTTACACATGGAGCCGGAACACGAGTGGAGGAGGATTGGCGAGGCTGTCACATGCACGGAGTGAGCAGCCCATGCCGAGAAGACGCAGCCCCTCGGCACAGCTGCAGGTCGGTGCGGAGGTGCGGGGCTGGGCGTGTGCGGGCTCCTGCGGGTCTTTGTGAGCCCAGACCTAGCGGCACGTGGAGGATCAGCCACCACGGAGCACAGCGCCCTCTGCTGGCCACACAGCCCGACTGCCGCAACTTGGCCGTCCAAAGCCTAGGATCCTCTCCCTCTGGCGGGGCCGGGAACTCCCTCGGACTGGGTGCCGCACCCCGCCCTGAGGGTCTGTCCCCCACAGGCCCACTTGTCAGAGAAAGGAACGCAAGTTGCTGGGCTGGGGGAGAGGCCAGCCTCCCAGGCACGGCTGTGCCTGCACCTGAGTCTTCTGGAGGCTGAATGGGAAAGGACTCTCTCTCTTCTGCATCCCATCTCGGATAGTGGCGTGGGGGTGGACCGAGAGTAGCTACTTCCTGGTGGCCCCGGGGGACCCAGGCCTGAGAGACTCCCCGTGTCCTCCATCCCCCACGTCTGGAGCCCAGACCCAGAATTCGCCGGACGAGAAGCGCAGCAGTTGTGCATTCGGTGGACGAGGTCCCCCTCTGCTGGTCGGAGCTGGCACTTGCGGCCGGGACTGGGTGGAGGCCGGAGCTGGCTGCCCCTTTCCACAGGTTCTCACACGCAGAACTGCCTTTTGGTGTTAACTGCACGCTGGTGAGGCGGGCGGGGCAGGGCAGGGCGGCTGCAGCTCCCACTCACAGATACTGGGCTCAGGTGTGGAGGAGGACCGGGGACTCTGCCGCCCTCACCCCCAACCCCTGCGACTGACCCTTGCCGGCAGGGCCTGTGGACTCTCCCACCTCTTCCCCGCCCATCTCCGAGCCCTACCGGCCCCTCGTCTTCTGAGGCAAAGCTGAAGACTGTGGAGCAAGGTTCCCGCCCAAGAGAAAAGCTGGAGCTCAGGTTCAAACACTCCCAGGAGAGCAGAGGCCCGGACCTGGGGTGCGGCCAGGGTCCCAGATGTGTACATGCTGGCGTCTCTTCACACTTGTTTGTTTATTGAGCACTCACCCTGAAGTGCCTGGCCCTGTTTGCACCAGGGCTTTATTTCCATCCATTGTGTCATTTTAACCTCACAGCCACCCATGCGTACAACTAGCCCCACTTGACAGGTGAGGTCATTAAAGCTCGGAGGGTGTGTGTTACCCAACGTTAGGCTTCAAGACATGGACCCCAAGCAGCCTCTTTAACTCCGATGCAGGGCCGTGTCCTGAGCGGCTCAGCTGCACCCCACCCTTTCCCACAGAGAGCAGCGGGTCCTAGGAATCTCATTCCTTCATCTCATCTGATCCCCACAGCAACCTGTGAGGGAAGCCGTTTTAATCCTCATTTTACAGCCTAACAGATGGAGGCCTGGCTGGTTAAGGGGGCTCCCTAAGGAGTGTCCGTGGCAAGGGGACAAGAGCCAGTGAGGGCAGAGCAGCGGGCCCAGCGAGGTGGGGACACTGGCCGGCCGCAGCAGGGAAGGGGAGACCAGAAAAGAGCTGGGCCAGTGCAGCGTGTGCATGTGTGTGTGTGTGTGCGTGTGTGTGTGTGCGCGTGTGCATGTGTGTGTGCGTGTGTGTGTGTGTGCGTGTGTGTGTGTGGCGGGGCAGGGGAGTGCTGCTGTCCCTGAGCACAGGCTCCCAACACGGCTCCTTTTTAGAACACGGAGGGGCAGAGAGGGGAGTCCAGGCTGTGCCTCCTCCCTGATGACAGACCTGGCTGGTCACCCCCTTGGCATCTCAAGGGGCTGCAGGCTAGTTCATTTCTCTCCCACCCTGCCTGGCACACCCTCCTCGAGGGGCAGGGACTTGACATAGCTGAGGCGGGAGGGGTGTGTGGGCGGGAGGTTGAGTGAAGAGGATGCCTCCTTCTCTGCTCCCACTGCCTCCTCCTGACCTCCAGCTCGCTTTCTGTATTTGGTCTCGCTCCCTCTCCCACTCCCCTCTCTTGCTCTTCCCACCCCCATATCTGACTCTAGGCCCCCCTGCCCTCAGCTTCCCTGTCTTTCCACAGAGGCCTGCGGAGCCCGTGGGGAAGGTGTGGGATGGTGAAGAGGAGCAGTGATGAGCCAGCGCCCCAAGGAGAGGCTTTTGGGGAGAGAGGAGGCAGAACATGAACGTCAGCGGTTTATTGGGAAGCCCCCACTCCACACACCAGCAGCCCTAGCCCATGCACCTAGAAGCAGAAATAAATAAGGCAGCATTGAATGAACCAGTCTCTCTCCCTCCCAAGGAGCTCTGGGGAGGGTCAGCCTCTGCCATCCTAGGGGCTGGGATCCTTCTGGCTCTTGAGGAGGGGCTGGGGAGAGTGGGGAGTGAAGAATGCAGGCCACTCCTTGCTGGCCTGCCCCTGGGGCGGCCGGTGAGCTCAGTGCTGTTCACACTCTCTGAGGTCTGACCTCAGAGAGACCCCCCTTTCCGTCAGACCTCAGCCCCTGGCCCCCACCCTAAGAGTCCCATCATGGGTTCCTGCTCCCATTTCTAACTGCAGCCTGGGGGGCGAGTACCTCCTCCCTAGCCCAGGGGACCCAGCTGTGGGGGAAGGAAGCTTTGCTGTCATGGGTTTTTGTTTTTTTTTGGGGGGGGTGTTCCCCTGCAATTCAGGGGTGAGGGGCTAGCCCCTGTCTGACGCTGGTCAGTGGGCGGTCAGCTCCATGGTCTTCTTCCGCTCCTCCCGCTGCTCCTCCCAGTCCTCCTCAGGCTCATACGTGCCCTTGACGACGGCCACACGCTCACTCAGGCTCAGGGAGTTGGGGAAGAGCAGGTAGAAGTAGAGGATGGCGGCCAGGGCAGCCCCCACGATGGGCCCCACCCAGAACACCTGACGGAGACAAGACGGCATCAGCGGGCTGAGCCCAGGCCTCAGAGACCCCCACTCCCCGCCTCCAGAGGACAAACTCATGGACCCTCAGAAGAGACAGACATACGGACTCCCAGGCCCCCAGAAAGAAAGACTTTCTCCCACCTCAGGGAGATGGGATCACAGACACACACATCCTTAAAGGAGACAGACCAGGTCCCCAGAGGCCAGGGCTCCTGTCCCTAAAGAGAGACAGATGAACCTTCAGAGGGAACAGACACATCGATCCTCAGAGAGACGGACAGAACTCCTCTCCCTCCCACGTGGGGACAGGGTCAGACTCCGGAGGGAGACCATGAGCTCTCAAAGGGTTGTCCAGACAGACAGACCCATGGGAAGGAAGACTGTCCCAACCCCTCAACAGGGACAGGTGAGTAAAACATCAGGGAGGACAGACACACAGACTCCCAGAGGCACAGACAAAATCCTCAGAGATCAACCTAGAGGTGGGGATCCCCTCGCTTACCTAGAGGACAGACAGACATAGTCTTCCCCCCCCCCCCCCACCAACAAGGGCCTCCTTGTCCATATAAATCTACCCCTGCCGGTGATCTGGCTGCATCCTATTCCCTAGGATGTCCCCTTCTCTCTCCAGCCACTGCTCCCCAGGCCCACCCCAAGCTCTGGGCCCACAGCACCCAGAAAGGCCAGAGCCGCAGCTGGTGTCCCGGCCCTCAGGGATCAAGGGACGCCCAGACTCACCCAGTGTGCAGAGCTGAACCGCTTCATGACCACTGCGGGGCCGAAAGAGCGGGCTGGGTTCATGGAGCAGCCGGTGAAATAGATCTGGACAGAGAGAGGGAGGTGGTGAGGAGGACAAAGGGCATGTCTGCTCCCATTGAGCCCCAACTCTCCCAGCGTCACCCAGCAGTCCAGGGGCTCAGCCAGATCTCCAACCCAGGATCTCCAGTTCCCAGGCTGGTACCTCTCCCTCCACAGGTCCCTGTGCACACTCCTCTCTTCTCTGTCCTGAGCCTGGGCTTGGTTTCCTGCCCCACTTCAACTCCCACTTTTCCCATCTTCCCTCGGGCTAGAGAAGGTCTGGGGGGCTCCAGTCTGGGACAGAGTATAGCAGCCCCACCCCAGGCCCAACTGCAGGGCTCACTGGTCCAGAGAGGTACTGCTCTAGGGCCCCATTATTTGCCCTGAGAGGCTCCCCATAACCCCATCCACATGGCAGCTCTGCTCACCCCCACAAGGTGGCCCAGGGTGACGGACAGGCCGATGGACAGGGCCGGGGAGCCCACAGGGCTGGTGCGGCGGGAGTCGGTAGAGGAGAAGATGCAGAGCGCCAGCTGGAAGGTCAGAATCAGCTCCACCACCATGGCCTGGCCGGGCGTCGTGTTGTTGTTGAGCTGCAAGGGGAGGGAGGGTTAGGCTCGCCTTCCGGCTCTATGGCCAGGGGCCTGGAGAAAGGGGTTTAGGGCCTCCGAGGACCCCACAGCCCAGTGCACGTCAAGGCAGGGAGGCCAGCTGCCGAAGAGACTACATACTTCACAGTGTGTACGAAGCCTGGGGCGCAGGCCATGGCCGAAGGGTGGTATGCGGGGAGCTTCTATTGGACACGGCCCTGTCAACGGTTCTGCCCAGTCTCCAACCCCCACAAGCTGGCATTTCCCCTCCCTCCTGTGGGCAGCTGCCCAGTTTGTCTACTGCACCCCCAGCCCACCTCCCGCCCGTGCCTGAGCCACTGCCAGGGCCAACCTCAAACCCGTCTCTCCAGTGCGGCTGACTCACGGCCTGACAATGGCCGAGAAAATCCTCCTCTGTGTTTGACTAATGAACCCAGTTTGCATGGGACATGGGGGCTGAATCTGGGGCTTCGGGGAGGGGGAAGGCAGCAGGGGGCCAGGAACAGGAGCCAATATTCCACAGAGACCCTCACATTAGAACGGAATTAGGGGTTCCCATGCACGATCTCTAAATGGGATCCCGTGACACCTGCTGTGGTAGGCGACCGCCATCCCCTGTAATGGCTGAGGAAAATGAGGCCCAGGGAGGCCAGGGCCAGCAGAAGCCCAGATTGCAACCCGTCTCTCTGATGGTTCCATGAAACCACTCCACTGAGGAACAGACTGGAGCTGTGAGGGCGCAAGAGGAAGGCAGAACTCGGGGGGGAGACAGGAGAAAAGGCAGGAGCTTCCGACAAAAAGGAGGGGCAGTAGGCACCAGGAGAGAGGCCGGGAAGGGGCAGCAAGAGGGGGAAGGTGAGCACCCCCCAGCCTGGGCATGCCTCTTCCTGGCCTCGGGGTGCACGGGCCCACCCCCAGTCCGGGGCACTCACCGCATTGACCGCCAGGCTGCCCCGCGCATTGGCTGGTGCCAGCCCATAGAGGATGCCGGCGCCGGCGATGGCGCCCACCAGCTGGGCCACCACGTAGAAGACAGCCCGCAGCAGGGAGATCTGGTTGCCCACCAAGAGGGCCAGCGTGACGGCAGGGTTGATGTGGCCGCCGCTCACGGGCCCCAGGGCCTGGGCCAGGGTGCCGATGGCCAGGCCGAAGGCCAGCGAGATCTGGAGGATGGAGGGCAGCGCCGACGGCCACTGAAGGGCCGAGCCGAGGCCGAAGAAGACGAAGATGAGGGTGGCCAGGAACTCGGTGAACACGGCCTTGACGAAGGCCACGGAGCACACCTCCTTCTTCATGGTGGCCGCGGGGGCCGAGCGGCGGCGGGGGGCGCCCGTCGGGGGGGCGGCGGCGGCTCGGGGGACGAGGGACTGGCTCGCGGGCGCGGCGCGCTCTCCGGGGCCGTGCGCGCGGCTGGCGGCCTGGCGCGGGCGCCGCAGGGGTGCGCTATATAGAGGGCGGGCGCCCCCCGCCGGGGCCCGCGCGGGGGGGCAGGGGGCGGCTCCCGCGCTCCGCGGCCAGCGCCGCTCGCAGGGAGGGAACTTGGCGGCCGCCCCGGGCTCGCCGCCGTCCCGGGCCCCGCGAGGTCTCCAGCCCGGGCAGCGTGCGACCTGTCGGGGCCAGGTGACCCGGGCGGCGGCGCAGACCGGCCCCGCGGCGGGGGGCCCGCGCATGGCGCGCTCCGGGCGGCTCCCCCGCTCAGCCCCGCGCCGTGTGCCCCGGGTCCCGCGGACACTGGGCTCGGCTCTCCCGCCCTACCGACCTCGGGCTGGCTGCCTCCGCCGGGCTTCCCCCCCGCCGTGGTCTTCCCTGCTCTCCTCCGCGGGCCCCGGGTCCAGCTCCTCCTGTGCCTCCCGCGACCCGGGCATCCTCACCCAGCCTCACCCCGGCGGGTTGGAGTGATGCGATCCCCGAGGACAGCGCACTCAGCTCCCTGCCGCCCGCTGGCGGGGGCGGCCGGCGGGCTGGGCGGCGCAGGGCCGTCCGGCCGGCCGTCGTGGGCCTCTCCCTGGCCTGGACCGGGCGGGCCTCCGGGGCTGGAGCGGGGGCGTTTGGGGACAAGCGAGCGCCGTGCCGGTCTTCCCCGCGCCTGGCCGTCCTGGACCCCAGCAGCCACCGGGCAGCCCTGCAAGGAGCCGGTGGAGCCCCGGAGGCGCCCTCTGCTCGGCAACCGTCCAACCCGTCCAGCATGGCCTGCTTGGGGGGGTCACTTTGTACACGGGACGGGAGGGGGCATGGTCGGTTAGGGTTTCAGCCAGGGAAGAAGCCGTGGGACGTGGGGTGCTGGAGTGGGGCGGGGTGGTGGGGGTACAGGGCACCGCTGCCCTCCCATGCCGGGACTTGGCCTCTCCCGCCTTCCTTTCCGAAGCCCCCACTCTAGATGCCAGCTTTTCCTTCTCCTCCAGCTTCTGCTCCCCTCCTCTCCTCCGTCTCTTTAGTCTCATTGTCCTGCAAACTCTCACTCAGCCTTGAATTTCCTGCCTCTCCTCTGGCTTTCTCCTTCAGTCTGTTTCTCCGAACCCTGTCCATCTCTCTTTTTCAGACTTTTTGTATTTCTCTTTAGTCTCTCTCCCTCTCCTTCTCTACCTTTCTCTTTCTCTCCCTCTCCTTCTCCTGTCCATTTCTGCCCCCCTCCCCGCTTCCTGTTACAGTCTTAGCCTTAGCCTCTCTAGCCTCTCTCTCTAGTTCACCTTTCTTCTGCCTCTTAATTTCTGTGACTTTCTTGGTTTCTGTATGTCTCTACCTCATTTCTATGTCTGTCTCTCTTCCATGTGGTCGTTTTCAATGCTCCCAAAGTCAGGTCCTCCCACCCCTGGTCTGGGTGACGCTTTCTTCCAGTTCCCACGGCTCCTCCTGTCTTTGCACCTTCTCTCTGAGCTCCTAGCTGCTACCCACCATTCCTCCCACCTCTCCCTTTTCCTGTCTCGGGGTCAGGCACGTGGGGAATGAGGCTGGAGCGCCCTCAGGGCTTGGAGGAGGGGCAGGGAATGACTCTCAGGATCCCGGGAGAGGAGCTGCACTAAAGACCTCCCTCCTCCAACCCCCACCACTGTGTGTCCTTGGGAAGCACTTAGCACGGAGCCTGGCGCGGAGTCAGGCTAAGTCAAGTTTCCTCGTGTTGCAACTGTAATTTAAAAAGCCCCCTGAAGGCTCTGTGTGGAGCTAAGGTGGCGGGTGCAGCAGAGGGAAAGAACAGGTGCTCCTCTGTCCGTCTGTCAGGCAGGCAGGGGCTCAGGGGAGGGACCGGGAGGAAAGCCAAGGGCCTAGAGGTCCGGGCTCTGGGCTCCGTGGCAGCGAAGAGGCCAAAGAAAACAGGGACCAAAGAAACCCTGCTATTGTTCCTCCTCCGCTCAGTGCTTCCTGCTGGAGCAGCTCCGCCCCCACATCTCTCCTCTTAAGGCAGGAGGTCTGTCCGTCCTTTCTGCCTTGGGTGCTGGGGCCCTGCTCCTGGCAGAGCCTGGCAGCTGTGTGGAGGGTTTTTATCTGGGCTTGGGGCTCAGGGCTTGTTGTGGGCCTGGCCCAGACTGGAACAAGGACCCTGATAACCCCACAGGCTTCGAGGGCTGTTGAACTTGCCTCCTGTCTGCACCCTTCCACCTGCTTTCTTGTCTTCTCTCTCTGGGCCCTGTCTTCCTGAGCCCACAGGTCTCTGGGAGTGGAAGGACTCAGCAGTGCTCACAGGAGACTGGCCACCAGGGGAAGCTCCTGCTTGAGGATTTGGCCCAATCCTTTTCATCTGTCCAAGGTCTTTGGCCTCCACTGTGTGATTCGATTCTGAGCTGCGTGTGAGGAAACCCAGGCTCAGAGGTCCAGAGTCACCCCGCGACCTGAGAGGGGACCCACAGTGTCACCAGGAATGGGCCTGGTGTGGCTGAAGAAGGAGACCTGGCTGTTAAGATTGCTCAGATGGGGCAGCTGGTTATGTTTCCTAGGCCCGTGCTTGAAATCCTTCCCTCTCTTCCAACTCTCGGTCAGGGTCACTCGGTCCCCAGGTTGTCACAAAGAACCATAGGAGCTCCTGTGCCCTGGACTTGTCTCTTCTCTGAGCACCAGGGCCCTGCCCTGCCAGCCCCAGAGGAGTGCTTCCCTGGGACCTTCGTGGGCTGGGAGATGGGTCTCCCCGTTTGTGGCAGAGAGAGTTAGACTATCTCAGGGAGGGCTCTTTCTCTCCTTTCCTGACATAGGGACCACTGTATTCTCTGTGGGGCTGGGGGTAACTGACAGGAGGTGATGCCCCTGGGGCTACACATATCCCCAGTGTTGGGAAATATTCATTCACTCCACAAAGAGTTATTGAGCACTTATTATGTACCAGGCACTGTTCTAGGCACTGGGGGTATAGCTATGAGCTAGCAGACAACATCTCTGCCTCATGGAGCTAATATTCTAGTGAAAAGAGACAGACAACAAATAATGGACATACGCAGATTATATAGTACAATAGAATCTGTTAAGTGCTATGGAAAAACAGGGTATGTGCTGGGGTGGGAGTGGAGTTTCTTTGAAATTGTAAAGGGGTGTCAGTGTAGGTCTTACGGAGAAGGTGACAGCTGAACAAAGACTTCAAAGAGGAGAGGGAGAGAACCATGCGTATGTCCGAGGGAAGAGCATCCCAGGCAGAGGGAGCTGCCAGTGTTGCTGGAGCAGAGGGAGCAAGGGGAAGCTTAAGGAGGTGAGGACAGAGGTGGTGGAGGTGGGTAGACCTGTGCACCCCCCAAAGGACTGCTGGCTTCACTTGAGAGATCAAGGAAGTCACTGAGTCGAGGACTGATGTGGTCTGACAAAGTGTGCAACACGACCCCTCTGCTGCGGTGTTGAGAAGAGACTGGAGGGGCAGGAATGGAAGCAGGGGGACTGATAGGGACCTATCCAGGGCGAGATGATGGTGGCCTGGACCTGAGGTGAGGATGATTGGATTCTGGATCCCCTGTGAAGGTAGAACTGACAGGATTCTCTGATGGGGCTCACGTGGCATGTGAGAGCAAGGAGTCAAGGATAATGAGCTTTTTGACCTGAACAGCTGGACAAATGGAGTTGTTATCAGTTGAGATGAAAGGACTGTGGGAAGAGCAGGTGTTTTTTAAAAGTACATATTTTTATTGATTTCAGAGAGGAAGGGAGAGGGAGGGAGAGATAGAAACATCAATGATGAAAGGGAATCATTGATTGGCTACCTTTTGCACCCCTCACACTGGGGATTGAGCCTGCAACCCGGGCATGTGCCCTGACCGGGAATCAAACCACGACCTCCTGGTTTATAGGTCGACGCTCAACCACTGAGCCAGTGTGTCCGGGCATAGGAAGCACAGGTTTGGAGAGAAGAGCAGGTGGTCAGTTTTGAACTCGTGGAGCATTAGGTTTGTCCCAGACCCTGGAGGTTCCTGCTCTGATTTTCCAACACAGTGCTACAGCCAGCACGAGGGGACCAAAAGGGGCTGCTCTTGACTCTGTCTGCAGGCCACACAGCCTACCCATGTCTCTGTGCCCTCTCCATGGTACCACCTGGGTCACAGAGCCTGGATGCTCATCTGGCCAGGTTGCCACCAATTAGTTGAGCATTGAAATCCTTGCTGCACCATTCCTAACAGCAGCTCTGGGGAGCCCAGGACGTGCCAGGGACCCCAGTCTGCCTGCTGGCCCTTTGGACTGTACTGACCATTTCTAAGTTGTGGAAGAAACAGCACTGGTTTGCAAATGGGCATTTATTGAGCTTACGATATGCAGGGTACTGTGCCAGACAACACAGGTGAGTGAAGATAGACAGGAGAATGCCATCTGAGAACTGGGAGGAGCCCTGCCCCTGTAGGGCGTACAGTCTAGCTGGGGGGCATTGCATATGTACAGCTTAAAGATACAAAACATCAAAGCAACATTTGCAGGTGCAAAGTCTTTATCTGGCACAACGTGGGGCTATGGGAATGGATGCTGCTGGGACCCAGTGGTCAGCTACCTCCTCCCCTCGGCTCAGAGCCTTCTCTGTCCCCAGCCTGGGGACCTATGCACCTGCCTCTATGCTGCCCGGCCTCTGTCTGGTTTGAGGTGTGACTGACTTCCATCCTCCTCCACACTGAGTGCTCTTCAAGGGCAGAAACCAGCCCCGTATTCTTCGTCATTTTACTCCTGCCCTGCCACAGCCCTCCTCCAGGCCCCGTGTCCACCACAAGTCAATGGGTTGGGCTGAACAGGCTCAGTTGCATGCTTTGGTGTCTGCCAGGGGCTTCCAAGAGGGGCCTGGGACTTGCCTCAGCCCAGACCTGGTCTCCTCTGACTTCTGACTGGAAAGATCATGGGGTTTTGAATAAAAGGCCTCAGTTCAAGTCTTGTCTCCGCGACTTTAGACCTGTTTCTTAGCTTCAGTTTATAAAAGAGGAAGACCAGTACAGGGATGGGCCACTTAATGAGGGGGATACATTCTGAGAAATGCATCGTTAGGCAATCTTGTCGTTGTGTGAACATCATAGAGTGAACTTACACAAACCCGGATGGAATAAACCCAGTAATTGTGTGTGCTATACATTTATACCACTGACGGCGCAGTAGGTTTGTTTGCACCAGCATCATCACAAACATGTGAGTAATTGTTGTGCTAAGATGTTACGATGCTCCGATGGCTACGATTGTCACTAGATGATAGGAATTTTCAGCTCCATTATAATCTTATGAGACCACCGTCGCATATGTGATGAGTTGTTGACCTAAATGTCATTTTGCGGCGCGTGACAGTGTTTGCCTTGCCTATCCCGCAGGGTTGGGATAAGGGAGTCCTGCAGTTTTAGGAGGATTAAGTGAGATAACGCATGTAAAGCACCCAGCACAGAGGCTGGGACACAAGAGATGCTCAAAGGTGTCAGTTCCCCTCCAACCTCATCACTTTGAATTTTGCCTTGAACTCTGACCTTAGTAACCCCAATCTGGGCCATCAGGGCTAGAAGCGGTGGGGATCTCACATTTAGTTCTGAGGGAGATGAAATCCAGGAAGGGAAACAGATATCGAGAGACATTCTTGGTAACTTCTAAAGGGACAGGTTGAGGTGAGGTGGAGGGGACGAAGAGCCTGGGACACATCCGGGCTTGGCCCACAGCTCAGGGCTCTGCTGTCCCTGAACTTCCAGAGAAGGACAGTCAGCTACCAGGAGTACTGCCTTGGAGGCCACTTTGGTCTCTGACTTGACTCTTCTCCCTGTAATGAGGTCAAGTGGCTGGTCCTGGGCGGGGGTGGGGGTGTGGGGGGTGGGTGGAAGAATCGCCTCCAATGACCCAGAGCAGCCTTTTTCTGACCCCAAAGGGAGCTTTGGTCAAGGAAGACAAAAAAGACAGATGCAGAGTGGGCACAATTACAGAAATGTTCCTGGTACTCGGTCCATCTCTGAAGGGAGAGGAGGGCAGGAAGGGGCTGGAGACTCGGGTGCACAGTGGGTGCTTGGCGCAGTGTGGTACAGATACATATCGACGCCCTGAAAGCATGCAGGCATCAGAGAGCACGCAGAAGGGGCTCAAGGCGTGATTCTTAAGTTAGCCATGCAGCAGGTTGGAGAGGAAGGAGAGAATGGATGGTCTGGGTGGCGGGAAGAAAGAAAGGAGAGAACAACCAGCGTGCACTCAGGTCAGGAGCGTTTAAGAGGCCGGACCAGGAAGGGGCCAGACCCCAGCCTAGCTCCTTCTGTCTGCACCTTGGGGTTCTCAGGGCTCTCCTTTGCTCTGACTACCAACTAAAAGAGGTAAAAAGAGGAGGGGGCCAGGCCCCTTCTTCATTCTAGCCCCAGGAAGCAGAAATGGTGAAATGATTTCAATAATGAGTGATAATGGTATGAGGAACCACAGTGCACACAGCATCTTCACATGCACCATCTCACTTAATCCCAGTTAATCTCGTTTGAGAGCCGACACACTGGCCTGGAAATGTAGAAGCCCAGGCTCTAGACACAAACCTGCCTCTGCCTGGACAAGTTACTCTCTCCACAGTAACTGTCCTGTGGTGGGGCTGGAGGGAGGGAGCACTGGGAATGAGGAGGAGGGACGGAGAGGGGAAGAGCTGCTGCTTGGGGAGGGGGGCCTGTGGTGGGATGGGTGATGGAGGGGTGTTGCCTGGTGCCTGTGGTTTCATGCCTAAGCGCCTTCCTTGCTCAGCCAGCCACAGGGTGTGCTGGGTGAGAGGGCTCACTTGCGAAATGGAGTGTCTCCTTTCAAGAAGTGTCTAGTTGCAAATTTCTCCCTCTCCCAAGACAAAAGCCAGGGGCCCACAAAGAACTTTTGTTTTCTCTGTCACAGTGGGAGGCTAATCTCGAGGTCTAGAGCCCCCTGGAGGTGGGGGCACATGCACACATGTTGGTCACATGCATACACACACACACACACACACACACACACACACACACACCCCTGCTTCCTCCCTTGGAGAGATCCTCCCTCAGGGCAGAAGGAGGTCCTTGGCCCACCAATTTTCCTTTTTCCAGAGGTCAGTTGTGGGGGAGCCATTCTCTGGTTGACTCCTTTCCGCCTCTAGCAATGGGTCCTGACAAGTCTTAGCCCAGCGTTGAGCTTGGGGAAATTTCCCAGGAGGGGCAGGGTAGGGAATTCAGGTGCTTGCCTCAGCCCTCTCCAAGTGGCCTCCAGACCCTCCCTTCTCCAGGGAGCACTCTTAGAGGGCCTGGGGTGGGGGGTGGGGGGGACCCCTGGCAAGGACTCAACCGCGGCAGAGGAAGTGGAGTCATTGCAGTAAGGGAGGAAGGGGTCAAGGGGAAGGTGAGAGAGGGGTCGCCAGCCAGTGCGCACGCGCACCACCACAGGCACACTTGCTCACACTCAGGAGCAAGCACAGCCCTACACCTGGGGGCAGAGAGGCATTCGGGAATGAACACACTTGCACACTAGCAAAACCCCATTCCCAGACCCCCCATGGTGGGGTCTGCACACTCTCCCCGCAACCCCACCCACTACTGGAGACTGGCTCTCCAGAATCCTCCTCCGCCCGCTCACCCGCCCTCCTTTCCCAGCGCGGTCCCCACGTCCCCAGCTCCCTGCAAGGGGCCAGAGAGAGTCCACTGCTCTCCAGCCTGCAGCCTCTAGACAGGTCGGCCAGGCTCACCCCGCACCCCGCACCCCGGGAGTCGTGCAGGCCCTGGAAGCAGCTCCTCTGCCCTGGGGGCCAACGTTGGACCCGGGACGGGGCGGGTGGGCTGGCAGGGGTGGCGGTGCCTCGGAGCCCCGGCAGGACCTGGGCCGCAGGAGCTGGGGCCGGCGGGCGGGCGGGCGGGCGGGGCGCCTAGGCCTTGCTGCCGCGCGGGAGGCTCTGCGGCGAGTGCAGCTCCACCGACTGCCGCCGCCGCACCTCGCGCTCCTCCCAGTCGGTGTCGGGCTCCAGCCCCTTCAGCACGGCCAGGCGCTCCGACAGGCTCTTGGAGGACGGGAACAGCACGTAGTTGTAGAGGAGGGAGCCCAGGATGGCGCCGACCAGGGGTCCGATCCAGAAGACCTGCGGGGGGAGCGGAGGGCGCTGGGGGCGGGGGGGGGGCCGGGGGCGCGGGGCGCGGGGGCCTGCTCCTCTCCCGCCGCGGGGGCGGCCGGGGCCTCACGCGGGTATAAAGTGCGTGTCCTGTGATTAGAAATGACCACGCGGGCTGTGGGGGGAGGCCTGTGAGTTGGGGTTCAGGGTGCGGATTCCCCAGCGGACTGCCTGCGTGAACCTGGACACCTCATTCACCCCCTCGGTGCCTCAGTTTCCTTTCATTACAACACCGCCCAGGGCTGTGAAAACTAAAGGAGTTAATATAGAGTAAGGCCTGGCACACACTAAGCACCAGATAAGCGCCGAATAAAAATGCGTGTTCGCCAGCATAACTATTACCGTTTATCAGGTCCGAAGGCACCGGGGACCTGTTCACACCAGTGACCTCACTTAACCCTTCCCGAAGGCAGAGAGGCCAGAGCGCCAGGGTCCTCACTTACAGACGGGGAAACCGAGTCTTTCAGCATCACACCTGCAGGGTGGGCCCCAGGGACCCCGGGGAAGGCGTGGAGCACCCCTCCCGGATCTGTTCCAGCCCGGGCTGAGCTGGCCCTGGAAGGTTCCTGGGGAGGGGAGGAAGGGCGGGAGGGTTCTGCCATTACCCAGTGGTCATCAAATTTGCCGGTGACAACAGCCGGAGCCAGGGAGCGGGCAGGATTCATGGAGCAGCCCGTGTAGTGGATCTGCAGTGGGAGGCAGGGGAAAGGGAGAGAAAAGAGGGGAGGCCTGTGGGGGGGAGTCCTGCGCCCCTCTCCAGACCTTGAGCTCAACCTAAAGGGAGTCCACCCCCCGGACAATTAAGTTCATGTTATGTTTACTGGGCTCTATTCCTTTGAGGCCGGAGTCATATCTGTGCTTGGGTATCTGGCAGTCAGACCCTCTGAGGTGTGTCTGTCCTTCGTGGGAGTCTGTATCTGTCCCTCTGGGGTCTTTGTCTGCCATTTGGGGGGATTCTGTGTCTCTGTCTCTAGAGTGGTCTCTGGGTGTGTTTCCTTGGGGGAAAGTCTTGTATACAGTGAGGCTGAGGCCATGACCTACCCCAAGGAGGTGGCCCAGGGCCACGGAGAAGCCGATGGACAGGGCAGGGGTGCCCAGGTTGTCTCCACGACGCTCATCGGTGGAGGCGAAGATGCAGAGCACCAGCTGCAGCGTCAGGAAGAGCTCCACGGTGACGGCCTGGCCACCTGTCGTGTTGTTGCTGAGCTGAGGACAGAGAGGGGGGAACAGTGAGCATGCTCCCCGCACTGGCTCCATCGTCCTGTCAAGACTCCAGAGCGGCTTGTGGGCTGGCTGGGAGCCAGAATACCTGGGCTCACCAGCCACCTTAGTCCAAACTACTGATGGCTTCTTCCTGGGCCCGTGGCCCACAGGCAGAGGGATGGACTCAAAGACTGCCCGTGATTCCCCGGTCAGAGGTAGGAGAAATGACTCCATAGCCCATGAGATTTGGGGGCTGGGATTGTGTGCCTACAATGTGAGCGGAAAAGGACGCGGAATCCAGAATTTCTGTTTCTTTTCTTGCTTTTCTTTTTCTTTTTTAAATGTTTTTATTGATTTCAGAGAGGAAGGGAGAGGGAGAGCGAGATAGAAACATCAATGATGAGAGAGAATCATTGATTGGCTGCCTCCAGTACGCCTCTCACCCGGGACCAAGCCCACAACCCGGGCAAGTGCTGTGACTGGGAATTGAACCATGACCTCTTGGTTCATAGATCAATGCTCAACCACTGAGCCATATTGGACGGGCCAAATTTTCTGTTTCTTGAAGAGCAAGAAGATAAAAGGTTTTGAATACAGCAGGAAGTGGAGGCCAGGTAACAGGAAGGCCTTCCTCTCTCCCTAGGCCATAAGATACTGGTGTAACCAGAGGCCCATGGTCAGAGGGCTCCCAGGGACAGGGACTAGTGTCTGGGGATAGTCCTAGTGTGCCCCTTAACCGCACCCCCCCCCCAAGCCTAGCATATGACTCTTTCCTCTAACCTTTGGCTGTTCCCTTTGACTGTGCCTGTTTCCCATTGCATTTCAGGCCTCAGTTTTGCCCTGTGATTTGCTCTCTGCACATACCATGGAAGTTGAGGTGAGGGTGCTGGAGCCCTGCATTGTGATGCCTCCATAGCCATGCGGGGTGCCTGTGACCCCATCAGACCCTGCCTTGGGCAATGAGAGAACTTGAGGCCAAGCAAAGAGGTAATTTCATAACTGGACCACACCCAGAACTGGATTTCTCTCTGGGTTTTGTCATTCTGTGCCCTACACCCTGCCCTTTGGGGCTGGGCACTGAACCAGGTAGACCTGTGACAGCGCTCACCTCCCATGCCCCTTCTTCAGGCCTTGAAACCCGACCCCTGGATCCCAGCCATTGGACTGTCACTGTTGGGTCTCCTAGAGCCTATTCTCAATCCCCTGTGACCCAATGTCAAAGCCTGTAGTGGGGGACAGTGAAAGGCACTTTAAAGGCAGACACTTTGGAGGCCTCTGACTTACCATGGGCCCCTATTTACTTCAGCCTCAGTTTGTCCTTCTGTAAAATGGGGATAACAAAATTCGGGAGGACTGTGTGAGGACTGGAATCGACAGTGGCAGAGCCCCAGCCCCATTCCTGCTGGTAAATGGCTGCTCTCAGGGAGACGGTGTGGACATGGGTTTGGTGTCAGATGGCTCTGGGTCCATTTCCAGGTACTGACACTTACTGGTTCTGTGACTTGAATCAGTTGAAAGCTGAGCCTCAATTTACCACTCATGGTAGAGGATCACAGAATTCACCTTACAGCATTATACCAAGAATGCAATGATATCTGGCCTGGCACAGAGCAGGCGCACATCCATGGAAACTCCCTGGTGGCCAGGCTAGCCTTTCTAGGGACCTCTAGCCTCCGGGTAAGTCAGCGCCACGGCTGCCTCCCTCCAGCCAGGCGGGGTTCTCCTCCATTCCTCAAGGTAGTGATAACCTTGGGGGAGACCTCCCAGACCCTCCCATTCTGAGGCTCCAGTCAACCGTGACATGATGGAGGAGCAGGACTGAGAGTCCCCCTGTCCCCTTAGCAGTCCCGTCGCCCTGTGATTAGAGGAGATTCCTCAGTCACATTCTGAGACTTTCTTGGCCCTGTTCTCAGGAAGTTGCTCTTTGTCTAAGTGAACCTCTCCTTGCTGCCAACTAAACCAATTTTGTCCTCAATGGAAATGGTCACATTCCTCAGTCTGTCCCCTGCCATGGCCATCCTAGCCTTTTCTCAGCCCTCAGCCCCCAGCCCCATCACATTGTCCACTCGGAAGAAGTAAGAAGAGAGAAGCTCCCCAGTTGGGGTATCTATGCCCCTCGTATCAGAAAGGGCCACTCGTGCAGAGGAGTGGGTGGCCACAGGGACTGTGCAGGATGCTTCAGACACACCAGAGCTCTAACCTAGTGGCCAGGGACAGAGCAGGCCAAAAAATGCAGGAAACTGAGGCCCGAGAGAGGCACTTGCTGTCTGGGCTTGGGCTTGGCGGGGGTCGGGAGTCGGGGTTCTGATGGGCACAGACCATTCCTCCCCACCCACGCCCTCGGATGCCCAGGCCTTGCCCAGATCCACGAGAGGAGCAGGTGGGGGCATGGAGGGGCTGCGGCATCACCCCCAGCTCCCAACGCACCCAAGTGCCGGGTTAGCCACCATTCTCCTCAGTTCCTCAAGGCAGTGATAACCTTGGGGGAGACCTCCCAGACCCTCCCATTCTGAGGCTCCAGTCAACTGTGACATGATGGAAGAGCAAGACTGAGAGTCCCCCTGTCCCCTTAGCAGTCCCGTCGCCCTGCGATTAGAGGAGATTCCTCAGTCACATTCTGAGACTTTCTTGGCCCTGTTCTCAGGAAGTTGCTCTTTGTCTAAGTGAACCTCCCCTTGCTGCCAACTAAACCAATTTTGTCCTCAATGGAAATGGTCACATTCCTCAGTCTGTCCCCTGCCATGGCCATCCTAGCCTTTTCTCAGCCCTCAGCCCCCGGCCCCATCACATTGTCCACTCGGAAGTTAGCTCACGGGCTCCAGGTTCTGGAGAGACAGCGCCCCTCTGCTGCCCCCTGGTTCTGGTACTTTCTCTGGTATTGACACACTGTAGAACTTTAGGCTCATATTTCCCCTCTCTGAGCCTCAGTTTCCTTGTTTGCAAAACAAGACTTAGGTGATGGCTCAGGTTGGAAGATCGTGGGTTTTGCAGCCAAACCTGGGTCTGAAGCCTGGCCGTGGCACTTGCCCTCTCTGAGCCTCAGTTCCATATTCTTTTTTTTTTTTTTAATATATTTTATTGATTTTTTTACAGAGAGGAAGGGAGAGGGAGAGAGAGCTAGAAACATCGATGAGAGAGAAACATCGACCAGCTGCCTCCTGCACACCCCCTACCAGGGATGTGCCCGCAACCAAGGTACATGCCCTTGACCGGAATCGAACCTGGGACCTTTCAGTCCACAGACCGATGCTCTATCCACTGAGCCGAACCGGTTTCGGCTGTTCCATATTCTTAAGGAAGGACGTACCCGTCCCTACTTTGCAGTGCTGTTGCGAGGTGTCCGTGCGAGGCTCGTGAGGAGTCCCCCGCAGGAGGCCGGTACATGCTGAAGAAAAGGTGGGTCCTTCTCCCCTCAGAAGACCCACGGGACTCACTCTGAGGTTCCTCCCAGTCCGGAAAGCACTTCTACTTTGGGACCCTGTCCTCCACCGAGTCCTAGCCCAGGCCTTCCTCCACGAGGGAGGGCAGAAGGTACCAGCCGCGCCGGGGGTATCGTATCGGCTTCAGCTCTGGCCTGTTGCTCCTTCCACCTGGTTCTCCTGTGGGAGCTGTGTTCCTGGTTCCAGCACCTCTGATCCCCCCCCCCCCCCCGTCCTCCCCTCCTCCCCACCGCAGCCTCTCTCCCTCTGTCTCTCTCCACTCCCAGACCTGTTCCCTCCATCCCATCCGCCCCTGGGGAGGAGGTGCAGCTCGGGCTACTCACCGCATTGATGGCCAGGTCCCCTCGGATGTCTTCTGGTGTGATCTCGTGCAGCAGAGCGGCTCCTGCCACGGCCCCCAGCAGCTGGGCAGCCACGTAGAAGACCGCCCGGAGGAAGGAGACGTGGCAGCCCACCAGGCAGGCCACAGTCACGGCAGGGTTGATGTGGGCCCCGCTGACGTGGCCCAGCGCCTGCACCAGGGTGCCGATAGCCAGGCCGAAGGCCATGGCGATCTGCAGCCCCGAGGGCAGGGCCTGCGGCCAGTTGAGGGCCGATCCCAGGCCGAAGAAGACGAAGAGGAGAGTGGCCAGGAACTCTGCAAACACGGCCCTGGAGAAGGCTATGGACCGGAGTTCCCACATGCTGCCGAGCTTTCCGTGGGCCGGCCCAGCTGTCTCGGGGCAGGAGGCTTGGGTCTCCCTCTCTCCCTCTCTCCCGTGCTCTCTCTCTCTCTCTCTCTCTCTCTCTCTCTCTCTCTCTCTCTCTCAGGGTTTCTGGGGAGGCTGGGTCATGGGCATTTACAGGGTCCTTCCATCCAGCATTTGGACACGTGGGGCGGAGGTGGAGTTTAGACTAATACTTCCTCACCCCTATGGCTTCCCCTGCCCCCACTCCCCACCCCGGCCCACCACATGCCTATCACCCCATCTTGGCCTTCACAGCTGACTAATGTTCCCCATTAATGAGCTCCAGATAAGGGCTGACGTCCCCTGGTTTTCCGTGTTTGTCCCCTCAGTTAACCCCAGGGCTGTTGCCCCAGGGCCTCCCCGGCCCCCATAGGCCCTGAGAATGGGGATTCTGTAGGAGATTTGCCAAAACCCCTCTCTCTGACTCAAAATGTTGGCCAAGGCAGGGGCAATGCTTCACCCAAAACTGACCAGGGGAGAGGATGTCAGTGCTACCCCTTCTAGTGACTGGGAAGTTCTTCCTGCTGTCTGACCTCGTTATTTCTTCTTTACGGGGACGGAAAACAACTGGTTGGCTGTACGCGGACCTTCCGAGGCACAAAGGTTTTGTGTCCCTTCTGTGCTTGCTTTCTTGCAGCCAAGCACCCGTAAGTCATTAAGCTTCACCCCCTCCCTGGAACCCCAGCCAAATAGCAGCTCCCACGGCCTGGAGGCAGGGGGCGGTTCCAGGGGCAGTGGGACCCTGGCCCTGGGTGACGGAGTGAACCTGGGGTTGACAGGCAGCTGCGGGCTTCCATTCCAGCACCCCCCTTGTCCCTCTTTGTGAACCCCTTCTCATCCAGCTCTGTAAAAAGAGGACAATAACGACCTCATGGGATTGGGGTTTGGATTAAATAAAATAATGTACATACGGTGCTCAAAGCAGTGCCTGGCCCACAGTGAGCCATCAATTAATACCAGCTATTATTAATAGTATTACTTATACTCCGAGGAGAATAAGTCTCCCCAAACTCACAGGTTAGGGTTCCAGAAGCTGGGACAGAATCTGGGTACCCCCTGGAGCTCAGAGCCACACGGGGCTCTGGGGAGGACATTTCTGAGAGGCAGTGAGCTGTGCAGGCTCATGGAGGCCGCAGCGCTCGGTAGGCGGCTCTCCAGCCTGGGTGCCCACGCAGCCCAGCACCGGGCAATGCCGCTTCCTGCCATCAATGCTGCTCCAGCCCAGGGTCTAGGAAGCATTTGGGTCTGGGAAGTCCCCCCTGCGCCCCCGCCTGACACCCTGCTCTTCCCAATCCCCCCAGCCCTGTTCCCTTTCCTGGGGATGAAAAAGCAGGGTCAGTCTTGGAGTGTGGTCAGGAGGACTAGCTTTGGGGCCCTGCTCTGCCTCCTGACCAGCAGTCCCAGTCGCAGGCCCAGGAATGGAAATCTGGGCCGGTGGGAGACTGTAGAGTAGAACCCCTTGTATTGTATCACATGGGGTCATTGAGGTCCAGGGAGGGCGAGTGACTCATCTGAGGTGGCCCAGCAAGTTAGTGGCTGAGCTGGGACTGGAGCCTAACCTGGAGAGCATTCTACCACACCCTGCCCTGCCAGTCACACTCCGAGCCTCAGTTTCCTTGTTCAGAAAATGGGAGCAATGCTGCCCACCCCACAGTTGTTTTGAGGATGGAGCAAGACAATGAATGGGAAATATTTTGCAATTGAGAATGCACCACCCAAATATATAGAGGGACTAGTGAACCCTACTAGCGAGGAGGTGGAGGAAGAGGAGGAGGGGAAGGAGGAAAGAAGAAAATGACCGCCCCCCAAAAAAATCAGGAATTCTCATGGGGCTTGTCCTCTGGTGTATTTCCAGGGCCTAGAATGGTGCCTGATACACAGGTGGATGCTCAACTGTGTCCTGAATGAAGATACCCGCTCCGCCCCTGCCTCCTGCTGAGACAGGCTGCGATGAATCCAGCTGAGCTGAGGACTGGGTGGACGCGAGCTCCATACTCCCCACGTCCACTGCCCACTCTGAGTCCAGCACCCAGTAGTTTTCCAGTATCTCCAGGTAAAGCTCCCCCCTCCCTTGACCTGCCGGCCCCCCTCTCCTTTTCCAGGGCACAGCTCTTACTTGGCACCCTGCTTCTCTGCTCTCAGCCATCCCTTCCCAACCTCAGGCATTCCTCCTGCTCAAGGAAGAGATTCAGAGGGAGGGACAGATGGTGACTTGCTTTCATCCTTGCCTGGGCCCAAGGTTGGGAGGAGGGGAGGATGCCAGTCTTGCCCGGGGCCTTATCATTGCCTTTGAGCTAGGGAAACAGAAGGTGTTCCCGTCAAGCCACGGGTTCGAGCCCTGCGTCCTGGCAGGCAGTGGAGCACCCCAAGGGGAGGGCTTCCTTTTGTCTCCAGTGACCACCATGCGGTGTCTTTGTGACGTCCAAGATGCCATCAGTTGTAGGATGCCTGCTAACGCGGTATGGCCAAAATGCTCTTTTGGAGATGGTGGTGGTCATGGTTGCACAACAGTGTGGCTGTACTTAATCCCATCGAGCTGTGCACTTAAACATGGGGAGGATGGTACTTTGTAGCAATGAAAAATAATTTTAGAAAGCGAGTAAAGGAACATGACCTGAAAATGCTTTTTTTAAAATCCATTTTTATTTGGTGTATTTATTGGAAGAAATCTTTTTTTTTTATTTATTTATACCTCAGGTGTTTTTTTTTGTTGTTGTTTTTTTTAAAATATATTTTATTGATTTTTCACAGAGAGGAAGGGAGAGGGATAGAGAGCCAGAAACATCGATGAGAGAGAGAGACATTGACCAGCTGCCTCCTGCACACCCCCCACCGGGGGATGTGCCCGCAACCAATGTACATGCCCTTGACCGGAATCGAACCTGGGACCTTCCAGTCCGCAGACCGACGCTCTATCCACTGAGCCAAACCGGTTTTGGCTATACCTCAGTTTTTAAGTCAAAATCTCTCTTGTGCATGCATAAAAAAGGAAATTATAGGCAAAAGGAATTGGCTGAAATTCAATTGAGCCTTGAACAACAGGCTTTGAACTGCACGAGTCCACTTACATATGGGTATTTTTCAAAAAGAAAAAAATGATGTAAATGTATTTTCTCTTCCATATGATTTTCTTAATAACATTCTCTTTTCTCTAATTTCCTTTATTGTAAGAATATAGTATATAATACATATAACATACAAAATATGTGTTAACTGATTGATTATGTTATTAGTAAGGCTATTTGTTGTTAATAGTAGGCTATTTGTCATTAAGTTTCGGGGGAGCAAAAAGTTGTGGATTTCGACTGCACAGGGGGTTGGCACCCCTATTCCTCGTGTTATTCAAGCGTCCACTGTCGCCCTAGATCTCCCTCACAGTCAGAGTCCACATTTCCTAAGCCCTGTTGGATCCCGCGCCCCGTGTTTCTCTCCGCGTCCCCTGTGCGTCGGGAGTGTCGTTAGGCGGCATTTCTACGAGATTGCCCACTGCTGTTTCCAGAATTCCTCTCCACGCCTCGGCTGCTCCTTCTGTAAACTTGATCACATGTGTTTTCCTGCTTCACATGTGACTGGCAATCGTGTTGCCCTTTTCTCGGTAATAAAACACACCACAGCCCCGTCTGCTTGGGAGGCCGTTCCTGTCTTAGGTTTCATAAAACACTCGGCTGTTGTTTTGCAAGGAAACATGGAACCGCTCCTCAATGGTAACTATGTGCTTCACTAATATTACATTCTTGCTGCGCTCCTGTTTCCGTCTTTGTGTACACAATAACGCGGTGCTTCACTGCGAAACCACAGTGCAACCTCCTTGAAGACATTTAAATAGCAATTAGGTTGAACGGATGTAGGCCTGAGAGGCGGGGAACTTACCTGGCCAAGTTTAAGTCCGCACAGGTGGCGACAACCACTCCCAGCTGCTCTGACACAACACGATTGAGAGAGACGTTAACCTGAGGAAAAAGAGCACACCTGAGAGTGGATGAGATGTAGCAGTTACGATATTAGCATGCACTTCGCGCTCGCTCGGCCGTGCACCGCTCTCCACATTCTACATGTATTAACTCTCTTACTCTTCACAGCAGTCCTGTGAGCTAAACATCCCATTTTTTTTAGAAATGAGGAAAATGAGGCAGAGAGGGGTTCAGTAACCTTCCGGAGGCCACACAGCTGTACGTGGGGAGGCAGAATTAGAACCCCAGAAGTCTGGCTTCACGAGGACTTTTGGATTGTGACAGTGAATCACCACCTCACCTTCAGAAATAATCGAGATGGAAAAGAAGTGAGAAAGAATGCTAAAGGACACACACACACACACACACACACACACACACGGATGATTTGGGTGATGTTTGCTGGTGACCTGAAGGAGGGGGCTGAGCCCCCGGAAAAGTGGGGGCAGAAAGAGGGTGTCTGTGGGGAGCTGTGCCAGTGAGGATGCCGCACGTGGGAGCAGGACGGAATTCAGGGCCCGTGCCGTCTGACCGCTGGTGTGCGGTGTTTCCTGCTCTGAGCTGAGCTGCAAATGCCCTCCATTCTCCCCACAAGGTCAGAAAAAGTGGGTCACCCATCACAGCCTGGAGGCTGGACCACTGGGGAATGAGGGAGAAGGGACGGGGCCGTCCTCAGTCCCGTGAAGTGGGACGTTGTGGAGAGCAGACCCAGGCAGCAGCTGGCGGGAGGGGTGGGAGGCTGAGGTCGGGCCCCTCGGGAAGCCTGGGAATGTTGCAGGGTGCCGGATCCATGCAGTTCCGGGACACAGTGCAAGCCCTTGGATGTCTTGTCGGGTGGCCGATAAAATACAGGAAGCCCAGGTAATTTGAATTTCAGATAAATAATAAAATGTTTAGCATAAGTAATTCCAAGCCCTATGTGGGACATACGTATACTGAAAAATTATTTGTTATTTGAAGTCGAACTGGGTGCCCTGCCTTTGCATCTGCTAAATCTGGCAGCCCTATTCTATGTGGAAGCAAAGGAGGAACCCAGAGGGCTGAAGGCCTGGGGACATCTGGGTCTCAACCTAAATCCTCACAGGACTTTTGGGGACGCGTTGTTTTCGCTCCATTTCAACAGGAGGAAACTGAGGCACAGAGCGGTTATAAAGGTTTCCCAAGACACAGGGCTGGTTAGTATGAATGTAAGCTATGAACACAGGTCTGTCTGCTCCCCCCCGCCTCCCAGGGACTGGCTGACTTCGTCCTCTAAACGCAGCTCAAGGACAGGCAGTTCTGACCGTGGAGGCCCAGGGGGAGGAGGGGAGGTTGAAGGTCCAGGCTCCTGGAGGGACACAAAGACAGCTTCATGCCATCTCCTCCTACCCACGGGGTGGGGCGCAGGGCTAAAGAAGATGGGAGCTCACCTAACCTCACGTAGCTCCCGACTGCCCACAGGTCAGCGCAGGCCTTGGGCTTGGCGTGTCCGCCTTCCACCCCTTCCCCTCTGGGCTCTGATGTGTGTTGTTTTCTCAGCCTGGTATATGTGTCACCATCATTTTCTCGTGACTAATTCTTCCTCCAACTCCTCAGGCCAGTGACTATCAAACATTTTTGATCAAGACCTGCAAGAGGAAATACATTTAATATCCTAATTCATAACATTATCTGGATAGAATGATAGAGATCAAGATATAACTAAAACTAACATTTCACAAATCAGTCTTTCCTAAAGGTGATGTTTTAAATTCCTCTATTCCGTTGCCCTAGAAGACTTTTTCAGGTCACAACTATTAAGTCTATTTCATGACTCACGAATGGGTCGCCACTCACAGTTTGAAAAACACCACTTTCAATCCTGGCTTAAGAATGGCCTTTTCTCCTTATTGCTCCCAGAGGACTAAGACACGAAGCAGTTTACATTTTAAAGTTGCTTTCTTACTGGAGAGGCCTTCCTGCAGCCTCCACATCACACCCTCCCAGCAGCACCACCAGCCGTGCCTCGACCTTCTGATTCCCTCAGAGGCCGGTAATTACCTCCTCGGCGTCTCGCTCCTCCTCTGGGCTGTGCACAGAGGGCAGGGCCGTTTCTGGGTTTGCTCACCATGGCACCTCCACCCCGTGCCTCGCACAGGGTCTGGCACATCAAGGTGCTCGATAAATGTTTGTCGAGTGAATAAATGAACAAAACCACCAGCTCGTGTCCCCCCAAGCCTGCCTGCACCCTGCCCTGCGAGCTCCAGGCTGCAGCCACAGGGCATCAGGCCTCAGGGACCTGGCTCAGGAGAGAAGCTGATGTTCAGAGCTTGGGCAGAGAGAGGGAGTGTGTATTTGTGCATTGGCGGGCGAGGAGGGGTCAGGGACACGTTTGTCTTCATTTGGAAGGATTAGGTGTGAGTAAGGGGGTGGGGGCGGGGGCACCTTTCTAACAGCCCTGCCTTGTGGATAGAGAGCTCCCTGTTGCCTGGAGGGGTCCAAAAAAGGCTGTGCAAGCAGCGGGGAAGCTGTGGCAAGAGTCTGTGCACAGGGGGAGGGTTGGACACGCTGACGAATGGGGTCCCATATAGCTCTGCACATGGAGAAGCCCCGGCTGCAGGTCAATAAAGCCTCCTTACAGAGGGCAACTGGGAGCCATTGTGAAATCTGGCAGGAGAGGAGACCAGCTGGCAGGAAGAGGCTGCAGGAGGGCAGACTGCTCCCCGCTTAACTGAGCGCCTTCCAGCCCCCGGCTTCCTCCCCCGTCACATCTGGGGGAGGAGGACCAGCCTGGGGGCCCCGAAGAGCTGAGGGTGACTTGGTGCATTGGGGCCTGGGACAGCGTCTCAGCCTGGCTCTGATCCCCAGCCAGCTCTGGCCCCAGAACCCAGGAGGAGCTCTGTGGAAGGTGAATGCCCAGGCCAGGGATGGAGGGCCCAGGAGGTGAAGGCCTCAGCCAAACCCATGGAAACAGGCCTGGAGGGCAGAGAGGAAAGTGTTTGCCAGCCGGCCCAGGAGAGCTGGGGACTCCACCGTAGAGGGAGAGAGAGGAGTGTGAACACCAGGGCCAGGCCAACCCAGGTCCTACCAGAGAAGGGGTGGCAACGAACTGGAGGGTTGCGAGCAGCGCCCCACCACCTTGCTCGCAAAGGTCACCTAAACCTGTTTGACTCCCCACTTAGGACAGTTGCAGCTGAACCGCCCCGGCTCCCCAGCCCCTGCCTCCAGCATCTGTGGGCTCCAGCAACAGGGGGGCCTGCAGGACCCCTTTCAGACTGCGCAGGGTCCCTCTCTCCCCCCCATGCCACACACTCACCTTCCTCCCACCCTGGAGCCCCCTCCTGCCCTCCCAGGCCTCTGTCCCTGTCAGCCTCAGGCTTCTTCCTGCCTGTGCTTTGTGTGAGGCACCGAGCTAGGCGCCTGTCCTTTCTCCCCCCGGCATTTAAACTCCGCGGTCAAGTGGGTACCAAACAACCCCGTTTTATGGAGTGGGGTAAGGAGGCTAAAGCACCTTAATCTGGCCACCTCCTCTTGCCCTCTATGCCACAGCACCCTGCCTCACCTCCGTCATAGCACGGATCATGCTGTCCTGGGTGATTTGTTTAAGCTCTGAGGACAGGAACTGTATTGAATTCAACGTTGTAGTCCCAAAACTTCACACGTGATTTGCATGGAGTAGGTGCTCAAACAAAAGAGTTTGTAGAATGAACTGTTTGCCCAAGGTTCAACAGCTAAGAAGTACCTAAGCCATAACTCACACTCAGATCTTCCTGGATCCCAATCGAGCCCCACAGCCTTCCCCCGCCTCCAGGCAGCCTTCCCTGACTTACTCAGAATCCTGGGTGTTTAGGTGCGTTCCTATCCCCCCTCTCCTTGAAAATGGGGCCTGGGACAGTGTCTCAGCCTGGCTCTGATCCCCAGCCAGCTCTGCCCCCAGAACCCAGGAGGAGCTCTGTGGAACGTGAATGCCCAGGCCAGGGATGGAGGGCCCAGGAGGTGAAGGCCTCAGTCAAACCCATGGTGTCTTCCTGCCTGAGCGCCCAGCCGCCTGCCTCCTGACCCCTGCTCACTCAACCGTGATTCCGCCTGGGCCGGGGCCTGCCAGCTTCCCGTGAGAGCCGGCCCAGGCCTTGGTATTCTCTGGGGTGGGTCCAGGTGGGGCACCTGATCCTCTGCTCATTTTGCTGCAATTCAATATCAGCCTCCAATTTGCACGCTCTGCTGCCCTCCGCCCCTCCTCCCTCCGGCCTCTGCTGGGGGGGAAGGGAGAACACAGCACGCTCCACAGCGCTTCGAGGGCCCCTGGGAATCCCTCGGGCGGACTTCACCCCAGGCCTCGGTGTGGAGGGACTGCTGTGCCCACCAGGGGAGCAAGACCTGCATGTCCAGAGGGTTGGGGCAGACCTTGATGCCACCTCTTAGGCTTCCTGGCTGTGGAACCCAAAGCCACTCGGGCTCTCCAAGCTTCCGGGTGAACAAATGTAAGCGGACCTGCCCACGGCGAGTGTTCAGGAATGTGAGTCCAGGCTTCCCCAAGGGCTGAGGGCCCGTGGCTCTGGGAAACCCTTGCTTCTCTAACCACCCCCATTCTGGCTGGAAGGGCGGCCCGTTCTCTCTGGTTCCACCTGCTGGATGTCTGTTTTCTTGGGATTTTTTAGGGCACTTGAAATAGTTCATTGTATTTTTCTATTCATGCGACAAACAGTTACTGAGCACCAGCTGTGTGCCAAGTACTGCTCTAGGCCTTTAGCTGCATCAGGGAACAAAACTGACAAAGCTCCCTGGCCTGGCGGGCTGACGGTGTGGGCAGTTTACTCAGTCCGTGGGGAAGTTTGTTCAATGACCCTTCTCAGCCTGGTCTCCTCCGCTTTAAATAACCTGAAAGAAAAGAAACGGTAAATTGTAGAAAGTAGGGTTTACCCGCAGTTGTCATCTTTACCCCAGTCTTATCACCGCAGCTTGAAGTCATGTCACACGAATGCAACAGAAAGTGTGTGCTGTTCCTCAAAAAGTTAAACACGGAGCTACGCGACCCTGCCATTCTACTCCTAGGTGTGTATCCAAAGAGCTGAAATCAGGTGTTCAAACAAAAGCGTGTGCACACATGCTCACAGCAGCACTCTTCACAATGGACAAAAGGTGGAGACAACTCAAGTGTCCATCAACTGATGGGTGGATAAACAAAATGCAGTGTGTCCACACAATGGAATAGGATTCAGCCTTAAAAAGGAAGGAAGTACTGATACGTGCTATAACATCGCTACACCTCAACAACATGCTGAGTGAAACAACTCCGTCACAAAAGGCCACAAGTTGTGTGATTTCATTTATCTGAAATGTCCAGAGTGGGCAAATCCATCGAGACAGAAAGTAGAGGAGTGGTTGCCAAGGGTTGGGGAAAGAGAGGAACGGGGAGTGACTGCTTAATGGGCACAGGGTTTCCTTTTGGGGTGTGAAATGTTCTGGAACTGGATAGTGGTAGTGGTTGCACAACATTGTGATTTTACTAAACGCCACTGAGTTAACGCGCTTTGAGATGGGTGAAGAGGTGCATTTTGTGTTCTCTTCCTTTAAGATTTTAAAAAGTGTGAGTTGTGTGGTCCTACCCGCACTGGACTTCCTGTCTCGTGTATTTCTTCTGCTTCCCCCAGGGCCTTTGCACATGCTGGTCCTTCTATCTGGGATGCTTGCCTCTCCTCTCTTCTCTCACTTAAAACATCATGGGTGTTTGGATCTCAGCTTAACCGTCACTTTCTCAGAGAGGACCAAGCCTCCCTATTACATGCTCAAGTGCCATGTGCCATTCCAGTGGAGTACATGTCCTGGTTATAATTACAACATGTATATGATGACTGCCTCCCCTTCTAAATTATAAGCTCCTGGAAAGAAAGGGGAGCCTGTATATTTTTTTCATCCCTGATGTACCCCTAGCGTCTACCTCAGTGCCTGGCATAGGCACTCCATAAATATTTATTGTGTGCATAAATTAATAATTCCTGAGGGAATTCTAATAGATTTACTACCTCCACCAGCCCCATCCCACATGGTTTCCCTGTCACTGCTGCTGCTGCCATCGAGTCTACAGAGCTGCCACGACTCCTCATCATAATTGCCACTAACAGGTCCGCATAAAGCCAACAGGAGCTAGAGATGGCCTGAGGAGGAACAGCCAAATTCCCAGGCAGTGTAGGTGGTGAGACAGAGTTGGACAATAGGGAGGCGTTCAGGGCAGTGGTTGGTATTAGGATGAGAGAAGCCGAGTGCCAAGTGGGGCAACGGCCTGAGTTGGAATTGTGAACGTGAGTCAAGTCAATGCTGCCCAGGATGGCCTTTCTAAGGAATGCTTGTTGAACGAATACCTGAAAGAAGAACATGCCAAGAATGCGCAGGGTAAGTGCCTGGCGCCTAACAAGCATGATGATGGATTCCGGGGATATTCAAGAGAAGCCTCGGTGAGTGGTGGGGGGTGGGATGTGGAAAATCGAGGAAGGGGGCGTACAGAATGACTCTGGTGTGTAGTTGGGCCCTGCTGCCCTTTACTGAGATGGGGTGCACTGGAGGAGGAGCAGGTTGGGGGAGGAATGCCGAGATGAGCTCTGATGTTCGCATGTTGAGGTGCTTCTGGCTGGGTCAGAGCAGGTTCTGGGGAGTTGCAGAAGCCAGAAGCAGGGGATGGGAGGTGAGGACAGGGGGGTTTCAATGATTATGGGAGGTGCTGGGGAAGAATGTGTTGGGAACAGGGGCGTGACGGGGGAGAACAGATGGTGCTCCATGTCCAAGGAAGAGGGAGGAGCTGGGGTCCAGACCCCAGGCTGGTCCCAGTCAGGAGGAGAGCGAGCCGTGGTAAGAAGGAAGAAAGGTGGGATATGGATGATATGAAAATGTGAAGGAACCTGAGGGAATGTCCCTCTTACGGCTCCTGTTTTCTTTGTGAAGAAGGAGCAAGATCAGCTGCCCAGAGAGACTGGAGAGCTGGGGGCTGAGGGCACGGGGGAGGGTTTGAAAGAGCGGCAGTGAAGCACCGAGAGGGAGCCAGCCGGAGCGGGGAAGAGCCTGCTGAGGGAAGAGGCCAGGATTCCAGTGGCTGCTGCTCTCTACGGGTGGGTGCAGCAGCCCAGGTGGAAACCAGGGTGGTGGCGGCTCCATCAGGGGTGCTGGGTGGGTACAAGGGGAACCTGGGCGGGGGTGGCAGGCAGGGAAGGCTGTGCAGGCCAGAGGGCCTTGGGGTGTGGGGAAAAGGGGGCTGGAGGTCTGGGTGAGTGAGACTCCAGGACCGGCAGACGGGAGCCAGGAAGTCAGAATCAGAAGCACAGAGGGATGTGTCCATCGAGTAGAATGTTTCATTCAAGCTTTAAGAAGATCAGGTGTTTTAGGAAAGACAAGCTCCAGGGCGTGGCCATGGGAGGGAGACTAAAATGGAGATGGGAAGGCCTTTGGAATTGAGAATGTTAATGAACAGAGCAGATGAGGGCCATCACTACCCCGGAGGAGAGGTGGGCTTCCAGGGCACTGAGGAGGGAGGGAGGGGGGTTAACAGCGACGCTGAAGAAACTGGAAGGCTTGTCAGAGGGCACTGGGAAGACTGGGGAGGGAAAGAGGGAACAGGAAGCAGAGGACAAAAAGCAGGGAAGAGCTGGAGGGCCACACAAACTCACAGCTCAGATGGGGAAGGCCGGACAAGGTTTCCCAAACAATCCCCTCTGCGGCCTCTCAGCAGGGGTCAGCACACTGGGGTGCGGCTCTGAGGAATCCAGTCCCATGGACACTCTCTTCATTCAGGCTTCAGTATCTCCTGCTGAGGTCCCCAGAGCAGCCGACTGATCCACAACCTGACTCCAGGGACCCCTCTCTCCAGACCTCTAGTCCCCAGAGTAACCACATCTCAGCGGACAACTCCTCAGACTCAGACACCTCCCCTCTACACCGCCCCCCCCCCCCCCGCCCCGCTCCCGCTCTCCCAACCCCCTCCTCCCGCCCGCAGGATGAACCCCTGACCCCCTGGTCTCTCCAGCCACCTCTTTCTACACAGGCCAGCTCGGGATTACTTGCACCTCCCTGAACTGTCTGTTCTCTGTTGCCTCCGGGCTGTGCACAGGTGGTTCTTCTCCCTGAAAGGGCTTCTCCACCCCTCTGCTGGCTCCTGGCCCTGATCTACTCTTCCTTCGGGAAGCCTTTCCTCATGACCCAAGATGGCCCTTCCTGGGCGTTCCTAGAGCACTGGACTGTCCTTGTCCCAGGCTGACAGCACCGCCATGTCTGCTCCGGCCTGCCTCCCCTGCACGGATGGTTAGAGCTGGGTTTGGGGTCTCCAGCACCTGGTCCAGGGCCAGGCCCATCGTTGACACTCACTAAAAGTGTGTGACTGAATGAGCTAGTTGGTTGAATCGGGCTGGGCTGAGCTGCTGGTGGTCTAATTAGTTCAGAGGAACAGTGTCTTGTTCCTTTTCAATGACCTTTCTGGGCAGTTGTTCTGGGGGGAGAAAGACAAAGTGCTGGGACCGATCGGAAGCACCTGGGGGGCTTTCCATAATGCAGTTGCCCACCTTCCCGGAGGCCATATTGTCTGAGTTAGGCAAGGGTGAGGATGGGGAGGGGGTGACACCTTCACTTTGAGAAAGCTCCCGGGGGAATGCTGACCCTCCCCATCCCCATCCCTCAGAAGCCACTGCTGAAGGCTGAGTTCCAGGTCATCTCTGAGGTGATAACAACCACCCCCTGGAGCTCAAACATCTGAAACCAATGCGCTCGACCTCCCCACGGCACTGCCTTCACCAGGACCACCTTCATGATCCAAACCTCCACCAGCTACCATCGCAGGTGTTCACCACCATCGCCTTCCTCGCCTGGTCCCTCATCCCACAGCCACCTCAGCCACACCCTCAGCACAGCTCGGTCTCAGGGAAGTCGCTCCTGCTGAAGCCCACCTCCCTCTCCCACCAGCGGCCTAGCCATGTCACGAGAGTCACACTTTGGCAACCACTACCCATGGGCAGGCTGTGCCCCGGCTGGGGTCCTTGTCCTTGAGATTCATCTTTGCCCCAGAATTCAATGTCCTTAATTATTGCCATACCTGAGAAGCACGTGTGTGTGTGTGTGTGTGTGTGTGTGTGTGTGTGTGTGTTTCTGAGAGAGCTCATAACTTTCATCGGATTCTAAGAGGATCTTTAAGCCTCTGGGTATGTGCCCCCACTTCATCCCTTAGAAAACTCTTAAAATGTCAAAATGCAATTCAGACACAACTGGCGTTAGACACTTCCTCACCCCCTCATCATAGCCTTTCTAAGTTCTATGTCTTTACAGTTTTCCATGGTCTGTCTTCTCCACAACGTCAGCTCCCTGGGGGCAGGGATCACAACTCTTCACCCTTATTTTCTAGAGCTGCGCCGGCCATAGCTCATGCTTGTATGGGGTTTCCTATAACCAGACAAGCACTTCTTTACCACGAGGTGACACCTCAGGCCACACCTCTCAATTCCCACTGTGCCTCACTGTACAAAAGCCCAGAGCTTACCTTGAAGACAGAGGAAATGGGTCATCTACACTGACCATCCAACTACCTGCTCCAGGCATGTTCACATGTCCAACCAAGGCTTCTAGATGTCTATATCGAGTTCCAGGCTCTCAGCAGATTCAAGTCACACTTCCCCCATCTCCCACTAGTTGCACCCCTCTGCCCTCCCCAACGCATCATCCCAGAGGATTCCCAGTTACTTCATTCCTCTAGAATGGATGCCCTGCACGTGCTCATGCTGCCCAGAGTACCACATGGAGACTGTCCCAGATGCAACGCCCCTGCCCCAGAACACCTTGTTCCATACAGCTCTGCCTACACTCCATGTCCATGCTTGAGTCCCCTTTGCCAAGAAGTTCTCTTTGACCAAATCCATTCCCTCCCTCCCTGCCCCCAGCAGCAAGCACAATTCCTGTCCTCAAGCAGACTTCATCCCATCCTTGGGTCATAGACAGAAATGGGGTCGGGGCTGGAAAGTAGAGAGCTCGTAGGGGTGCAAAGAGGGAACACTGGCCTCCTCCCCCAGGATGGTGAGGACTGCCTGGAGTTGCAATTATCACAGTGCTCCAGGAATTCAAGTGCCATCAGCAGGTTCCAAGTAGCCTCATGAAGCAATAGGAGACAGCCCTGGGCCTCCAGGATTTGTCCAGCAGAGCTGGGCAGGGCTCTGCTCCCTCAAGGTAAAGGGCACAAAGTGGGGTTGGGGGCTGAGGTCAGGTTGAGAAGGGAGAGGTCTATATTTCACAACTCTGCGGTCAATTCCAGGGGAGCAGGCAACCCCCAGACTCTTGGCTTACCAGAGCTGGGAAGAAAGTTAGTGATTGCCTGTCTGTCGGTGGTTCTGGGCCTGGGGCTGCATGAAGGCTGGAATGGGGGTTCTCAAGCTGTTTGTAATGATTCATTGGGTGCACCGGGCTCTGAGCATTTCCCTGACATGAGGCTGCAATCGAGTAACTCAGCCATAAAGAGCCTCTGCTTTTCCTGGAATTCTATCAACCCAGGGTGGCACTGCTCGCTATCTGCAGCAGATCTGAGTCGGCTTCATACATCTTCCGTTAACAAGAAACGGGGAAACAAATTAATCATTACTTACATGCAGTCTGCTCAGTCGGCAACATTTTTCAAAGCATGACCTCCACGGCAGCGGTGGGGGCGGGAATAGATAACAGAAGGTGCCGGAGCTGGTGAAAAGGTAGGAAACGATTAACCACTCCAACCCTGCAGAGAATGCAGCTGAGGTCCAGAGAGGCAAAGAGTTTTTTCAAGTTTGCGCAGCACACTGTGAACAGATATAAAACTTGAACACAAGCGTCCGACTCCTAGACCAGAGCACTTTCCACGAGGCCACCTGCCCGCCCCACCTTCCCGGGGACCTCAGAGACGCTCATTTTACATTTGTGGGTCAATAATCTTCATGGGAGCCAGTCTTTTTTTATTTACATTTTTATTGATTGATTAATTTTAGAGAAAAAGAGAGAGAGAAACGTAGACTTGTTGTTCCATTTATGTATGCATCCATTATGTTGGTTCTTGTATGTGCCCTGACCAGAGATCGAACCTGCAACCCTGGCGGATTGGGACAAGGCTCCAACCGAGCTATCCAGCCAGGCCGAGAGCCAGGCTTTCAAACACCCTCTCGTTTTCTCTCTTGAGTCTTTGACCAACTATTTGTTCAAGGGTAAGTGCCAAGAGAGTCCGTACTATATCATTCTATTTTTATGAAGTACAAAACCAGATAAAATTGATCTATGCTGTCACAAGCCAGGACAGCAGTTGCCCTTGAGGGAGGTGGTGACTGGGAGGGGGACGAGAAGAGTTCTTGGGTGCTGGTCACATTCTGTCTCTTGATCAGGGTTCTGGCTACACGGGTGTGTTTAGTTGGTGACAATGTCTCAGGCCGTATGTTTGTAATGCATACTAATGTATGTTCGTAATACTCCAATTAAAAGATTTTAAAGGTACATGGTCTATAAATACTTATCATTGATTGATGAAAGCACACTGAGAATGTTTCTAAGAAGTGTTTTCAATATTGGACAAAGCTGCACCCCAGTCCGTGGCCTGCAGGGCTGTGGAGGTTTTCCCTGCCCCCACCACTTGGCTGGTCAGTCAAAGGACCCGTTGGGGGTAGGAGCTTCATCATGACCAATGACCTCTGGCCAGTTCACACCCAGCCTCCTGGGATTAGTACCACAGTTTGCAGTGAATAAGGACCCTGAGGGGATGCCCAGCCTGGTGGCAAAGATAGGGCCTGTCCCGATGGGAAGGAAAGCAAGGAACGGCAGACATTAAATGCCTTCTTGAGAAAAGGACAGCTAGAACCCATGGCCTGGTGTGGCTTGATCTGTGGGCTGACCCAGGCAGACACAATGACATCATCTTCCAGATAGTTTCTGACTGGCCCTTGTGGGAGAAGGATGCATCTGTGCGCCTGGGAACATGTCTTTGCTCTCGGTGGTCCATCTGCCTGGAACACTGTGCCCTCCCCTTGTCTCTCCCTGGCAACATCCTAGGTAGGCTCCTAGGCTCGGCTTAAAGGTCTCATGTGGCCTGATACCTCCCTGCCTCCCAGGCAGAATTACTCCTGCCCTGCAGCTCTGGGCCCACTGTTCGACCTTGCACTTGGCCCCAGACTCAGAAGAGTGGTGTGTGTGCTGTCTCCATGCCTGGACTGAGGGCAAGAACTCAAACCCCAGCTCTCCCTGGATTATTTTATGGACAAATATGTGCATGGAGCTCTGGGATTAGAGTTAATTCCTCTAAACAACAAAAAAATCATTAGCAGATTAATTAAGAGCCCTGTTTAGAGTGCTAATTCAAAGGCTAATAATCTTTTCATTTAAGCAAGGTCTGATGCTTTGATACGACCTGTCTGTCATTGTGTTACAGTATTGATTGAAGCTGGGCCCTGGCTGTGGAATTGCCTGAGTATGCAATTCACACATAATTCCTCTAATAACTCAGGCACATTTTTCCCTTCTTACTGATAAGCGTTATAATGGCTATAATAAGCTAAGGAAACCTCAGATGAAACAAAACATGACTACACTTGTCTATAGAGGTATAGCCATGAATTTCATGAATGCATTTCCTAAGATTTTTTTTGTGTGGATGTTTGCCCAGGTTTTGATCAGAATATGACCTATATGATTGACTTAATAGCATTCATTTATTGATTTATTCATTCAGCATGTATATCAGCCCTATCATAATACTAGACTCTATGCCAGAAGCCCTGGGAAATACTTTCAAGTAAATAAGACATGATCCCTGCCTTCAAAGAGTTTGTCTTTGAGATTGGTGATCCCAGCAACCCCAGGAGAATACAAGATGCTATAAGAGAAGTACTAACAAGACTGTCAGAGGAAGGCAGATCCTGAATGGAGAGTCTGAGGAAGTTCCCTGGAGGAGGTAGCATTTGGGTGATAATGAATTGAAAATGTAGGATTTTGTTCATAGTGACATGTATTTTTCCTTCTATAAAAGTAATCCATGCTTCAGAATGGCCAAAACAAATCTTTAAATAAAAGAACAAAGTTGGAGGAGTCACACTTCCTGATTTACACTTGATGCAGTGCACTCTGTATCAAGTATCAGGACTGTGTGGTGTTGGCATTGGATACGTATAACAGATCAAAGGAAGAGACTGACGGTCCAGAAAAAAATCCATATGTTTATGGGTAATAGATTTTCAGCAAAGATGCCAAGACAATCAATGAGGAAAGAATAATCTTTTCAATAAGCAATGCTGGGACAACTGGATATCTACATGCAACCAAATGAATTTGGACCCTTAAACTAAAATTAAGTCAAGATGATCAAAGACCTAAATGTATGGGGTAAAACTATAAAACTCTCTTTGACATTGGAGTAGGCAATGGCTTCTTAGATATGACATCTGAAGCACAAACAACCAAAAAAATTGGAAATCATCAGAATTTTAAAAATTTGTGCTTCAAAGGACATCATCAAGAACATGAAAAAAAGCAACCAATAGGATAAAAGACAATATTTGCAAATCATCCTATCTAATAAAAGTCTAGCATCCAAAACATATAAAGAACATTTATAACTCAACAATTCAACAATAAAAAAGACAACCTAATTTTAAAAATGACAATGGATTTGAATAGATATTTCTCATATATATATATATATATATATATATATATATATATATATAAATATGTGTGTGTGTGTGTGTGTGTGTGTGTTTGTGTACAAATGGCCAATAGGCACTTAAAAATGCAAATGGATACCACTTCATACCCAGGAGTTTGGCTATAATAAAAAACACAGACAATAACAAGTATTGACAAGGATGTGAAGGAACTGAAACCCTCATACATGACAATGTAACTCTCATACGTAGCAATGTAAAATTGTGCAGCCACACCACACTGTAGAGAACAGTGTGGTGTTTTCTCAAAAAGTAAACATAGAATTACCAGATGATCCAGCAATTCCACTCCTATTCCTCAGCTTCTCCAAGGTCAGCTGGCCCTTGGGTGGTGTCTTAGAGGACAGGTCAGGGCCTACCTGGCTCGGGTGGGGGGCAGAGATCCCGGGTGCAGCTCGGAGGAGGCGATAGGGATTGGAACACTGAGGACACCAGGGACCAAGCCTGTGTTACCTCAGGTCATCCTCACAATGCCCCCAAGAGCTGGGTCTGTTACTGTCTTCATTTTGCATATGAGCACACGGAGGCAAAGGGAGGTTAAGCAACTTTGCCTGAGGTCACTGAGCCAGTAGGTGGTAGAGCCAGGAGTCTAACCCACCCTGACTCCACTTTGGGTACAGAAAGACCAGGAAGCAGGGTACTGAGGAGGCAGATGATGCTGGGATTCTCCAGGTGGCAAAGGGCGGGGGCATTTCCGGCAGAAAGAACAGTTTGTGCAAAGGTGCGGAGGCGTAAAAGGGTATGTCCTGTTCAGGGTGGTGACTAACTCTATGGCCAGAGTGAAGGGTGTGTAGGGAGGAGTGGCAGTAGATGGAGTGGGAAAGTGGTGCTGGAGCCAAGGTAGAAAGAGTGTGGCTTCCAGACCAGGAGCTGGGGGGTTGAGAGGCCATAGGAGGCATTAAGCAAGCAGGTGGATGACAGTGGTAAACTTGGGTTTGCATGATGATCTGTGGTTTACCCGGGGCTCCCAGAGGTACATCATGCCGATCCTGGGAGCCAGCCCATTTTACAGATTAGCAAACAGGCTCAGAATGGTTATGAGACCTGCTCAGGCCACAGAGCAATTAACAACTGGCCCCAAACCCAATGCTGTAGCCCCCACAGGACACTGATCCAAAACTCAGGGCATAATGAAATAAAGAGGAAAGCAGAGTCCTGCGTGAGCTCCTGATTTCCCCAGCTCTGCTCCTGCGCAGCCTTGTTAGATATGACATCTGAAACACAAACAACCAAAAAAATTGGAAATCATCAGAATTTAAAAAATTTGTGCTTCAAAGGACACCATCAAGAACATGAAAAAAGCTGTCCCTGGAATCCACATTACTGAGCACCCCCTCTCTGAGCTTCTGCCTGGGACTCCCAAGGGGAATGAGACTATACCTGCTCTCTGGAGATCCCAGCCAGGGGTGAGGTGTGAGAGTAGAGTTGGGTACACATACACAGAAAATTCTAACACATGGACAACGTATTGTTTGAAATTGCCCAGCAGCTGACATTGTGAGAAGGAGGAGAGGTACATAACCCGCAGGGATGCAGAGTTCAGCTGGCCACTAGCTACCAGTTGGGGACTCTGTGCAAATCAGTTAACCTGTCCCTTCAGGCCCTGAAAAGCACTGGGGTCAATACATATTTTTATTTTTGTTTTGTTTTGTTGTTTTTTTAAAATATATTTTATTGATTTTTTACAGAGAGGAAGAGAGAGGGATAGAGAGTTAGAAACATCGATGAGAGAGAAACATCGATCAGCTGCCTCTTGCACACCCCTTACTGGGGATGTGCCCACAACCAAGGTACATGCCCTTGACCGGAATCGAACCTGGGACCCTTGAGTCCGCAGGCTGACGCTCTATCCACTGAGCCAAACCGGTTTCGGCACAATACATATTTTTAAATGAATGCACTTCTGTTTCTTGCATGTTAAGCGGAAGTAATAGTAATACTGTTGACTGAGGGCTCCCCAGAGCCAGCCTCCACCCACTTCCAAGCTCACTGTCCTGTCCTCAGACACCGACATCCCCCGCCCAGCAGCCCTGGCACGTCCCCCCACTGCAGTGTCAATTGTGCCACCAAATCATATCTTGAAAGGAGGGTTATACCTGCTAGTGGATGGATGAAGCAAGTAGTAGGACGAGAACCACGACGGCAGCGGAAATAGAACGCACGAACAACAGTGCACTCTTAGGCGAGAGGTCTGCGTCTCAGCAGGTGAGGGGAAGCCCGGGGAGGAGGAGACCACCGCTGCAACAGGAGTTTCTCCACTCGACCCCCCATGGGCCAGACCTGATCATGCTCCCTTTCTGAGGGGAAGTGCCAAGGACAGCCGTGCTCACACTCTGGACCCTGGACGGATCTTCCCATCGTTAGGGCCTGCCCTTTTCCTGGCTAGCTTAGTGCCCCATCCCACACTCCCACAGTGGTTACTTCTACAACCACCCAAGCATGTCAAACTCGCGCACCGCGGGCCGCATGCGGCCCACAATGAATACTTTTGTGGCACAGCCCATATAACGGTATGTAAGAAATGTTTTTAAAATTTTTCATAACTTAATTTTTACAGTATCCTGTTATACACAATTATTAATAACAAACTACAACGTTCACTAATGACTGATTACTATAATCATGTTGCATTCATTTCCCTTACATGCCTTATGCGCAGGCGCACCATTTCTCTCCACTAATACTAGCAGCAAATATTTTAGCAGCCGATTGCCACGTCATTAGTCTTGGACTGACTTGTTTGGTGTCCATAACAGGAACTATTTCACTTTCAGAGAACAAGAAAAATAGGTTTATTTGCATTACGCTTCTTAATTTGTGCAGTTATTCAGTGTCTGGTAAGTAAATGTTCAAGAAAAAATATTAATGTTTATTAAAATGTTCTATTATTTTATGTTAATGATTACTCATTTATTTCAGCCCTTTGTATTCAGCATGTCTCTATCGAAATAAACCTATGTTTCTGTGAAAATTGAAGATTTTTGTTTTTTTGCGGCCCACATAAACTTAAACCTTGTTTATTTGGCCCGTGTTAGCCTTTGAGTTTGACATGCTTGCAACCACCGACAATTCTCACTAATGCACCCACTCTAGGCCAGTACTGGCTAAAAGCGTGGCTTTTGGAGTTAGGCCAAGTGCCTGGCATGATGCCTGGTATATAGTAGACATACAATGATTGATCATCACCATCTCAAGTCTTCACAATAACCACTGGACGGCAGCGAGCTTTGGCGTTTGCTGTCCTGGGTTCAAGTCTCAGCTCCACCACTTTCTAGGTGTGTAACCTTGACAAATTGCTCAAGAACTCTATGCTTCAGTTTCCTCCTCATCGCTAAAGTGGGGATGATGACAACAGCTCCCACCTCATGGAGCTGACATGCAGACTACATATCGTCATCATGTCATTAAAGCACTTAGCACAATGCTTGGAAGATGGTAAACACTCGATAAATGTTAGCTATTGCCAACCATTCCCCTATGTTAGAGACAGGAAATAGAAGGAGGGAGAAGTTAAGTAACTTGATCCAGGTCACTGAGCTTAAGGGGTGGAACCAGGACTTCACCCCAGGGCAGTTAGTTTGACTCCAAAGTCAGAGTTCTCTCAGCTTTTTCATGTGGCCCCTCGTCTCCTAAATTTAAGCCAGAAATACATTGTTTAGAAATATCCTAAGTGTAACAGCAGTGGGCTGTGAAACTTCAAATATATTTAAATCTACAAGTTCATGATTTTAAAAGAATCATTTATTTCTTCCGGAGATGCTAAGGAAGTAACTCATTATTGTGAAATTGTAAATAAAGGGGAAAGAATCAAGCACCGATCTACTTTTTTTTTTTTTAATATAGTTTATAAAAGTTAACTCCGGTTAACCAAATAGTTGAGGGAGGAAGTTTCTCTTAGTAAAAGTATTTCAGTTCTTTCTTTTTTTTTTTTCAATTACAGCTGACATTCAATATTATTTTATATTAGTTTCAGGTGTACGGCATGGTGGTTAGACAATTATATAATTTATGAAGTGATCCTCCCGAAAATTCTAGCACCCAGCTGGCATCATACACAGTTAAAAGTATTTCAGCTATTTCATGCAGAAAGAAATGATAGAACGTCACTATTTTGCAACGCTTAATGAAATAATGTGTCCAGGGGTTTTTCATTCGTAGCTGCTTTCACGGTGTGTCTCCGCACAGGAGGGAACACCAGCCCCTGGGAGTAACTTCCCAAATGTTGAACCTGGATCATATCGAGCCTCTGGCTACAGGGACACGGCCGGACTTCAGACTGTGGGAAACTCTACGGGACAAATGGCCTGTGTGTGTTTCTTCCAACAAATATATTGTAAGGGGCGGGGAAGGAAAGGGGGCACCTATAGTTTAAAGTTGAGAGAGAGGCATCAATAATTTATAATACATAGACTTTATTTGAACCCCGATTTAAACAAATGTTTTAGAAATGGGACAACTGGAGAATTTGAACAGTTATTGGATATTTGATGATATTAGTACATTACTGTTCATTTTTTAGGTACACTAATGGTAGTGTGGCTATTTTTCAAAATCCCTTTCTCTTAGAGGTACATACTGAAATGTTTATAGATGAAATTATATAACGTCTGATAGTTGCTTCAAAAGAGCCCAGGGGCATAGAAGGACTTGGTAGGACATAAGTCTATAGTCAATGAGGTGGGGTAATGAGCACATGGGAGTTCATTATATTATTTCTCTCCACTTTTGTGTGTTTAAAACTTTCCATAATAAAAACCAAAAGGAGGAGCTGAGTGATATAAAACCATTTTGTCTTTATAACCCGTCTCCCCAGCAGTAAGTGAGGGAACTAGACTCCTAACATTGAGTGTTGACCACTTGGCGGGCACAGTTCGAAGTCCTTGGTTTGCTTTCAGTCATTGACTCTCTGAACCGTCCTGTGGGCAGGGACTCTGTCTCGTGCCCATTTGAGAAGTGAGGAAACTAAGGTCTAAAGAGGTTAGTACCTTGGCCAAGATCCAGCCCCAGAGCCCCCTTGCGGCTTAAGTTCTACGATGGGCTGCTTCCCAACACGCAGCGCTCGCCGCCCGTCCAGCTGAGCTCCTCTGGGAGACTCTCCGTGTTCACAGGCCCTCCCTGGCCCTGCTGCCTCCCTACCTTGCCCGCTGCTGGGCGAAGAGGCTTGCTGAGGGTGGGGACTGTGGGAACCTACCAGTGGGACCCCACCTTGAGAGTTGAGGTGTGTGAGACGGGTGCTCTTGAGAGTCACTGACCCATGAGTTGGGCAAGGGTGGGGCCCCGGTTTGAAGTGGGAGCAGAGCTGTGCCAGGCAGGAGTAGCTGAATGTTTCCTCCCTCCCTGGCTGCACCAGCGGCCTTCACCATCCTGGCCCGAGGAGGGAGACCTGCTGAACTCTCCCCCTGGTGCGTGTGTGCCTGTGAGGAAGGGCAGGCAGGCTGCAGGAGTGGGGAGAATCCGCTCCTTTGGAGCGGGCAGAGAGGCAGGAGGTGAAGACAATGGCCTCGGGGTGTCCCCACTGCCTATTCCCAGTTGTCTTCCGGCTACCGGCTACAGATATATATGAGTTTGGCCTCCCTGCTCTCCGAAGGTCATAATATAAAGGATTTAAGATTAAAATCTCCAAACATTGTGAGTGCTGTAGCCACCCAGGCAGACCCATCTCCCAACAGTTCTCTGCTGTCTAGATCCTCTCCCCATCCTATCCCTCACCTGATTCATTAATTCAGTTCGTATTTTCAAGCACTTTCTCTATGGCAGGCACTATGGTTGGCACTGAGGACATAGAGATGACTAGAACAAGGCCTTATTTACCTCAGGGAGGCAGACGTGAACTATGTGGAATATGAGGGTGAAAGAGAAGATGCCTGCTCCTCCATCCCCTCTTCCCAGCCCCTTGTCAAATGTCCCTCTCCATCTCCAGCCTCGTCTGGATGCATCAAGCTCCATCTGAATCTCCCCCATAATATCTGCCCGTGGCTTTCCCTCAGAAGATCAGGGGGAAGGGAAGGTTCCATCTAGGTCAGCAAAGTTCAGCATAAAGAAACACATGAGACACAAATCATGTGGTATGTAATTTGAATTGTTTTAATACATGAAAAAAAGCAAAAAGGACAAGTAGAAGTATTTTTAATAATATGTTTTATTTAACACACTATCCCCAAAATATTGTCACTTCGACATGCAATCAATATTAAAAAATCACCAATAGCATGTTTTACATTCACTCTTCCTACTATCGGGGAAACCCAGTGTGTGCCTTCCACTTACAGGGCACCTCAACCTGGACTACCCACGTACCAGGCGCTCAGCAGCCACGTGTGGCGAGTGGCCACCACGCTGGACCGCGCAGGTCTGGATGATCAGCCTTGGGGCTCAGCCTGCTTTACTTCGCTTTGGAGCTGGAAACTCAACTCCATTACCCTGGGAACAGGCTCCATCTCTTTGAGAGACTTGGCCAGGAAGAAGGGCGGCTGCTACCGCATGTCCCTGCCCAGAGCCCAGCCCAGGGTGTCAGGCAGGAAAGTGGGCTGAGGCTGGGCCAAGGGTGTGGCCCATTAATCTGAGGACTGGGGCCCAGGGATCGCAAGGGAGCTCACCCGTGGGCTCCGAGGACCCCAATGTGGGCACATGAAGAGTCCAGAGATGCCACATCCTCACTCTGCCCTCTCCTCCTTCCTGCGTGCCTTTCCTCTTCCTCCAACTGCATCTGCCAAAATGCTACGTTCAAAATGCTTAAGCTACAAAATGAAGGGAGAAAAGAAAGTGTAACAAAGCAAAGAGACCAGAAGAAAGCACACCTATATTTGAACCATATGGTTTTCTCTGGATTTTAGAACTAGGAAACCATTTTCTTCTTTCTACTCTTCTTTAAAACTTTTTTTCCCTTATGAATTAATTACTTAAATAATCTGAAAAAGCAATCTGTGTTAATAGATGTTGTTAAAAATCCTGCCTGGTCTTCAAAGACACGTTAAAATGCCAGTTCCCCTGAGGCCTTCCTCCACATCACTGTCCTCTGTTGTGGTTCTAACAAAGGCCTGGCCTGTACTGAGTTTAACTGTGGGCCTGTCTTCTCTCCAGACCCTTGAGGGTGGGGTCTGCATCTCCACATCACCCGAAGGCCTGCCACGTGCCTGCCACCTAGGGGCTCTCTGCACTCTGTGGGATGGAAGATGGAGGCAAGCTAGAGCTCAAAGACTCCAACTAGAAAGTAGGACCATATCAAACTAAAAAGCTTTTGCACAGCAAAGAGAACAATTAACAGAGTGGAAAGGCAACATATAGAACGGAGTAGAAATCTGCAAACCATACATCTGATAAGAGATCAATATTCAAAAAATATATAAGGAACTCCTCTAATTCGATAGCAAATAAAACCACCCAAAATGATCTGATTACAAAACAGGCAGAGGACTTGAATAGACATTTCTCAAAAAAGAAAAGAAAAAAAAAGAAGACATACAAATGGCCAACAGGGATAGACATACCTCAGAGAATTGCAGGTTTGATTCCAGACCATCGTAGTAAAGCCAGTACCACAATAAAGCAAGTTGTAATCTTTTTGCTGGTGCAGTGTCTTGCCTTCAATTTACAAAAAATACAACATCTGTGAAGCTCAATAAAGCAAAGCGCAATACAACAAGGTCTGCCTATATATGAAAATATGCTCAGCGTCACTCATCGCCAGGGAAAGGCAAATCAAAACTACAGCGAGAGCTCTGGCTGGTTTCGCTCCGTGGTTGGAGTGCTAGCCTCCGAACGGAAGGGTCAAAGGGTTGAAGGGTCGCGGGTTCAATTCCCAGTCAAGGGCACATATCTGGATTGCAGGTTCAATCCTAATGTGATCTCTCTCTCTCTCTCCTTTTCTCTCCCTCTTTCTCTCTCCTTCCTGCCCTCCCTCCCTTCCACTCTCTCTAAAAAATTAATGGAAAAAAATATCCTCGGGTGAGGATTCACAACAACAACAACAAAGACCCTACAGTGAGATACCACATGACATCTGTTAGTATGGCTATTATAACAAAATAATAACAAATATTGATGAGGAAGTGAAGAACCTGGAACCCTGGTGTACTGCTGGTAGAAATGTGAAGTGGTGCGCCGTTGTGGAAAACAGCATGGCAGTGACAGTTCCTCAAAAAAATTTAAACTAGAACTCCCACTTCTGGGTATTTATCCAAAAGAGTTGAAACCAGGATCTCAAAGAGATATTTAGACTTCCATTTTCACTGAAGCGTTATTCACAAGAGCCAAAATGTGCAAACCACCTAACTGTTCTTCGGTGGATGATTAGGGAGAGGAAATGTGTACAATGAAATATCATTCAGCCTTAAAAAAGGAAATCCTGCCGTAGATGACAACATGGATGGACTCTGAGGGCTTTATGTTAATGCTGCAAGATTCTACTCTTATGAGGTAGAAACGGTCAACCTCAGAGAAGCAGAGTGTCAAATGGCGGTTGCCAGGAGCTGGGGGGAGGGGTAATGGAGTGTTGCTATTTAACGGGTATAAAGTTTCAGTTATGCAAGATGAATAAATTCTAGAGATCTGCTGTACCACACCGTGACTATAGTTAAAGAACATTGTATTGTACACTTAAAATTTAAGAGCGTAGATCTCATGTTAAATGTTCTTACCACAAAACATTTTTTTTAAAAAGAATTCAAAGTTCTCGAGAGGCACCGGCCCAGGTAAACTTGCCCTCAGTTCTAGCTTCAGCCCCTGCTGTAGGGGTGCAGCCTGAGTCTCTTGTTTTCTGGGCTCCCTCCAGCCCTCCTGGGACCCCTTGGCACAGTCTTTAAGTTGGGTGGGAGTGTGGGGGGTGGAGGAGCCCGTGATGGTGGCTGGGCCTTGGCGGTGGTCTTGTTTGGGAAATGGGACCCTGGGCCAGCTCATGTTCTGGCCTCTTTCCAGAAAAAGTCTACAGATCTGTCTCATGCCCATGACTATCAACTGTTCTAGGAAAATATCTTTTTTTTTTTTTTTTTAATAAAGCTGAGCAACCCAGCCCATGTGGCTCAGTGGTTGAGTGTCGACCTATGGAGGTCACGGTTCGATTCCCAGTCAGGGCATATGTCTGGGTTGCAGGCTCGATCCCCAGTGTGGGGCGTGCAGAAGGCAGCCAATCAATGATTCTCTCTCATTGTTGATCTCCCTCTCCCTTCCTTTCTGAAATCAATATATATTTTAAAGCTGAGCAAACACTTGCACCAGGCCTGAGACGTCCCCCAGACCTCACTGTCAAAGTGCTACAGAGAACAGGCTTCACAGCCTCGGCCACAGATACCACTGAAATATTTACGAGGTTCCTGGCTCGTGAAACAGCGTTGCGCTTAGGAGAAAGGAAAGGGCCGTGCACGCGTGAGGTACCTACAACATATCACACACTCATGGGTTTTACTCTCATTAAAGCCTCGTGGCCCAGTGAAGGAGCTGACATTCCCCCACTTAACTGGCTTGAAGACTGAGTGTCTGAGGCAGGACTGCATGGAGGACTCCAGCTGTGGGAGACATTGGCCAAGTCACTTAACCTCTCTAAGTCTCCGTTTCCTCATCTGTACCATGAAGATCATGTGAGGACCTACCTCCATTGTCAGGACTAAATGAAACAATCCACATAGCACACTTAGCTCAGAGCCTGGCATATAAGTGCTCAGTAAATGTTAACTTTTATTATTATTGCTCAGTCACATCCCTGCTCTGCACTGCTCTGAGGTTTCTTTCCCCACCTCTCTCTCCTTGGCCAGGAACCGTGCTTCCATGTTATTCCTCTGGGGATGGCTTGCCCCCTGCCAACGACCACCTGGAGACTGAATACTTACCCAAGGAAATACATTTCTAATGGTGACATTTTGAGCCTGGTGTGGGGTTGGCCAAGGGTAGAAGGTTGGAAAGGGAATCCCTTAAATCCTACCTCTTGGGCAATTGTCTCTTGTGTCTTGCCTCGCTCATCCTCCAACCTCACACTGGGCCAGGCCATCTTGGGATAAGCACAAAATTAGTGTCTCGGAGAGAAACCAAGATGGTGGCATAGGTAAACACCTCAACTGCTGCCTCTCACAACAATTTCAAAACTACAACTAAAAGACAAAACGAACATCATCCAGAACCACAGGAAAGCTGGCTGAGTGGAAATTCTACAACTAGAAGAAAAGAGGAAAGCACACGGAGAATCAGAGGAGCTGCAAAAGGCTGAGGTATGGAGACACGTGCGTGGGTGGCTGAGTGCCTGGCTGGCTTTCTCTAGTGGGAAGGAGACAAAATCTCCCAACTGCGCTGAACCCCAGTTCCGACTGCACTGAACCCCAGTTCTGGGCAAGACCCTGGGGACCCAGGCTTATACGGGGGGAATCTGGACTGTCAGGCAGAAACTCAGGGGAGCTGCGAAAGGCAGAGGTCTGGAGGCGCGCATGCGAGTGCGCGAAGAGAGGACTGACTGCTGAATGCTGCTGGCTTTCTCTAGCGGGTGGGAAACGGAAGCTCCCCCACTACGCTGAACTCCAGTTCCAGGCCAGAATCTGGGAATCCAGATTCATTGGGGGAGAAACTGGACTGTCTGGCAGTGGGCGAAACTCGAGGGTGGCTTACTCTTAGAGGTGCTTGCAGCGATTACCGAGGGACACAGAGACCCAGGGGCATCATAGGGCAGGTCTGACGGGAAGCCAAGACTGTCTGCTCAGCCCTGAGACTCTGCCCCATCCAAGCTGAGCACAGAGGCTTTGCAATTTTGCAAGTCTTGTCTCATAAGGCTGTCTCCATCACAGAAGTTCTCCCATAGTAGACACAGCTGATCCTCACAGCCAATTGTCCTGGAGGTCAATTCCTCCCAGTGATACTAACAACAATCAAGACTTAACTACAACAAGGCTGTACACACAGTCCACAAAGGGGTGCACCAAGAGTGTCCACCTCAGATAACTAGGGAGGCTGAGCCACTGGGCCATATAGAACACCTAGCACACAAAGCTACCCTACCAACTCAGGGAAGCAGCGAAAATGTGGAGACAAAGAAACAGATCACAAATTAAAGAAATGGAGGAAAACAAACAACTAGATATAGAGTTCAAAACCACGGTTATAAGGTTTTTCAAGAATTTTCTAGAAAAGGCCGATAAATTTAGTGAGACCCTCGAGGATATGAAAAAGGACCAACTAGAAATTAAACATACACTGACTGAAATAAAAAATATACAGAGACCCAACAGCAGACTAGAGGAACGCAAGAATCAAGTCAAAGATTTGAAATACAAAGAAGCAAAAAAACACTCAACTGGAAAAGCAAAAAGAAAAAAGAATCCAAAAATTTGAAGATAGTGTAAGAAGCCTCTGGGACAACTTCAAGCAAACCAACATCAGAATAATGGGGGTAAAAAAAAAAAAAAAGAATAATGGGGGTGCCAGGAGAAGAGAGAGAGCAAGATACTGAAAACCTATTTGAAGAAATAATGACCGAAAACTTCCCCCACCTGATGAAAGAAATAGACTTACAAGTCCAGGAAGCACACAGAACCCCAAACAAAAGGAATCCAAAGAGGACCACACCAAGACACATCATAATTAAAATGCCAAGGGCAAAAGACAAAGAGAGAATATTAAAAGCAGCAAGAGAAAAACAGTTAATTACCTACAAGGGAGCACCCATACGATTGTCAGCTGATTTCTCAACAGAAACTATGCATGCCAGAAGGGAGTGGCAAGAAATATTCAAAGTGATGAGTAGCAAGAACCTACAACCAAGATTACTCTATCCAGCAAAGCTATCATTCAGAATTGAAGGTCAGATAAAGAGCTTCACAGATAAGAAAAAGCTAAAGGAGTTCATCAACACCAACCCAGTATTATATGAAATGCTGAAAGGTATTCTTTAAGAAGTGGAAGAAGAAGAAAAAGGTAAAGGTAAAAATTATGAACAACAAATACATATCTATCAACAAGTGAATCTAAAAATCAAGTGAATTAAAAATCTGATAAACAGAATAAACTGGTGAATATAAAAGAATCAGGGACATAGAAAGGGAGTGGACTGAAAATTCTCAGGGGGAAAAGGGTGTGGGGGGTGCGGGAAGAGACTGGACAAAAATCATACACCTATGGATGAGGACAGTGGGGGGGAGGTAAGGGCAGAGGGTGGGGTGGGAACCGGGTGGAGGGGAGCTATGGGGAAAAAAGAGGAACAATTGTAATAATCTGAACAATAAAGATTTATTAAATTAAAAAAAAAAAACACAAAAATTGGTGTCTTACATTTTCCTTTCTCCATGCCTTTATTTGTGTGCCATTCTGGTTTCCTGAAGGGCCTCCCTCCCTATCTCTGCCACCCTGTCCCTGTGGAGTCCTACTCTTTTCTTCAAGATGCAGTTCAAAAGACGCCTCCCCCCAATCTTTTCTGATCTTCCAACCAAATATGACCATCCTTTTTTTGAACTTCCCAAAAACCACACGTGATTTATTTTCATGGCTTTGTCTGAGGGATACTGGGGGACACAGAGCTATATCTCTGCTACACTTGACATTCCGGAATTTTATGTGTTTTTTGTAGCCTGCAATACAAGTCAGTGCTGGTTATAAGCTTCTGAACAATGATGAAGATCGTGTCCATTCAACACACAGTGGGTGCCTTAGACTGCTAGCTCCTTGAGGGCGTGGATGGGTATTGTGCATTTTGCCTTCCTAGCACTTAGCACCGCGCTGGCACATAGTAAGTTCTCCATGAATGGTTCCGAATGAGTGTTCACAACAATAGCTCTCAGGCCTCCCATGTCAGGCACTGCATATGGGAGCTCACTGAATGCTCACCGTCACCCTCTGAGACAGGCACCAATATTCCCCGGTAAAAAGCAAGCCCCACAGGGCAGGGATTTGCGTCGTTTGTGTTCACTGCTGTACATACATCAATGCTTGCGATGTAGTAGGCTTTCACTAAATAGTGGTTGAATGAGTGAATTAATGAGTTTCCATTTTACAGCTGAGGAAACTAAGCTCAGACAGGGCCAATGAACTTGCCTAAGGTCACTCACATAGTAAGTGGCGAGGTCACCTCTTTGCACCACATGGACCTGAATCTAAAACCTTTGTTCTTCATCACTGAACTCTACCAGGTGGAAGAGATGGGGTGGGGCTGGCAGGATTGAGATATACAGTCCTCTCTTTAAGGAGCTTTCCACCTGGTGGAGAAGCAGAAGTGCACATACTCATAGCACAACATGTGACTGGAGCGGAACCTGTGACTGTTTCAGGAATCAGGGAGGGCAGGCCCAACACCACGCCCAGGGGAGGGAAGTGACTTCTGAAGGGCCTGGATACTGCAAGGCCAGCGGAGGAGGTGGGGATATTGACTCTACACTCTGCTCCCCTGCCCCAGCTCCTAGCAAGGGCCCAGGAATGGTGGGCTGGAAGGAGGGGGTGGGAGGGAGAGGAGAGACAGGAATGTGGTTCCACACCTTAAGCAATCCTGCAGCTGAGAAGAGGGGTGTCGATGCTTGCCAAAGGCTTCTGTCCCTGTGCCTTGGAGACTGTATCTGGGCAGGCAGTGCGTCTTGGTGTGAGGGGGGCGGGAGGCAGGAATGGACGCCTTGAGTAGAGGGGTTGTGTAACCAGGCTTTGGCTGGCCAGCACAGGATGTCTGGTTCTTTGCTGTAGGGCCGTTAGGAGGAGGAGGAGGTAGGAAAGGAGAGTCATAGGGGGCCAGGGACCTGCACGGCAATGACAGGCTTTGAAACTTGTGGAGGCAGCCCCGCCGAGGCACAGGTTACACTCAGCATGCACTGGGATGCCTGGGCTCAGCTAGCCCACTACCTCGGGCAGAAACTTGCCTGCTGTGAGCAACCTGGGCTCTAGCGCCTGCCTCGGCCCCACCCCATCACTGGCCTCAAGTGGGCAGGTTCTCTCTTTACCCTGGGGAGCCGCGGGGCCAGGCGATGGAATAGAGGCCGGTGCAGGCTGGTGTACAGGTCCGTGGTTGGGGTGAGGATCTGGGGAGAGGTGCCTGGATAGCTCTGATTCTGCCCACTTAGGACCCCTGAAAACCTCCCAACTCACCCCTCACGCTCAGTCTAAGTGTCACTGACACAGTCTTGGGCTGATGGACTTTTCTCACCTTGGCTTGGCCCCCAAAATGTCATGTAAGTTTGGAAAAGTCACCATCTGTGGCTTTGGCTCCTGTGGCTTTTATAAAATGAGACGTGTTGCCTCTGTCCGCACCTTCAGCTCTTTCCTCTCCCTGGCACTTGCCCCAAACAGAGCTGGCTGGCAACCGGAGCAGAACGGTGGAACGGGATGGGCCGCCACAGTGTAGGCCTGAAAGGAAGAGAGCGGAAATGGCCGGGCCCACAACCTCCCTGCCCCCCAGCAGCAGCCCTGAAAACACTGACTTAGGTCTTTGAATCCCTCCACTCTCACCACAGCCTAGTGGAGGTGTTGGAGGGAAATTCTGGAGGAGGAAAGAACTTCCGTCTGTCCCCTCCAACCCCAGGTGCTGCCTTGGGTCTACTCTCCCCACTCTTCTCTCCTTGGCCCCACTCTCCAAGGAGCCCCACACCCCCAATCCAGTCCAGTCCCCGGTAGCCACACTACTCAACTCCATGAAGCCCAGGGTTGGGCTGCTGGGTGGGAAGGGAAGTGAAACTCCCCTAAAACAAAGGGCACGGTGCCCCGGAGGTGAGCAAGGCCCCAGACTTCGGGAGCCTCCACCTGATTGCCCACAGGACATCTCCACCTGGTTGTCCCAAAGGCACCACAAATTCCACCCGAGCCCTGAACATGTCAGCTCCTTCCTCCCTTTTAATAAGGACACCATTCTCCCAGGGACTCGGGCTCCAAACCTCCGTCCCTCCTGACACCTCTTCTCCTTTTGTCCCAGGTCCAGCCTCTTCCTAAGTCCCATCAGTCCTGCCCCAAGCTGTCTGCCTCTCTCCATCTTTCCTGCCCCTGGACCATCTGTCTTACTTTTAGACTACCAAACGCACATGGAACACTTGGTGTGTCTGGCTCTGTTCTAAGTGCTTTACCAATGTGAATGCACCACCGTCGTGTTACAGGCGAGGAACCTGAGGCACAGAGCAGTGAAGCATCTGGAGTGCCGGGATGACAGCCCAGGCAGCCTGCTCAGAGTCTGGGCTGCGAGCCTCTGTCTCTTGTACCGTCACGAAGTCTCCATCCTTGTCCCTGCACCTTTAATCGTGCCCTCACTCAATCCCTCCCGTACGATGGCCACAGGCTGGTCCTTATTCCCTTCGTGCTTAAGAAAACACTTTATTGGCAAAAATCACTACAGCAGTTGGGTCTTTCTGAAGCATGTCTTTGAACACATTATTCCTGCTCAAAGCACCTAGAAATTCCCCCGCTGCCCCACCTCGTGCAAACAGAATAGAGCCCATCCCTAGGCTAGGAATTCAAGGGTGTGACCCCAACAAGTTCCCCTGGGCCACCCCTCACCGTTGCCCTTGGGCACCCCTTCCTCTAGCCATCCCGGGTCACCTGCTCCCACGCCAGCACATCACCGGGTGAGCTCTGAATGGACCTTCCCGCCTCAGACAGAGGCTGTAACATCTGATTCCTCTTTGACTCACCAAAGCGTCCACCACGGTGTGTCACACCGAGGTAGGCACAGTACACGTGATGAGTGAGTAACAGTGAAACCGAGCTGCTGATGAGGGTGGGAATGAATTATTTCACTAAACAACATTTGGGGAACTCTTAGGGCCAATACTAATACTGGGGGCTACGTGAAACTCTTTCCGTACGTCATCATTTAATCCACTCTACAATCTCGGTCAGTACGATCCCTCTCCCTCGTTTTACAGAGGAGAGAGCTGAGGCTCTGAGAGGAGAACTAACCTGTCCAGAGTCATAGAGCTTTTGAAGCAGAGAGGCTGGGACCGCAACCAAGCCTGCCTGACTCTGAAGCTTGCCTTGGACTGTCATATCTTGCCGCCTCCAGTGGCCAGAGGAGTGTTAGACAAACATTCCAATATTTGGGTAATGTCCAAAGACCACACAATGGGGGACATAGCAGTGATGCCATGGTAACAGGGTCCAGTGCTGAGACACATCCTAGCGCTGACCGTGTCAAAATGTCTGAGGAATATAAGGATTTTGTATCATGCTGTACTTTAGTCATTCAAACATTTATCAAGCATCTACTACTATTTTAACTGATGGGTGCAGAGCAATGGCAACTTCCCCCAAAACTCCTCCTCTCATGTAGCTGATACGCTAGTGAGAGATGGGTGTTGGGGGGTGGGGAGAGACGCACTAAGCAAAAAATATATGTCAGAGGTGACAACTGCCATGGAAAAAAATTAAGCTGGGTTAGGAAAGAGGGACTGTCCAATGAGCTGGTGGGGGTATGCTGGGGTCATTGCTACCTGTATAGGATCAGGAAGTCCTTCCCAGTAAGGTGATGTCTGAGCAGAGGCATGCCAGGCAGAGGACACAGCAAGTGCGAAGGCCCTGAACTAAGAGCATGCGTGGCCCAGTCAAGGAGCAGTCAAGAGGGCTGTGTGGCAGGAGCAGAATGAATGGGGAGAGAAGGAGCAGGTGAGATGTACAAACACATGAAAATGCTGAGGCCTACGTAAAGGCAGGCTCTGTGGAATACCACATGCTGGGTAACAGTGAGAGCTGGGATGTACTGAGTGTGTTCCACATGCCTTATACTCACAGGCTTCCTTAGAGTCTAATGGGGAGACAGATAAAGAAACCCCACAGCCGAAACCGGTTTGGCTCAGTGGATAGAGCGTCGGCCTGCGGACAGAAAGGTCCCAGGTTCGATTCCGGTCAAGGGCATGTACCTTGGTTTCGGGCACATCCCCAGTAGAGGGTGTGCAAAAGGCAGCTGATCGATGTTTCTAACTCTCTATCCTTCTCTCTTCCTCTCTGTAAAAAATCAATAAAATATATATTTTAAAAAAAGAAAAGAAAAAGAAACCCCACAGTGCTATGTGGCAGGTGTTATGTCAGGGTGGAACTATAGAAAAAAAAGCATCTAATTCAGACTAGGGGCCAAGGAGGCTTCCTGGAGGAGGTAGCCTTGAGCTGTCAAACAGGAGGAGGAAAACACTCCAAAACAGGCGTGGAGAGGGAGGGCAGGCAGAGCTCAAGGGGCAGTGCAGGGGGTGGAGGTGCAGGGCCAGTTTTTGGGAAGAGGAGCTCCAGGAGCAGGGCTGGGAGAAGGAGAGAGGGGGCAGGGAGGCAGACAGGTTTATAGGAGCTTAGAAAGCCTCCAGAATGGGAGGCTCAGGCTTAAGTGTGTGGTTATGGAGTGGGGGACAAAGGGCAAGTAGAGGTGGAATAAAGCCTTCCATTATTTACCTGCCTACCCAGGGCCCTGCTTTCTCACGGGTCACGAGGTGGTCTGGCTGGTTGTTGACAGGGAAGCAGAAGGTAGGGGGCCACCCCCGCTTGCACCAGGCCTTGGCTTCTCAGCCCACCCTGTGAGGCTCAGACCCTTCTTTTAGACAGCTCTCTGAGTCTTCACACTGGGGCAGCCCAGGATGCTCTGCTGGGAGGCGTAAACCCTGTGTCTCCCCCCCCCCCCCCCCTCTCCCACACACACACACTATAAACTGTGCATCTTACGGTTAATCTAGGATGGACAGAGCTCCGCTGTCGTCCTCCTTTCCATCGGAGATGGTGCAGCTCAGGGGTTAAGGCCTTGCCAAAGTCACGCCGCCAGTGGGTGTCTAAATTGGGACTTGAGCCCAGCTCTTGAGATTGCAAGCCCCACGGTAACACTGCAGCAGCTGCGGACAGCAGGGCCTGGTGGTGGCCAAGTCCCAAGGACAAGCCTGGGAAAGGGGATGGGGCTGGCTCTGGAATGGGGGGCGGAGGGGGGTGGGTGGAGAAGAGCGAAGGGCGCTGAGAGTGGAAGCAGAAGAGGAGCAGCACAGAGGGTTGGAGAAGCTCTGAGACAGAATTAGAGGTGCTCCCAGAAAGACGTGGTAAAATGTCCCAGCAGGGCGATAAAAACTGAGGCTGCACCTTCCCACAGCCTGTTTCTGTGACAGGGCAGTAAGGGGCCTCTTGCTCCCATTTCACAGGTGAGAAAACGGAGGCAAGGAGAGGTGCACACCTGGCTTGCCCCAAAGCCCATAGGAACTTAGGGCCCTGTTAGAAGCTGAGGAAGACTTTTCCCAATCTACCGGGGATGATGAAATGGAGATGATGAGAGGGGGAATGGAGAAGGAGACAGAAATCAGGGCTTCATCCAAAGAGGGAGGGAAAAGGGGGCAGAGGCAGGGGTAGAGCCTATCAGTGGCGGAGACGGTGGAGAAATGAGCCCTGACACCCCAGCTCCAGTTACCCGCCGGCGGCATCACCTGCCCGGCGTCACGGAGTCCCCGCGCCTCCTCCCCCCGCACAGACCCATCCACTGGAGCTGCTCCGGGGCACGCTCGCCCGGGTCCCGGGGGTGAGGGAGGAGGGAAGAGGGGGCCGAAGCAGGGGCGGCGCACGCCTCCTCCCCTAGGCTCGCGAATCCGCAGAGGCCTCCTCCGCAGCCTTCCGGCCCGCCCCCGCCCGCACCTCCCCCCGCGCCCCGGTGGTACGTTCCGGTCCGCCTGGCACGGCTGCAGTGGAGGTTGCTAGAACCCACGCGGAGGAAGGAAGAGACGCAGGCAGGCTTCGGGGACCCCTTCCCCGAGAGACGGCACCATGACCCAGGGAAAGGTACCGGCATCTCCCCCGCCTGCACCATCCTCCATCCTCGGGCTCCCGGCTCCCTACCATCCTGAGCAAGCTCTCTGGACCACTCTAGCATCCTCCCCTGGCCCTTGTGGGAAGGTCCTCTGTGGTCCTTGCTGAAGTCAGGGGACCAAAAGGCCCATTTCACGGAATGGGCCGGGGCCTCTTCCTGCCCACCAGGCTCACCTCTCCTCCCTGGTCCCCCTTCCACCCCTTGCTCTGACGTCCCAGAACCCTGCACAGATGCCCAGCCCCCCTTAAGGAGTCAGCCTGGTGTCGTGTCCGTGTGTGTGCGTGTATGTATGTGTGTATGTATGTGTGTGTGTGAGTGCCTGTGTGTTCACCAGGGTGAGCCCTGAGGGGCAGTTCCCATCCAGCATCCCCTTCTGGTCCAATCCCAACCCTAACATTAGCTCATCTTTCGCACCCTCCACAAAAACACCCCCCCACCCAAACCCCTGTCATTACTCTACATCTGGACACATCAACTGTGATTAGAGGGTTACTATGGCAGCCCAGCATCAGGATGCTCTAATTCTTGTTTTGGGTTTGGCAGGGCATGGGACTAGATGAGACCAGATGAAACGTCTTTTCTTTTTTTCCAGTTCTAGGCCTAAAATGTAGGGGAAGGGCTTGGCAGAGACTTGGCTGGCCCAGGAGGGTTATGTAACATCAGCAGCCTGTGGAATTATACAGCCACCAGGGCCTAGGGCAAAGGGGGAGGGTCCCCTGGCCTTCTGCTTGGGGATACTGAGGATTGCGCTGAGAAAACAGATAGCGACCTCCCTTACACTCCCCTTCTTCTTCCTGAGATGAGCCTCAGAGCCAATGGCAACCTTCCCTGGCTCCTCAGACCCTCCTCTCCCTGTTTTTAAGCTCATAAGGCCTCAAATGATGTCATTGGGTGATACCACCTCCTGCCATTGGGCAGACCTCACTTGGGAATGCCGGGTGTGTGTGTGTGTGTGTGTGTGTGTGTGTGTGTGTGTGTGTGTGTGTATGGGGGGCAAGGCCCAGGAGGCTCCAGGTGATTGCGTGCCAGGGTAGGGGCTGGTGAAGGGACCAGCTTGGACAGAGCTGAAGTCGGAGGTGATCGTCCTTTTCCCAGGCATGAGCCCTGGGTCTGGGCTCAGAGGACCTCCTTCTGGGGCTGAAAGGGATTTTCCTGCGCATGACTTTCCTGGTCTGGCTGGTCATGGAGGCTGGGGAGTGGGAGGGAAGCAGATGAGCCAGGACCCCATTCCCACAGGCCTAGGCTTGGACGCCCTTCCCCTGGGGGGTATTCACTGTGGGGAAAATGAAAACTCCTCCCTCTCCAGACCCTCCCCCTCCACTCCCTACCCTCACCTCCACCAGGCATTTTGCTGACCCTGTTCTGGGCTAACTGCGTTCCCCCACCTCCTCTGCTGCTCACCCCCAGCTTACTCACAGGCTTTCTAGTGACGGAATAGACCCTTCCAGGTCAGTGGTCCTCGGGGCTGGATGAGGACAGAGATCTGGTGCTTGCCCGACTCTGGCTGCCTCAGCTGGACCCTGCAAAGAAGGGACTCTGCGTCCTTCCTCAGTAGACCTTGAGGTTTAACACATTCTTTTTGGAGGCAGATCTAGAGTTCAGTCCTTTTTTGCTGTTCCAGTTCTCATACCACCCCTCCACCCCAATCTGCCCTTCTCTGGCGGCGTCCTTCAGGCCCTCACAGCTCACATCCTCTCTCCAAAGCTAAATGTGTACCTTGTGGGGCAGGGGGCACATCGGAGTTAAATGCACTTGAGGTTTCAACCTGCCATGGACACGTTTTCCTCTGGGCCTCCGTTTCCTCATCTGTAAAATGAAAAGGGGTTGGATTCGATGCCTTCTGAGCTCCCTTTCAGCAGTGACATTCTGTGATTCTGTTCTGACTCGGTGGCAAGGCTGAGATTCCGATAGGACAAGGCCAGAACAGGGCCCTCAGCCAGGGCCTCGTGCCCTTTCTCTGCCCTGCAGTCCCATTCCTCTTCCGCGCTCCTCCCTCTCCTCCCCGCGTCTGTTTCCCGGCTTTCCCACCCTCACTGTCCTTGGTTGTCTTCAGCCCGGCAGAAGCCGCCAGTCCCAGTGGATGGTGCCTGGGCTCTGTAGCCCAGTGGGCCACGTGTGGTGCTGTGACCTTGGACGAGTTATTCTTCTCCCTGATCCTCCATTCCCTCATTTTAAAACAGAGGTCAACATACAACTAGCAAGGAAGCAGGAAGATTAAATAAGAGAACCATTCATTCAATAATACTTTAAAGGGTTTACTGTGTTCCAGACCCCTCATTAGACCCCACAGAAACAGTGGAACCATACAAACCCAATCCTGCCATGGGAACAGTGACCACCAATGGGGAGGGTCTCTCCTAAGAATTTTCTCCTTTCTCCGTTCTTATCCCAGCTCCAGTGTGTGCCTGGCCAGCCCTGACCTTCCTGGAGCTCCGTTCTCCCATCTATAAAATAGGGAGACCCCCCCCGCTCCAGCTTATTGGGGTATAAGAGGCAAATAGAAATTGTACAGATTTAAGGTGTACAACTTGATGTTTTGATATACATTGTGAAATGATCACCAAAATCAAGCTGTTCAACATATCCATCACTCCACATCGCTCCTTCTTTTTTTGTGTGGCAAGCACTTAGATCTACCCTCTCAGCAGATTTTAAGTCCAACATACAGTATTGTTAAGTACAGTCACCACGCTGTGCATTAGATCCCCGAACTTCTTCATCCTGCTGACCCTTTGTTCCCCTTGACCAACATCTCCTCATTTCCCCCATCTCCCAGCCACTGACAACCACTGTTCTACTCTGTGCTTCCATGAGTTCGACATTTTAGCACCCACGTATCCCTGGGAGCATGCAGTTTTTGCCTTTCTGTGTGTGGCTTATTTCACTTAGCATAATGTCCTCCAGGTTCATCCAGGTTGTCACACGGGGAAGGATTTCCTTCTTTTTTAAGGCTGAGTAATGTTTCATTGCAGACGTAGACAACAAAAACAGGGAGGTTCTTGTCTTCGCCCCGCCCTTCCTAGTGCGGGGGACAAAGCACCCATAAAACTCCCAAAATTGAAGGGAAGGCTGGGTGAGGAGGGCTCGGAAGGCACCCTTTCCCTGGTAACCGTCTCTCTCTGCCTCCACTCCACAGCTCTCCGTGGCTAACAAGGCCCCCGGGACCGAGGGCCAGCAGCAGGCGAATGGAGAGAAGAAGGAGGCTCCAGCAGTGCCATCGGCCCCGCCCTCCTATGAGGAGGCCACCTCAGCGGAGGGGCTGAAGGCAGGGGCCTTCCCTCCAGCCCCTGCAGCTGTGCCTCTCCACCCCAGCTGGGCCTATGTGGACCCTAGTAAGTCTCTCAGCTCCCGAAGGCTGGCGCATCAGGGGGAGAGGTGGACTCACATGGAAACCTGGGGTGGGAGGAAGTTGCCCAGAAAGAGATGCCCTGTGTGGTTGTTGTAGGAGGCTCTGTGGTCAAAGGTTTGGTGTTTGGAGGACTGTTCTGAGGACGGTCAAGGAGGACTCCATGAAAAGGGAGACGTACAATGTCTGCAGTCAGAGTGCTGTTGGATGGGGATGTGGGGAATTTTTTTCAACGCACCATGCTAGGCAGAGGGGACAGATGCAGGAAGGACAACCAGGGGCTGGTCTAGAGAGGCCCTCCTAGAAGAAAGGGATACGGGAAAGCAATGCGGAGAGGACAGAGTCAGTGCAGGGAGGAGCCGTGTGATGCTGCGGCTGGCCACAGCCTTGGCTGGGGTGGCTCCCTGGGAGTGGGGTGCAGCCTGTTTACTTGTTAGCTGATATGACACCTCAGTGGGGACACATCACCAAGGAGGCCCTAGGAGTGTTGGGGGCCAGAGACCTGAGGATCCACGGCACCCATTACTCTCCTGTCTCTCTCCCTTTCCCCAGGCCCTTGTTGGAGGCATGATGTGGGCGGGTGTGTGGGTGACGGCCTCAGTGCCCCTCACAACCAGGCATAATTCAGAGGCACACTCACCAGGCCAGTGCCCAGAATGGGAGCAGGTGGGAGCCCCTTTGTTAAGTGGAGCAGCCTGTAGGAGCTTTGCCTCAGGGCTGGGAACATATAGCTCCCACAAGCTGTAAGGAAAGGCCCCTTCTGAAATCTTCCTCAGCCCCCTCAGCCTCCTCAGTAGCCCCTCAACCTCCCTCCCCCACTCTGGCAGCTCCCCACCCCCACCCCCAGCAGAATTCTAGAAGGGGTCCCAGGGACAATGCCTCAGACGGACTCTACTCACAAGGAGTAGTCACCATGGTCCACACCACTCGCCACAAAACCCCTCGTCCTAGACCCAAGCAGAACTACGTGCTTGTGTCCAACTGGAAGGCCAATAAAGGTCTGGTGTTTGGGGAGCCCTTCTCACCGCCTCAGATACCCACAGGGTGCTTCCTTCTTTTCTCCCCCTCCATGGCCTGGCTAGTGGGACTTTGGTGGGGGGATGCAGACAGAAAGAACATGAAGAAGAAGTGAAGGATGAGAGAGTGAGGGTCTCCAGGCCCCAGGCCTGCAATAGGCCCAGCTCTCTCCCCTTCCTCTTTATCCATTTCCTGGTGGCCAGGACTGGCTGCCTTAAAGAACGTTTTCCAAGCAGTTGTCGGGACAGGAAGGCAGGTCATTTCAGTCAACATGTGACAAACAGTTACTAAGTGTGTGCCAGGCACTGTGTCTGGCACTGAGCTCGTTTCTGGGGATGCATCCATTTGCAAGACCTGCCCTCACAGAGCTCAGACAAGCAAACGGACAACTACCATACAGTGAAACAGACGCAGTGATAGGGGCCTGGGCACTCACCTGGCCTGCCTGGCTGTCAGGGGAGACTTCCTGGAGGAAAGGGTATCTGCCGTGAGTCCCGAAGAACAGCATGAGTTTTCCTAGTCAAGAGGCAGGGAGATGAGTGTTCCAAGCTGAAGGAAGGGGATGTGCAGAGGCCCAGTAGCAAGAGAACACGTGGCTGAGAAGAACAGGCTGAAGAAAAGGAGGAGGGAATAATGTGTGGTGGAGGGCGCTGGGGGGCTCATGGGAGGCTGTGGGCCTTTGTTAAGGAACTTGAACTTGAGTAAAAAGCAGTGGGGAGCTGTCAGAGAGCTTGAAGCAAGGCCGTGCTGTGGTCACCTTTGAAAGACCAAGACGGAGGCTATTCCTGTGGAGGGAACAGCATGGAGAACTGATGGAGACAGTGGGCACGTGAGGCCTCAGGAATGGCCCAGACGAGGGGTGCAAGGGAGAGGGTGGCGTAGTCCCCATCGGGGGACTCATTTCCCTGCCTCTTTACTAGAATAACTCATGCCATTCTTCAGGACTCGAGGCAGATACCCTTTCCTCTCGTGATGCCAGAGCCGTAGGCAATCACTTTTATCTCGTTTCACCCCCATGAGGTGGCTTCACTGACCCATTTCATGGAAGGGACTTGGGATGGATGGTCATTTGCTCAAGGCCACACAGTCAGTCTTAGAGGAGGAGCCACATGTGGGTCTGTTTGACAGTGGAGTCCATGCTCTTCTGAAAGTCTGAGCTCTGGGACCAGCCTGCAAAACTTCATTCCCACCCACAACCCACTTCTTGCCCTCTCCTGGCTTTATTTCCCCTCCAGGATTCCCCCAGCCCTGGTTCCCAGCTGGATCACCAGCAAGTTCAGCCATCCAACTGGTCCCAGTTTCCACCCCAGGGGCCTCAGAGCAAGCTGGGATCAGGACCCTTGACCCTGAGATGTGCTAGATAGTTCTGAGATTATGTCTGTCCCTCTCTGATTCTTTGCCACAAGGAAGCCCGAATGTCTAGGGAGCGGTGGGGAGACACAGAGGGAAGGGTCGAATTTGTATGGCACAGCTTCATTCTCAGGACTCAGAACAAGAAGTCTGAGAAGCAGCTAGGGAGAGAGATCTGACGATGGGGTGCAAGGCCTGAGCATGGGGCTGGAGAGAAAGGTTTCGGCTGGTCCGGAGAGCCAGTTTGACAAACGGCAGCTCTGAGCAGGTGGCTGTTGGGGCCAGTGTTTATGCGTATGGGAGCCCTCATGGCCCTCCCCTGCCCACCAGGCAGCAGCTCGAGCTATGAGAGCGGTTTCCCCACCGGAGACCATGAGCTCTTCACCACCTTCAGTTGGGATGACCAGCAAGTTCGCCGAGTCTTCATCAGAAAGGTAACTGCCTCTCCCCAGCTCTCCAGGAAGGACTGGGGTGTGGGTGTGGGGAGCTCTCTGCGGCGGAGGCCACAGTCTGTCCCTCTCTCGTGATGCCAGCTGTTGGGAAGTGCTTCCTAAGATTCCCCCCCACTGGCCCTGCCACCCCTAAACATGTCGTCTCTTCTCTCCAGATACTGAGAGGCCCCTTTGCCTATGGGTGTGGGTTCTGGACCATCTTTACTCCTTTTACTGGGTCCTGGTTCTGTTCCCATGACCCTCAAGAAGGAGGACGGAGGGCACAGGATGCGGGTCTGGAGAGGAGATTGAGTCACAGGGCATCTCGGGCCTCCCTGAGCTTCGCTGGGGACCTGAGCCTCCCTGGCCTCGAACAAGGAACCCCTCTCACCCCCAGGTCTATACTATCCTGCTGATCCAGCTGCTGGTGACCTTGAGTGTCGTGGCTCTCTTTACCTTCTGGTGAGTTGACATGGGAAACCAGCACCTGTTGGGGGCTGGCCGTGGCCAGGCCTGGGGTGGGGGGCACCCGGACCGACGTTGTGGGGCCGTAGGCCTCCTCACGCCTGGAGAGAACCTTCCTTCTGGGTCTCTCTCCGATCCTCTCGCCCCACACCCAGCACTTCTGAGTCCCAGCCTGGGACTGTGGCTGGGGCTTCCTGAGCCACCAGGGGTGCATGCCTCCTTTCTTTCTCTCAAGTCCTGTGAACTGGGGTGGGGGTGGGGGGGCCATTGCAGATGTTGAACCAGAAATAGAGACAGAGGGTAAATGTTTGTGCTTCTTCCCTCCCTCCCTCTGCAGTGACCCCGTTAAGGACTATATCCAGGCTAACCCAGGCTGGTACTGGGCATCCTAGTGAGTATATCCCAGACCCCCGGTCCCCAGGCCCCTTCCCAGAGAACCCTCAGTGGCACAGAGTGGGAAATCTCTGCTGCTGACAGAACACAAGCCCATGGCCTCGTCCCACCCCATAGGATGTGTTCCCACAAGTGTGAGGCCAGAAGGGCCCTTCTGAGGTGTTTAGGTCTTAGGAGAAGGGGAGGAGGTAGGCATAGGTTGTGATGCCCGCACAAGGAGGGAGGGGTGGGGCTGGCGCCATGCTGGAGAGACTCAGACCTTGGCTCTGTAGAGAAGGAGGAGTGGGACACATTTGCTCACACTAATAATAATGTTGCTACTCTTACTGATGTTATTAAATCTTACTAATTGAATTGTTAATTACAGGGTGCCTAATAAGGGATGAGCATTGTTCTGTGTGCTTGATGTATGGTATTGAATTCATTCCTCGAATCTACAGGGTATGATTACCTCAGAAAACTAAGGCTCAGAGAGGTTGAGTAATTTGTCCAAGGTCACACAGCTAGTTCGTGGTTGAGCTGGGATTCAAACCCAAACATCAGGTTGAGGCTTGTGCTCTTAATCCCTCATCTTGGCAGACTCCCTTCCTTTCAAGCCACTCCGCTCCTGGCTGTACTCTTTAAGGAATGTGGCAGGTAACTTGAGAGAAGAGGTTTTGACAGTGTAGGTGATCCTGACCCTCCTATCTGGGCGATGAAGGAGTTATCCAACACAATTCTCTCACCAGAGTTTCCTTCAGCACCTGCTCTGAGCCCAGCTCCGTTCTGGGGCTGCTGGGGAGGGCAGTGGGCAGCACAAGGCAACATGTGGAAAACTGGCGGTCAGACGGGGGGACGAGGGAAGGTGTGAGCCTGGTACACTGAACCTCAGTCCACAGTGGGGCTGCACCTCAAAGAATGGAGACTGGAGTGGCTTAAGCAACAGCATGGCAGTGGGACTGCGCTGATCCGTTTGGTAAATTGGAATCTAGATTGTCAGAGGGCTAGAGGCTCCAGGTGGGGGAATCCAGGGTATCTCAGAGACAGGGGGGGCTTATGGGGTAGAGGCTCCCAACCCCTGGCCAAGAAGCTTACACACTAGGGCTGTGCCAGGCCTGTTTCCAGAAAGGGATCCGGTGGGGATGTGAGCCTGCTGGATCAACCAAGCCAAGAACAGTCCCAGAGTGGACCTAGAGTTTATGCAAGCCAGCCAAAGGCTGATCGGAGCGGGACTCCTTCTGGCCTATGGGGCTCCTCAGAGGAGCAGAGGCGTGAAGGGATGTCTCCATCAAGTTGGGGGCCCCAGGGGAGGGGGCATTTGCACCCAGAGCCTTTCCGAGGGCACAGGAGAGAGGGCCTGTCTGCAGACCGGGCAGGAGGCATGCGTCCCGGGGAACTGGGAGGCCCTGTGTGGTAAAGCTAATGAGGCCCCAGGGACGGCTCATGCAGCAGGTTGGCATGGCTCCCAGCACGTCAGCACTGCCAGGCAGCCTCGGGTGTCCTGAGAAAGGGAATGGAGTCCCCAGGTCCTTGGCCAGGCCTTCCGCGGGAGGGTCTGCAGGACACTGTGCCCTGCGCAGAGGGTGGCAGGGGGACAGCCCAAACAGGGGGAGCAGCCTCGGAAGTGGAGGCAGAGCCCACCCACTGAGCGTGGGCACGTGAACCTGGCCTCTGGGTGGTGAGCTTCACCAAGGCCGCCTCAACAGCTCAGGGCAGACAGCAGAGACGCTCTCCCTGGCTCGGGGTGGAGGGGTGGGGAGAAATAGGAAGCGGGCATGGGCCCTGTGCTTCTCAGGGGTGTCACAGTGCCTTCGAGATACTTGAGCATTTCACCACATGGTGTGCCCTTCTCTCCAGAACAGCAGCCTGCCCTGCCCCTCCTCACCCTTCAACACCATTCACCTGCCCCCTGATCTGCCTCCGGGTCTGAGACCTAGTAATCTCACCTCCTGCAACATACTAAGCCCTTAATAGCAGTAAGACTAAAACAGCGCTCTCTCTCTCTCTCTCTCTCTCTCTCTCTCTCTCTCTCTCTCTCTCTCTCTCTCTCTCTCAATGTGTGAGGCTCTGTGCTAAGTACTTTACAGATATTTTCATTTGATTCTTACACCAAACCCACCAAGGCAGGCAGTATCGTTATCCGCATTTAGAGGAGGAAATCGAGGCTCGCAGAGAGTTATTGCTTCTGAAGCCACATAGCCACGTTTTTCTGATTGCAAAGCTCCAGCACTTCCCGATCTGCTGCCCCCCTCCACCCCCACCCCACCCCCACCCCCGCTCGTGGCTCAGGACAGGGGAGGGGAGGACACTGGTGTTAGAGCTGGCCTCCACCTGAGCTGCACTCCTCTGTCCTGACACTCTGTAAACAGACCGTGGCGCCAGGCCAGGCCCTGGGGCCCAGGCTCTGACATACAAGTCAGTCTTTCTCTCACTCCTGTGACTCATTTTCTGCCCCCTGGGAGGGCAGCCTTCTAGCACTCCCTCTCCCCCCCTCACAACTTTCTGGAGGCCCGAGTGATCTCCCTCAGTGAGCTCTTGCCTTATTGTCTGATTGCTCCCTCCGAGCCATGGCAGTGGGAATAGTGAGAGCTGTGGGTGGGGATAGGGGAACCAGGCAGAGGAGGAAGAGGCAGAGACCAGAGCTAGGGAGCTGTCAATCATATTACAATAATAACAACTCCTATCCTCGAGGCCTCACTCGTGCCAGGCCCAGTGCTAAATGCTCGATGTGCATCCTCTCATTGGATCCTCGCAGCCCAGTGAGTTGGTACCAATATTCCTGTTTCCAAAGGACGAAATGGGGGCTCTGCCGTTCCCTTGTTCAAGGTCACATGATCGTAGTGGCAGAGCAGGGATGTGAATGTGACTATCAGGCTCCAGAGCTGCACCCTCCCCCCTTCTTCCTGACCACTGGTCTTCAGGGTTGAGGAGCTGTGGGCCAGAGCAAAAGAAGACTGGGCCCTTGTCCTCAGGAGGCTTCCATTCTGGCCAGGGGACAGGACCCACACCCAGGACGCACGTAGACAAGGCATTACTACGTGTGTTGCTGAAGCAACTGACTAATGACTGAAGGGAGTCCCAGAGAGAGCAGACGCTGGCGTGTTTCTCAACTGGGGCAGGAGATTCAACTATCCTTCATGAAGCAGGATGTGTTCACCAAATCCAGTAGGCGTGTCTCAACCCTACATTCCCTGTCCTGCATTTCACCCACAAATACTTAAAGATCGCCTAACCAGTGCCAGGCCCTGGGTTAGAAGGGCCTCTCAGATGAGCAGGCCCGTGGGAAGTGGGGGTGCGGGCTTCGGTTGAGGTATGCCCATGGCACACAGAGGAAGCCCCTCCAACCCAGACCTCCAGTGTCCTTGCCAGTTGGTCCTTTCCAGCAGCAGAGAGTGAGGTGCAGAGCGGGATGAGAGGGGAAAGGCGGGGGTGGAGCGTGCTGAGGGGTGGGCTGGAGAGGTAGGCAGGGGTGGATCAGGCAGGGCACTGCCAGGTCTTCAGGAATTTTAAACAGGGAAGTCCCATGATGGGATCAGCCAGTAGCTTGGAGGGTAGAAGGCAGGGCTGGAGGCAGGAGGACCAGAGGCAGAGAGGGGCCCACCGAAAGGAATGGGAGTGGGACTGGAGAGAAGGGGACAGATTTGAGAGCTGCCTGGCTAGGAGGATCAACAGGTCCAGGTGATTATCGGGCATGGCAGTGAGAGTCGGGGACGATGCTGAGGCCTCTGGTTGGGAAACCTGGAGGGTGCATGTCTTCTGCACTAGGGGATGCAGGAGAAGAGCAGGGAAGAGAGCGCGTTCAGGTCTAACCTGTTGAGTTTGGCGCGTTTCGGGGTAGCCATGTCTGCCCAGTAAGCAGTTGGGTATTCAGGTCTTAGGTTGAGAAGGAAAATCTAGATCAGAAATATAGTCTGTGAGTCATGAGCATTTGCCTAATAAAGGAAGTCCTGTGGGTGAGTGAGCCCACCGGGAAGAGCGTGAAGGGACCCTATGCACGGGAGGAAGGAGCCGTGGTTAGAGATACTCTGAAGGAGACTGAGGGGCGGCCAGGGAGGCAGGAAGGGAGCAAGTGTGGATCATCGTGGAACCAGGGAAACGACGAAGAGAGCAGATGCTGTGGAGAGGTCAGGGAAGAGGTAGACTGACGAGTGTCAGTTGGACTCAACAAAGTCCTAGTATTAGGTGACGCGGGGGCCGGGTTTGCTGGGCTGGGCAGTCATTGGGAGATGGAGAAGAAGACAGTGAGTAGGAGTGACTTTTTCAAGAAGCTTGGCTGTGAGTTGGCTAAGGTGGCAGCAGCTAAAACTAGGGAAGATGTTGATTAAAGATGGAAAACAGCTGAGGAGGTCTGTGTGGGCGGAGAGGTGGCAGTAGAAAGGTTTAAGTAATAGAGATGGCAGGGCAGTGGAGGGTGTGGGACCCAGAGCCCAGGCCAGAGGGATTGGCCTGGGGTGGGAGGAGGGACAGGAGGAAGGGCACATAGACGCAGGACGTGATGGTTGCAGGTGGCAGGCAGGGAGCTAAGGGAGCCCCACCTCCTCTTAAATCTTCCTGGGACATATCAGGCCAGACCAGGCCAAGAGTGAGGGGGCCTGAGAGGTTTGGGGATGGGGGAGAATGGTGGCAGTTGCTGCTGTGGGGGATGAGTGAGAGAACGCAGGAGGGAGATGGGAAGGATGGCAGGAGCCTTGTTGAGAGCCTTCTGGGTGCTGGAGACCACACATTGGTGGTGGCACCAATCTAGGTAGGTGTGAGCATGCCCTACCCTTGGGTCCTCAGCCCTCTTCTCCTACCTCCCTGACTGGCCTCCACTTCCACTGCTCTCCAGGAAATCCTCAATCCCCAATCCCTGTCTCTGGGTTGTGCCTGAGCTCCCTGCCAGTCTCCCACTGGACTTAGCCACCTGTTCCAGAAATCCATGCTGCAGGTACCTCCTGCTTGTGCCAGGCACTGGAGGACAGACAAGGGCCCTGCCCCTGCTGGTAGGGTAGACCAACAATAAAGTACCTCACAAGGTCATTATGGGTAATGCCAGGGCTGGGAAGGGCCTGAAGGAGGCAGCATGGAGCTGGGACTCTGGAGTCAGAGAGCCTGGGTTCTAATCCTGCCTTTGCCAGGTGGTAGCTGCATGACCTTGGACAAGTCACTTGACCTCACTGTGCCTCAGCTGTTCAATGAAAAGCATGCTGCCCTGGCCGGCATGGCTCAGTGGTCAGAGCATCAGCCCATGCACCGAAGGGTCGAGGTTTCAATTCCCAGTCAAGGGCACGTACTTGGGTTGCAGGTTCAATCCCCGGCCCAGTCCGGGCACGTGCCAGAGGCAACCAGTCAATGTGTGTCTCTCACATCAATGTTTCTCTCTCTCTCTCTCCTCCCCTTCTCTTTTCCTTCCCCTCTCTCTGAAAATCAATGGGAAAAATCCTTGCCTGAGGATTAACTAAAAAAAAAGCATGCTTCATAGAGAAGATATGAGATTACTTCATTTTAATAAAGCACATAGCACTCTGCCTGGCACACAGAAAACAGTATAGATGAGCTTTTCCTTTGAAGTAATAAGCTAGTGTCCAGGGAGACCACTTTGGATTGATTGGGTGGTCATCAGCTGTCCCATGGCACCCAAGTATTTATAGAGGCAGGCTCATTCGATTCCCCTTCCTCTCTTTTAGAATTGAACCACCATCCTGCCCATTGCTAAGTTCTAGGATGACTGTAGCTTCCCCCAGTCCCTGTCACCCTGCCTGGTGCCTTGTGGGGGTATAGAGTGGGATGAGCCGGGGACTGAATGGAGAGGCCTGAGGGGGTGGGGGTGGGGGTGGGGAGGGCCGCTAACTCACCCTTCATCTGTCTCTCACAGCGTTGTATTCTTTGCGACCTACCTGACCCTGGCCTGCTGTTCTGGACCTAGGTATGATGATGGCTTGAAGAGCAACTTGTGGGAACATGAGCAGGATCTTGGGCATTCTGACCCCAGGCCTGCCTCCCACCAGTGTGCTGTGCACCCCTAAGAAGGACCCATCCCTCTCTGGGCTCCTTCATGTAGGGCTGCACCTCCTTCCTTTACTCTGAGGTAGGAGGAGGGTGGACAGACAGATGGCACATGGAAATGTGGCTAAAGAAAGAGCCTCCAAAGAGTGGAGATGGGGCTGGGCAGAGACCCACCTCCCTGCAGGGGTGACCCAGCCTGCAGCTGCTGGCAACCCACCCCCCCCCGCCCCCCCATTCCTCTGAATTCAGTGGCTTGCCTTACAGGAGATATTTCCCCTGGAACCTGATTCTTCTGACCATCTTTGTAAGTGATCTGGGGGCTAAGGGCAGATGCTGAGTGGGGATGGAGGGAGGTGGGCTTCAAGGCCAGGATGTCTAGATTGGGGATGTCTAATGTGAGGCCACTGGGGGAGAGGGGTATTTTCACCCCACTTCTTTTTTTTTAAATATATTTTTATTTATTTCAGAGAGGAAATGAGAGGGAGAGAAAGATCGAAACATCAATGATAAGAGAGAATCATTGATTGGCTGCCTCCTGCATGCCCCACACTGGGGATCGAGCCTACAACCCAGGCATGTGCCCTGACTGGGAACTGAACTGTGACCTCCTGGTTCATAGGTCAGCGCTCAACCACTGAGCCACACTGGACAGGCCCCACTTCTTCCACAAAGATATCCCACTCGCTTTCCAAATGGGCTTAGTCTCTCCCTCCCCCCACTCCATCCACTGTCTCTTTTCATTGCAATTTTGTGTTTAAGAGGTTTGCATGGGCCATCCACGAGCTCTGGATAATGAAGAGTGGGAGGTCTTCGAAAGGGGGGCAGAGCAGGGCTGCAAAAGAAAGAAAGGTACAGCTGGCGTGAGGCCTGTTGGGATGCTATGTTGCCAGGCCCGACTCCTAGCGGTAACGTGCGTGAGTGAAGTCAACTAGAGTTGAGGGGTATGTGCAAGCGGTGGAGACCCAGGCTGGACCTGGAAGGTGTCTGGGCCCCAAAGTCTGAGTCATGGAACATTTCTGCTTTTCCTTTCAGACCCTGTCCATGGCCTACCTCACTGGGATGTTGTCCAGGTAAAGGGGACAGGGGGTAGGAAGGGGGGGGCCCTAGGCCAGGCTTAGAGCCCAGGACTCGCCACACTGTGGGTGGAAATGCCCCCAACTCCATCCTCCTGGGAGCATTGGGAGGGGGAGGAGCTTAGGCAGGAAACGCTGGCCTAGAGCCCTCTCCCTGTGCGCTCCCACGGACGGTGCCCCTAGGACCTGGCTAGGCTGGTGGGGTGGGGTGGGGATAGAGGAGACCAAGGTGACCCCTGTCAGGCTGCAGCTTAAAAGACCCCAAACTTGAGATTATGGAAGTTCCCACCTACAGGCAATAGCACAAACCCCTCCACCCCCATTCCCATCTCTCCAAGATCCTTCTAACACGTTGGGGAGGTCAGGGCCCAGGAGAAAGGCCAGGAAGCAGGGAGAAGGAAAACCCTCAGGAAGGAGAGAGGGTGGGGGCAAGAGCTCACGGGGCAGGTCTGGAGAGGAGCGTGGGCCTGGGCGGAAGGCCAGGGGAGTCGAAGACCTGCTGACCCCTGGCCTGTGCCCTGCAGTTACTACAACACCACCTCGGTGCTGCTGTGCCTGAGCATCACGGCCCTCGTCTGCCTCTCCGTCACCATCTTCAGCTTCCAGACCAAGGTCAGCTCCGGGGCCTGTGGGAGCAGGTGGGGTGGGGGGCTCCAAGCTCAGCCCCCATCTGGTGAGAGAGAAAGGGGATGAGTGGGGTCTGGGGAGGCCACCTGGGAGAGGTGATGGGAAAGGAATGCTGGTTCTGCATGAGCACGAGGTGGGGGCCTGCTGGACAGGCCTCAGCCAGCAGCTGACCTCTCCCATCCTTGCAGTTTGACTTCACCTCCTGCCAGGGCGTGCTCTTCGTGCTGCTCATGACTCTCTTCTTCAGTGGACTCATCCTGGCCATCCTCCTGCCCTTCCAATATGTGAGTCTGGGGGCTCCCAGCGGGCCCCACAGGGAGGGAGGGAGCCTGCCGGCCAGAGGGTGCTGTTTCCTCCCACACCCTCCAGGGAAGGCCCAGAGCCAGAGGCTCACAGCCTGCCACCCTATCCGGCCCCTCCTGGCACCTGCCCTGGGCTTGTTGGCAGGGTAAGCACACCAACAAGGAGGCCTTTCTCAGCAGGCCTGGGCCCCTGCCTGCTCCATGAGCCACATCCGGCTTCACCTTTCCCAGCCTCCCCTCTAGCGGGGAGGGGAGGCTGGAGGGGAGGGTGCCACGGAGCATTTCAACCCTTGGCAGGGAAGGGCGCTCTGGAGCTCCGTGGGGCCACCAGACCCCGAGGGGTCCTGAGGAAGAGCCTCCTGAGACTCTTGGAGGATCAGCTAAGTCCAGAGGGACAGACTCGGGGCAGCCAGGCAGGTGGGGGTCCGGCAAGCAGCTGTCCCCACCCCATTGGCACATCCATGGGGCAGCCAAGTCTCAGCTCTTGGACAGTGCCCAGCCTGCTCTGGGAAATCCAACGAGGACTCCCCAGGGCTCAGTGACCTATTTGGGGAACTAAGGCCTCTGCTGATGGAAAAGAGGGCAGGTTGAGGGCATCACAGGAGGGGTTTGAGGTTCTGATCCTGGGAACCCAAGAGATGAAGCTGAATTAATGGGCCCCTGTGGGAGGCTCAGTCTTATACCCACCCCTACTCCTCTTGGTCCTTGGTCAGCCCCACCCCTTTTCTGCCAGGTTGGGAGCCGCATTCCTCACCCCCATTTCCCCAGCCCCCAGCGCTTTGCTCCTCGGACAGCGGGATTGGTTCTAGCATTTCCTGGGCTCTTCCCAGGATCCTGTTGACGAAGGGAGGGGCCGGAGCTGGCCTGGGGCCCTCTGTGTATCTAAAATCGGGGGTACAGGGAGGGGCCCCAGAGCTTCAAAGAACCCTTTATTGACCCTGTCAGGCGGCTGGGATGCCTGTGCTTCCAGGAATCTTCTGGTGGAAGGCCCCACAGGGGGCACAGCTGATGGGGTACCGCTCATAGGGTTTCCACGGGGTGCCCCTGCGACCTCAGGGGCTGAGACTGGGAAGGAGCGCGGTACCAGCCTCTGCAGGCAGCCTCCTCCTGCACGGCCGGCAGGAATTCCACATGGACCCACCTCACCCCTGAGTTCAAGTCTTTGTCCCCTTCCACCCCAGCCCCTTACCAGCATAGGCAGAGCCTGGGAACTCCCCACAGAGAGACAGACAGACTCTGTGCAGGGCAGGGAGGGAGGAGCTGCCCCAAGGCAGCTCCAGGCTGGGAGAATGACAGGCCAACGGGAAGTCACCCTGGTGCTGCCTGAGCCTGGGGCTGTGTGGAGGGAACAGGTGCAGGTCAGGTTGGGCGCTCCCTGCCAGGCCCTCCAGGATCACTGTTAGCTTGGGGTTCCCCCACCCACCCTGGACACACAGAGAATTGGGGATCCCTGTTGGGGACCTGGCATTTCTTAGGAACATCTGGGGAGGGTTGGGAGCAGTGAGGGAGGGTCCCACTAGGAAGGTCTGTCCCACGTCCTCCATTCTCTAGACTGAGCCCTCCTCCCTTCCCCACCGCCCCACCGCCCCATCTGCCATCCCTAAGCCCACTTTCGTCTGCCCCATAGGTGCCCTGGCTCCATGCAGTGTATGCCGTGCTGGGAGCAGGCGTGTTTACATTGGTAAGTGCGGCTCCCTAGGGGCCCCGCCTTTGATCATCTCCCCAGGCCCTCCACCATCTCTGCCTTTCTCATGGTCCTCCCTGAACCTGTGTGACGTATCTGGGGCAGAGCAGGGCTCAGTGCTAAGGTCAAGGAATTCTCTCTGTTCTCCAAGACAGACCAGCTCATCTGGGCAGAGGGGGAAGGGAGGTTGGAACAGCAGGATGGAAGCTTTAGACAGGGCTGGGAAGACGTGCCCCTCACGTCTGGGGAGAACCAGGGCTGCTTATGGGGGTGGGAGAGTGAAGGTCCTGGACACATGGACTGAGTTAGTTGCTGCTCTCCTCGGGTAATCTGGGAAGGCTTCCTGGAGCAAAGGAGATTCTGAGCACCCTGTGAGAGAGAGGCACTCAGGCTGAGCTTGTTCTTGACTGTTCCCACCAAAGGGGGCGTGTTGATGACCACGGTTGCGATTCTGATAACAATAACAGCTACGTTTATTGAGCACTGGCTCCCCTCTCCTCTGAAAGCTCCCAGGGTACACTTCATCCTCACCGTAACTCTGTAAAATAAGCTCTGTTGTTAACAAACGCAGGTAAGGAACCCGAAGCTCAGAGACGGTAAATGACTTGTCCAAGGTCATCCAGCATGCGAGGAAGTGGGAGGGCCAGATTGGGAACTGGATGGTCTGGTTGCAGAGCCCCACCGGCCAGGTGGGGAAGGGAGTGGGTGGCTGGAAGCAAAGGGGACAGAAGGTGACCAGGGGCAGACATTCCCCTGGAGCAACCTGTGTGTTGGCCCTTTGCTCAGATGATGAGCTCCAAGGGTGACGGTGACGGTGCTCCAGGGTCCACCATGGGGACAAACTCACGTTGGTGACCTCTCCTGGGTGGCGGTACCCAAGGTGAACTTCCACTGCCAGCAGGAGCAGCCACCGGACTGTCCTCGCCCTCACTGGAGTGTTCAGCTCAACTCCGTCTGGCCAGAGTTCTGGGCGTAGTCACAGGTCCCAGAGGCTTGTGGGTGATAGACCGGGAAAGCAGAAACGGGGGAGTGAAGGGGTCAGATATGTGAGCAGAGGTTTTGGATAGATTGGAAAAGCAGGAATGGGGGTGTGGTCAGTGTGTTCATTCATCCCCACAGGTCTTTACTGAGCACCTACTATGTGTGATGTGCTGTGTGCCCAGGATGCCACCGTTAACAGGAAGAGCGGGGGGTGTGGCACATGGTAGCATTCAGTAAATATCTGTGCGATGAGTAAAGGACCTCCGGGCTCAAAACTTGACATTCCCACTTCTTGGGGAGCCTCGTAAATCTTGGGCAAACCAGGATGGTTGGTCACCCTACAACACTTCACTTCCCTTGGCTGCCGGACCAGCCCTCTCTCTTCCAGGCAGTATATGCTAAAGACAAGTTTAGACTAGGAGGATGGGGCGAGGAGTCTGCAAGGAGGAAAGAAAGAGGGAGGGTCACACTGGGAGGAGTGAGCTGCTGGGGCCTCAGAGGGGAGCCAGGGTTTGCCAGAGACAAATGGAAGAAGAGGGGTCAGTGCAGGGGGGAGGGGGGGCGGGGCCGAGCATGATGGGTAGAGGGTAGGGGAGTTCACTTGGCTTCAAGAGGATCAGGTCACAAGTGTGTCAGCTTCGTGGGGAGGCTGTCGGTACAAGTAGAGTTGGATGAACATTAATCCGTTAAATTTTTTTACTAATCCCTGTGTTATTAGAATAATCAGAACAACCCAACCATCTGTTCCACCCTTTACCTTTCAACAAAGCACTTTCACACCTGTTACCTCATTGGGTTTTCACCTCCACCAGGGAGAGAGGCATCGCTGATGTTACAAGGCCTGATTTCACACCTGGGGCCCTGGGTGTTAAAGGGCTGGCACCGAGTCCCAGTGCCAGGAATAGGCAGATTTAGGACGGGACCCAGGTGTCCTGTGCCCAGGCTGGTGCCATTTCCAGTGCCCCGTGGTCCCCCGCAAAGAAAACAACTCCAAGAAGGAGGAGGAGGAGGAGGAGGAGGAGGAGGAGGAGGAGGAGGAGAGGAGGAGGAGGAGACAACTCCTATTGTCTTGGAGTTGGGGGAGGCTGGGAGGTCTCTCCAGTAACTGCTGCCCCCCTCCCCATCATCAGTAGTATTGCCCTTTCTACTGGATTATTCCCATCAGCCTAGAAACAGGTTCTCTCCTCGCCCCCCCCCCCCCCGCCCCGCCCCCACATACACACTGCTCCCTCCTCCTTGCCCTGCTTTATTTCTCTCCATAGCTCTTCTCATCCTCTGACAGACTCCGTATCTTTCTGATTTGTTTGTTTCTCATTTGTCTCCCTCCGGCAGAATATAAATTCTTCCATGGCAGGGACTTGTGTCTGGCTTGTGTATCGCTGCCTCCCCAGTGCTTAGAACAGTGTCTGGCACACAGTAGGCGCCCTTGACGTTGTGGAATGAAGGGATGCCCGAGAGGCATGGCTGAGGTGCTGTTTGTGGGGCAAAGGAAGCGGCTGCACAGTTGACTTAAGTGCTGCACCAGCTTCTGTGAGTCACAGGAGAGGAGGAACCACAGGACTAATTAATTACCCGTTAATGTCTCCTTGGGAGACAACACACCAAAAGGCCCTGGTAGGGCTCATCCTTCAGGTTATGTAAACAATGGTCAGGAACCTGGTGCGTGCGTCCCCCTGCTCCTCGCCCTGCCCTCAGTTGTTGGGTCAAAGGAAGGAGGACATACAGCAGGTCCCCTGGGTTCCATGGGGTAAAGGAGGGTTGAGGCGGGGGACCGGGGGGAGAGACACTCAGTGGATTCATTCCCTCCCTCCCTCCCCTCAGTTTCAGGTGGACAGAGGCCCTCAGAGCCCCACAAGAACTAAGGTCCCCGGCCTTCCCATTAACTCCCAACTCAGAAGGCCCTTGGCCTCAATCTGACCTCCGTCCAACTTCAGTTCTGTCCTGTGGAATCTGCGGTCACCATCCCCAGAACCAGCGCCCAGCACCCCTTCTCTCTCCAGCTGCCCATCCTGGCATCCCCTACCCTAGCGTGGGGCATTCTCAGCACCATGAGGGGCCCTCCCTGCACTGCAGCTGGAAAAATTAAAGCACTTAGCGTGTCCCTGCCTTGCTCGCTGTCGCAGGGAAGATGCTGAGGGAGGGGTGAAGAGAAGTGTCAGAGGAGGCCCAGACCCCCTGTGAGAACCAGCCCCCTCCCACCAGCCTGAGCCTTGGCAAAGTTACCAGAAGCAAATGGTTTTCTCTCCTAGAGATCACAGCCCCTCCCCATTTCGGAGGGCAGGGCCACCAGCTGGATTGGGCTGAGAGGGGGGGTGGGGGTTGGGAGCCCAGGTGTTTAGGGTTGTGGCCCAGCCTTGAGAGGCAGCCCCTCCTAGGCCTCACCCCATCAGCTTTGGTGCATTCTCAAGAGGCCTTGGGTTTTCTGCCTCACCCCACCCCACCCCCACTGGGCGCCAGACCCTAATGCCAGTAGAAGTGGGTGAGTCAGCCGAAAGGTACTCACCGCAGGGTGGCCCCATCCTCCTCTCCCCTCTAGTGCCCTCTCAGGTGCTTTCTGTAGAAGCTCGTGGAAAATCAGGCAGGACAGCTGGAGGGCTGGGCTGGGCTGATGGGCAAGGTGGAGGGGCTGAGACCGAGCAGGAGGGCTGGGCTGGGAAAGGAGGGCGGGTGGGGCCGAGGGCCTGGCCAACAGGTTTGCGGCTGTGGAGCCACGGTGCCTAATGAATTATGCCGCCATGCCCACATGACTTTGGGCAGGTTGCTCTGCCTCTGTTAGTTCTTCTTTGGGGACTCCCAAAAGCTACTGAGGGTCCCCAGCCACCTAAATCAGAAGCCAAGCCGGAGGCCAAAGGAAGGAACTCGGCAGAGGGTTTTAGAAATTAGGTGATGGGCCTAATGAGACGAGAACTCTCTCCGCCTGCCCAGCCTGGCCAGTGTGAGGCCCTCCCTGCTTTAAGGAAGATGAATGAGAAGCTGTGTGGATAGGCCAGAGGCTGGGAGACCGGTTAGGAGGCCGCTGAAGCGTCCTGGCGTCAGGGACAGGGGCAGGGAGAACGTGCGGGCCAGCACCAGATGCCTGGAGTCCGATGTGCTGGGACATTACCCTTTAACGCCGGGAAGTTGAACAGATTCCTCCAGGGCAGCAGGGAGGCTGGATTGACCAGTAATTGTTCCTTTGGGGAAACGTCCGTCCGCTCAAAGGTGCCTCCCTCCCCGGCCTCACCTCCGTTCACTTCCTGTAGTCTCACCTCTCAGGAACCAGACCCAGAGCCCCCTCTCCCCAGCCCAGGGGTGGAGGACTGAGGGAGATGGTGATTCAGAGGTCTCGTGGGGAGCAGGGCAGGGGCAGGGGCAGGGGCAGGGCAGGGCAGGGCAGGGAGGGGAGGATCACTGCTCTCACATGCAGGGGCATTCTCCAGCGCAGAGCCAGGGGAGGCACTATCAGAAGGGGCAGGGGAGCCTGCAGCGTGGGAGGCAGCTCTCCCGCTGGCCACACACATCCCACCCAAACCACGTTCACGGCCTGGCTCCTCTTCTTACCACTATGACCTTGGGCAACTTACTTGACCTCTCTGCCTCAGATGCCTCATCTTTTAAATGGGGCTAATATGAACTCTCTCACAAGACTGGGTAATGATTACATACGATAACATGCACAGAGAACATGGTAGTTTCTCATCTCCTGTGGTAGCTTGTACCCTTACTGTAAATGTTAACCTTGCCATCCGGAGCCCTGGATTTGGGAGCCAGGGTACCTGGGCTCAGATCCATTCTCTGCCACATTTTAGCTGTCAGGTCTCTGTGCTTCGTTTTTTAAATCTATAAAATGCAGATAGTAATAGTACCCACTCCATAGGTCGTTGTAACTTTAAAATGAATTAATATATGCAAAGCACTTAGAGCGTGCCCCGCACATCATCGGTGATTAATAAGTATTACCTGTTAGTAGTAGTCAGTTGCCTAAGGTCAGAGGCAAGATTTGAACCCAGGTCTGTATGCCTTCCCGATCCGTGTGCTTGAACACTGTATCACACTCCTGCCCTTCCTCCTACGACCGCCCTCCATTCTCTCACATACTTTGTTCACGCTCCCCTTTTATCCTGGGCCAGGCTTTCTGGCTCACGTGCCTGCCAGACCCTGCCCCCGCAGTGGCCCATCTGGAGATGCATCCCAGGACCCAGGGCTACGTGCAGTTGTGTGTATCATTAACATTTTTGACACTGAGGTCAGTGAAGACAGGAGAAGTATGTAACAGTGGCCCCAGGCAACTAGTGGGCTCAGCACCTCTCCTCCCTCACCCTGACCCACATCTCAATGTGGGACAGGAGGCGTAAGGCTCATTGTTTCTTCCTGAAGAATCCCCAAAGCCCAGGCTCACTCTCTAGCCCGAAAGGTGGTGGCAGGGTCAGCTGGGCCCAGCTCTCTACATCCCCCAGGAAGCCTGCAGTGCTCTTGGCCATGAGCTCTGTTTGCACATCTCGTCCCACCTCTTCTGTCCTTACACACACGTGCACGCACATGTGCACATAACACACACACATGTGTGCCATGACCCAAGGAGTGTCACATGGTGGAAAGCATGGGATTTGGGGTCAGGGACTCGAGCTGCGCTCTTGGCTGTGTGGAGTGGGCACCTCACTCACGCTCCCTGTGCCTCAGTCTCCTCAGCTACCCGACGAGCTCGATCATGCAGCACCTGCCACAGGGGCTTGTGCTGAGAGGTCACCACGTCTTCTTTTGTGTAACATTAATCTTTCTTTTTAAATTTCCTAACTATATAATATGTGAATATGCTTAGTCATACATGTCATTTTTTAAAAATATATTTTATTGATTTTTTACAGAGAGGAAGGGAGAGGGATAGAGAGTCAGAAACATTGATGAGAGAACAACATCAATCAGCTGCCTCCTGCACACACCCTACTGGGGATGTGCCGGCAACCAAGGTACATGCCCTTGACCAGAACCGAACCTGGGACCCTTGAGTCCGCAGGCCGACGCTCTATCCACTGAGTCAAACCGGTTAGGGCTATTTCATTTTTTTTAATCTTAAATAATATAGGTAAGGCTAGCATTGTTTTGACCATGTCCCTCACTGCCTCCCCCAGTGGTAACCGCTGAGATCAATATCTTTCCAGGCCTTTCTATATGTGTTTTATAGATATTTGCTACATAGGCTCCTGTGAGGTTTGTCTGCTAACATAAAAGGGATCATCTGATATGGATTTGTCTGCAACTTGGTTTTTTCTTGTAATAGCACATGTCAGAGATGTCTCTGCCCCAGAACTGCTACCCACAGCTTCTCACCCGGTCCTCGCTGATGGAATCGGGTGTTTTCAGTGTTTCGCTGTTGGAACCAACGCCTCAGGGACAGCCTGGGGCGTGCCGCTTTGTGCACGCCTGCTGGCATTTCTGTAGGATGGACGCGGTCCGTGTGTTATTTTTTATGCTGATTCAACGCATTGCAGCCTCAGCGTTTTGTATTCAATGCCTGTTTGTTGGTGGCTCTGAGCTGGCCTGTCCCTGGCATACTCCCTCGCTGCCTCACGCCTGGGAGAACAACAGACCTAAGCCTAAGCCCTGGACACAGCAGGGTCAGCCCGAGTGTGTGGCCAGGGGCCCTGGCCAGGTCCAATGCTAGCCAGTTGGGTGAACCAGGAAAGTTTGCTTTGGATCCTCTGCCTCTGTGCATGCCCTCTCCCTCCCTGCCCCCTCCCTCCACTCCCATCTCCATCAGAATGAGACAGGTCACCTGGCTGCGGCACTAGATAAATGACGGCCAGCAAACCAGTCACCTGCTCTGGGACTCCTTCCCTCATATGTAAAATAGTGACAGTAACACGCACCTCCTAGGGCAAATTGGGTACGTGAGATGAGATAAAAGAATAGTGTGTAAAAGGACTATTCAGACATCAGCCTAATCCTCCTGCCTCTTGCCCATATCCCACTTGCTCTTGTCTTCAGCTGGCTACCAACTCAAGTACCTGCTACCCTTTTTGTGGTTGGCCTGTTGTTTAGCTCTCAGCTGAGATCTTGGCTGCCAGCTAAGATGTTAACTGTAACCAAGATACCTGCTCTCCACCGAGATGTTAGTTAGCAATGCTTACTGTCACCCAGGGGGCATTATTAGTAGGTAACTTTCCCCTATAATGAATGCTTGCTAACAATATAATCTCTGATGATGTCTTTTGCTCTCATTCGATTATTAGTTCTCTGAAGGCAGGTTCCCTGAAACATAGTCGATGCTCAATAACTATTGCTGGGAATCAATGAATGAAAAGCCTTTGGTTGCTTCACAGGCATGAGGTTGCCGTGAAGGGGGCTGCCAGGCAGTGGGGTGGGATTTGGGGCAGGCTATCCCAACACAGATAAGCATCCATGGCCACAGGCCAGTGGCAGCGGCAGGAATCCTTTCATTCCTCTTTTCTCTGAGAGAAGAGCCAGCTGGCTGCTCTAAGGGGCCTCCCGGGTGAGTGCTCCTTGGAGGGGCCTCCTCCAACCCTGGTCAGGTCCCAGCCTTCGGAGAGTTGAGAGATTGATTTTCATTAGCTTACCCAGGGGTGACCAGGCTCTGGGCAATCAACCAAGCGAGCTACTGATTGATAAGTCAGATCAGCAGTTTATTAACTTCGGCTGGCAGGCGTGACTGCTTAGCAGCTTGTAGCACTGGATTGGCCCCTCTCCTGGCTTGTTCTCTCTGCAGAAGGAAAATGTTTTGGGGAACCCACATCAAATTCAGGAGCGTGGAATGGAGCGAGAGGATTCTAAAGAATAATAGTTGGTGCTACATACATTGCCGTATATGGACCCTCAAAACCACACGGAGATGGGGTCATTGCTACTGTCCCGTTTTGTAGATAAGGGCGCTGAGGTCACGTGGGTGATGGCTACTGAGGGACGAACCAGCACTCAAACCCGGGTGTTCCAGCTCCAGCCCTGTGCTCTCATAGGCCCTTTCCTCAGTGCCGCTGAGCCCAGGAAGGCCGACACACCGTGAACAGGGCCTTCTCGGCCCTGGTCATGGCTCCCCATTTTTCTTCTGTGGAGGCCACACAGCTTCCCTGGTAACATACCTGCCTCCTCAGTGAGCCGCGGGAGACGCTGGAGGCTCAGCAGCAGCGCACACATGTTCTCAAGAGGGCACCTCTCCTGCAGATAATAACAATAAAACCACATTAACAGCTACCATTCATTAAGCGCTTACCATGTTTCAGGCACCGTGCCAGGCGCTCTGCACGCATTATCTTTCTGTCACAACAACCTCAGGAAAGTTGTTTAGCTCTCATCTGTCTCAGAGAGAAATGCCTGCCCCGGGGCCCACCACCAGTGGAACTAAGACTAGAATCCAGTCAGTCTGATTTTCAAGCCTGCACTCTTAACCGGCCCCCACGCCACACCTTCGAGGGTGACACTCCTCCAGGGCCCACTTGCTGGACTTGCTCCCTGTTGGAGCCTCTGCCCCCTGTGCCCTGGGGTCATTGGCACTGAGGCGGGGTCCACACAGGCCTCCGTGGGGCTGCACCTAACGCAACTCCAAGGAGCCTGGGTCCTGGAGTCAGGGAGTCAGTGTCTGGGGTGAAGGAAATGGAGCTGGGCCCAGTTTCCAGGGTAAAGTGTAAGCTGGCCCCTCCCTCCGTCTCCTTCCCCCCTGCTCTTCCCATGCTGAATTTCCTCACCCATCACACCATGCCTTCTCAGTCTAGCAAACTCCTACTCATCCTTCAAAGCCCAGGTGAAGTGTCACCTCTCCTGGAACACCTTCCTCCTACCCAGTCAGCCCTAATTATGGCATTTACTGGTTTTTATTGTACTCAGCTCAGACTCCCGACTAAGCCGGGAGCCCCCAAAGGCAGGCGTTTGTGTCCCCCGTTGGCTGCAGCTCTCAGCAAGTCGCTGGCACCCGCCCTTGCCCCATGCATAGGTATCGTATAATGAATGTTTCAGAGAGTCCAAGGAATACAGGGCCATGCACAAGTGACGGAAGAGCCGGGCACAGCCCAGTTAACAAGAATGTGAATCGATTTAAAGAATTCCAATCCCATGTGGATCAGTGGTTCATAACCTTTGAGACACGGGTGGAACTTTTTGGCTTCTTTCTCCCAGAAAAGTACAGCATGCCCGTCAGATTTCATATGCTACTTCTTGCGGGGTTCTGCTCCGTAGGCAGGGACCCCCGAGAAAAGCTGTTAGGAGGGCTCACTATGGACAGTGGGAAGGCCTGGTAGGGGGCAGCAGGGTGGCCAAGAGGAGCCATCTCTCCGGGAATAACTATTCATAGTCCAGGAGGCCAAAAAGGCGCCCTGGGGAGAGCCTGCTTCCCGGCAGGAGGCACACACCCTCGTGCTGTCCGCATGCAGCAGAGCTGAATGGTGAAGCGTGGGGGCTGTGGAGGAGGCCTGCTCAGGTTCAAGTCCTGGCTTGGCCACTTCCTAATTGTATAACCTTAGGCACGTACTTAGCATCTCTGGGCTGTGGTTTTCTCTGGGAGTAATAGAACCCCTACCCAGTAGGGATGTTATTAGGTCTAAGCAGGCTAATGTCTGGAAAACACCTAATAAATTTCCATTCCCTGCTCACTATTACTTGAAGCATTCATTTGTCTTCTAAGAGCAGAGCCCTGGGGGGAATGGCCAGAAGGCTAGGACTCAGCTTGAAGGTCCCTCAAGGCCCCCTCCTCCAGGAAGCCTCCCTGGCTCCCTGCCACACCCACACAGGGCCAGGGTCCTGTGATCTGCACCAGGTGCTTTGCTTACACTCGTACTAACACCTACTTCCCACTAGACTTGAAGTTCTATGAGGTAAGGGATCTTGTCTGTTCTGTTCTTTACTGTATCCCTGTGCCTGGCACACAGTAGGTGCTCAGTGAATAGGTGTTAAATTAGGGACAGAGGTGTTGGGAAAGTTCCAGGTTCTGGGAAAGTTCCAGATACTGGGCTGGAAGGTCACTGAGCAGTCAGGCAGCAAGTGATAGTAACAAAATCAGGGGTGGGCCTGGGTGGGGACACTGGGCCCCTTGGTCAGTGTCACAGTGACTGAACCTTCTGACTTCTCCCCTCTCTTCCCCTTCCCTCAGTTCCTGGCATTTGACACTCAGTTGCTGATGGGTAACCGACGCCACACGCTGAGCCCCGAAGAGTATGTGTTTGGAGCCCTCAACATTTACCTAGACATCATCTACATCTTCACCTTCCTCCTGCAGATTTTTGGCACCAGCCGGGAATGAGGAGCCCTTCCCACCACCTCTCCCTTCAGAGAATGCTCCCTCGCTGGCCCTCCACCCTCCCTGTGCTCCTGTAAGCCCAGATATAAACTAGCTGCCAGGCCAGCCTGGGGCCAGCCTGCTCACTCCCTCCGCCCACCCCTCATCCTCACCCTCTGTAGCTTGTACCCATGCCCCGAGGGGCCCTGCGGAACCAAGGTCACCCCATGCCCTGTGCCACCCTTTCCCCCAGTTACATCTCCCAGACTGAGACAGGCCAGGCTGGAGACTCCCCTGGGTTTGAGGACCCAAGGGACAAGTGAGAGGAGAGCAGCAGGATCTCAGAGGGAGAGACCCTAGGAAGCCTGGCTGAGGCCTGCACCCCACCGAGATTCCTCCCAAGGCTGCCACAGCGGTGTGATGGGGGGTGGGTTGGGGGGCACATTGTCCTGTGTCCAGGACACCCTCCTCTCTCTCTTTCCAGGTCAGGCTTTGTAAGGAAGGGGGTCGGGCATGGCTGGGAGTTGAGGTGAGGGTGCTCTGCAGGGTGTGGAGGGGATGTGGGGGCGCGGAATGGCTGTCCCAGGCTGCCCATCTTCTCTCAGCTCTGAGACGAATGGCTTGTTCTAGGGACTAGAGCCCTGGGGCCAAGAGCACCCAGAGAGGCGTAGGAGGGCAGTGCCATCTACCTCCTGGGTCATGACAGAGCAGTTGGGGCAGGAGGTGGGCCCCAAGGGAGGTGGGCGCAGGGCAGCCAACTGGGAGGTCTGGGCTCTGCAGTCCTGCCAGGTCACCCCGACCTGCACACACCCGGGAGGCCTGTGGGGCTGGCAGGACTGAGATCTATTCCTCTCACCCTCTTCTCTCTGCCCCCAGGATGCTCCCATGGGCCTGGGGCGAGTGCTCTGCCCTAGAGCAGTGGATGTTCTGAGGGAGGGAGGGAGGGTCATTCTAACTGGTCCAGCCGCATCTGGAGGGAATCTTACCCTGCCCCCAGCCCTTCCACAAGGCCTTTCCACACGTCCCATTTCTTAAACCCTCCCCATCTCATGCCATTTGCTGGCTTATCCCTAGCCAGGCCTCCTGAGGCCTCAGTTGGTTGTGCCTATGTCCCTTTCCCTAGCTTCTCTGGCCACTCAGCGTGGAGTCCCTACGCCCCCTCCACTCCTTATCTCCTCATCTCCCTAATTTGGAAGCTATCCAGCCAGGGCCAGTCCCACGTGATGAGGCCAGGGCTCCTTATCAGCCTCCAGGCGGCTGAGATCTCCGGCAGGGAATGCGTCAGCCACCCAGCCCCCTGCAGGCCCTGTGGGGAGGGGACCAGGGGGCCACGCCTGGGGGAAGCGTGCAGCCAGCGCAGCCAGCACGTGTGAGCAGCCAACCCTAGGCCAGTGGAAAGTTACTGGGTGGGGTCAGGGAGGTTCAGAGCGGATTCCTCTCCCTCTGGATACCTCTTACCCCTGTGTGAGGGGCCCGTTTGCCCGTGGGGAGGATGACTACGGATGCTGTCTGTGTTCCCAACCCCTCCCTCCCCACCCTTCCTATTTTCAGCTTTCAATAAATACTGCAGAAGTTTTATTGCGCCTTGGGTATTTGAGGGAATAAGGAACCAAGAAATGATGGTGGTGTTTGTGTGGGAGATAAAGGCAATCGTGAGCATGGGTGAGATGCCTACTGTGTGTTGTCCTAAATGAATCCATTTCAGCCATCCTACAAAGGCGGTACTTCACCCGTTCTCATGGCAGAGGTGGTCAGGGGGCTTGGAAATGAGCCCAGGGGAGTAGAGCTAATAGGCTGGGAGGGCTGCAATGAGGTTGCATGGTGGTCAGGCCCTGGGCGTTACTAGGGATTTGTCATCTTGGTTCAACCCTGGCCTTGCATCTCGCCTCCCGCTGCTACTACCAGTTTTCCACTCGTGGTTTCCACCTCTGGACACGCGCTGGGAGGCCGGGTTCGTGGCACTAGGCGAGTGTTTCTTGCTCTCTGTGATTCACAATTGCTATCAGCAAGAAGTAAGACCATGAGCAGGGTGGCACAGGGGAGGCACCAGAATACGCATCTCCACTAATACCCTCATCCAATTGCCCCTTCATGCCTCTCCTAATCTCTTGCCCCTGGTCTGAGAGGTCAGAATTGCCACCACCCCCCACCCCCCTTTAGTCCTGCCACTCTCGGGCTAGGCCTTGGTCTTGCTTCTCAGAATCCCTTCCCCAAGCCCTTCTCTTCCCAAGACAGTTTATACAGAAACTGGGACATGAGAAGCTTATCTGAGGCTGAGCTCCAAGAGCTGGGCAGAGGGGAGAGGGGAAGCCCTTGAGGAAGGGGCAGCTCAGGGCCATCACAACGCAGAGTATGCTGCCCTCTGCCCCTCTGGGTCCTGAGGGCACGCTGAGCTGGCAGCAGAGAGTTCCACCTCCATCCAAGCCCTGAGGAGCCCCGGGAACACCCAGATGGGACTTGGAAGGAGGAAGGGCAGGGGAGCAGGAATGCAGGATTAACAGAAACCTGAGAAACCTAACAGGGGCAGGTGTCACAAGCTGCAGAGGAGGAGGGGACCTGCTGGCCCCTCACATTTTTGGCAGGGGCGGGACTGGGTCCAGGAAGGGGTAGGTTGGGTTTCATAAAGCTAGAGGCAGCCAGGAATCTGACCATCTGTGATGTGAGGTCAGAGGTCTCCTGCTGAGGGGAAGACAGACCAAGAGATCCGCTCTGGAGATTGCAGACTGGGGACTTCCACACTGATTCTCAGGTGCATGCTTGCCTCCTCCTGTGGCGCCTGGGGAAGCCCCAGGAATCTTGGCTCTTCCATCCTCTGTGCTTCCTCCCAGGGGAGTCAGGATCGGACAGACACCCTTACTCCAAAAGGCTCCTTTCTCTCTCCCTGGCCACCTGGAGCAAGTCCCAAGGCTGTCAGCTCTCCAGCGGGGCTGGGCTGTCACACCAGCACTTTGCTGCCCCTTGGTGGCCGCCTGAGGAAAAGCAGGGCCTGGTTCTGTGCGAGAAGCAGGGGGCCCTATGGCAGGAGCTGTGGGCAGGCTTCCGTTCCTGGCTCTCCTCTGACCTCCCCAGCTTGCATCCCCCTCCAGCTTTCCCTCTAGTCCACCCATCGTCGCACTCCTCGGATTTACCTGTCTGCTGTAAACCACCGTGCGCCACCCCACCTGGGGCTTCTCCCAGTGTCTGAGGACAGACACACATCCTCAGACCCACGTGTTATCCTTCCCTGTCCGTGACTGATGGGAGATAAGAATAAAAGTAATGTGACACCTGAGCGGTTTTCTTTGCCTGCCTTTTGCTTGTCACTTCAGATGGAGTCTGTGTGTGAGTTTCAACTGGTTTTGGGGTGAAAGGTCCACACCAGAGCTGCTTCTCCCAGTGTATTTAAGTGTGAATCAACTCTCCTCCACGTTTACGTGGAAAAGGGACACTGGCCCCCCTTTGCAGAGACTCTTGGGATCCCAGAGTTGGAAGGAATCCCAGAGAGCTGGCACCCGACCTATCACAGTTCTCCTGGAAGCTCCTCCCAGTGGGGCGCCTTCCAGGGGAGCCTGCTCCTTTGTGCACAGTTTCTTAGAAGGTTATTATTTTGACCCAAAATTTGTTTCTCTGGAACAGGGGTGGGGAACCTTTTTTCTATCAAGGGCCATTTGGATGTTTATAAGATCATTCGCGGGCCACACAATACTTAAAAATTAGCCTGCTATATTTGGTCAAACATTTAATTAACTCACCCCTACTGCCTTGGCAGGGCCAGACCAAATGATTTCAGGGGCCTTATACGGCCCACGGCCGGACGTTCCCCACCCCTGCTCTGGAGGGAAAGCCTGTTGTACCTAGAACCCGGAAGGATCCCCAGAGAAGCAGCTTAGTCACCTCTCCTGTGACGCTTTTCTCAGTCCTTCCCCAGGTGTCCTGGCCACTCCAACCTCGGAGCCCCCTGCCCTGTGCCACTCTAGCTGGGCCTTAACCACTCCCGCCTCCTTCAATAAAACCTGAGCTCCTCGAAGGCATGAACTGTCTCTTGTTTACCCTTGAATTTGCAGGATTTGTGATACCGTCTTAATAAACAAGTTTGGAATGAATGGAGGAATGAATGAATGAATCCACTCCAACCCTTCAATTGTACCTAAAAGGGAACTAAGGAGAGGAAAGTACAGTTATTTATCCAAGTTTATACACAAGTTAGTGACTGGGAGCAGGATTAGAAGGCACATGGAGTGATGATCATGTTACCAAGTTCCTCTGAAGAACTTGTTTCCAAGGGTGGGGTGTGAGAGGGGGACACGTCCCAGTAGAGCAGCGGGAGACATTATCCTCACTTCTGACAGGTCTGGGTATAAATTCAAGGAAAGGAGCAGGGCAATAGTTAGGGGACTCAGAAGAGAGAATAAATAACATTCATTAAGCACCCACTGTGTACAAAGCACTTCCAAAGGCAGCGAGAGATAGGAAAGGGAGGAAACACTGACTACTGCAGGAGGGGAAGCAGACACAACCGCTCGAGACCAGAGACCACGTCTCTGAGAGTCCCAGGAAAATGCTCTTTAAAGTCACCCCGGACCCAGGGGCGTGTGGCCTCTCCCAGACCCAGGAGCACATGGCCTCACCCGGGCCTAGGTGCACGAGGCCTCACCCAGATCCAGGGACACATGGTCTCACCCGGACCAGGGGCGCGTGGCCTCTCCCAGACCCAGGAGCACGTGGCCTCACCCGGGCCTAGGTGCACGAGGCCTCACCCAGATCCAGGGACACATGGTCTCACCCGGACCAGGGGCGCGTGGCCTCTCCCAGATCCAGGGACACATGGCCTCACCCGGACCCAAGGGCGCATGGCCTCTCCCAGACCCAGGGGCACGTGGCCTCACCCGGACCTACGTGCGAGAGGCCTCACCCTGATCCAGGGACACATGGCCTCACCCGGACCCAAGGGCGCATGGCCTCTCCCAGACCCAGCGGCGCGTGGCCTCACCCGGACCTAGGTGCGCGAGGCCTCACCCAGATCCAGGGACACATGGCCTCACCCGGACCCAAGGGCGCGTGGCCTCTCCCAGACCCAGGGGCACGTGGCCTCACCCGGATCCAGGGACACGTGGCCTCACCCGGACCCGGGGGCACATGGCCTCTCCCAGACCCAGGGGCACGTGGCCTCACCCGGGCCTAGGCAAGCGAGGCCTCACTCGGATCCAGGGACACATGGCCTCACCTGGACCCAGGCCCGGGTGAGGCCTCACGCACCTAGGCCCGGGTGAGGCCACGTGCCCCTGGGTCTGGGAGAGGCCACGCGCCCCTGGATCCGGATGAGGCCACGCGTCCCTGGATCCGGGTGAGGCCACGCGCCCCTGGGTCTGGGAGAGGCCACGCGCCCCTGGACCCGGGTCTGGCTGGGTCCCTGGGCCCGGGTGAGGCCACACGCCCCTGGGTCCGGGTGAGACCACGTGCCACTGGACCCAGATGAGGCTGGGTCCCTGGGCCCGGGTGAGGCCATGTGCCCCTGGGTCCGGGTGAGACCTTGCGTCCCTGGGTACGGGTGAAGCTGGATCCTGGGTCCAGGTGAGGCCGTGTGCCCCTGGATCCATCTGGGTGAGGGTGGGTCCCAGGCCCGGGTGAGGCCACGCGCCCCTTGGGTATGGGTGAGGCCATGTGCCCCTTAGTCCGGGTGAAGCCGTGCCCCTGGGTCTGGCCGAGACCAAACCAGAGGGAGTCGGACCTCCGTTACCACCATTTGTCCACCATCCAGAGCTGAGGGGTCAGTGCTGACATGTACACATAAGGAACTGGTGGACATTGAAATTGGGTCTCAAAAGAACTGTTGGTCCAGAAAGAAACTCACTACAGACTGAATCATTTGCCTGTCAGCGTAACTATTATTGCTCGTCTCACATTCAGTTCTTATAAGTATACATCTAGTGACATATGATCTCGCTCATCTAGGGGAAATGATGAACAACATAGACTGAGGAACAAGAACAGAACCAGAAACAAGGAGGCATCGATCGGACTATCGGGCCTCAGAGGGAGGATAGGGGAGGGTGGGGGGAGGGAGAGAGTTCAACCAAAGGACTTGTGTGCATGCATATGAGCCTATCCAACGGTTAAGTTCAACAGGGGGTTGGGGCATGCGTGGGGAGGGGGGTGGGATGGGAATGGGGGATGAGGACAAATATGTGACACCTTAATCAATAAAGAAATTTAAAAAAATAAAATAAAATAAAATAAAAAATAAAAAATAAAAATAAAAAAAAAATAAAGTCACCCCGGCAGGGAAGCAAGTGCTGAGATGTGGAAAGGGGAGTCCTCTGGATCAGGGCCTGAAGTGGATGAAAGGCTGAGGGGCCTGACTGGTGGACAGGATGGGATGGCAGTCCAAATTAGCATGGGGGAGGGGGGAGCGGGGGTGGGGTGGGGGGAGGGCAGGGTTGGTAACACTGGCTCCCTCGCCTCCCCTGCCTCCAGCCCTTCAGCCTCACTCTATCTGTCCTCTACCCATTTCTGTCTTCATTAGCTTCCTAGGGCTGTTGTAACAAATTACCACCAGCTGGGTGGGCCATAAAAACATCTCCCACAGTTGTGGAGGCAAGAAGCCTGAAATCCAGGAGTCAGTAGGGCTGGTTCCTCTGGAAGGCTCTGAGGGAGCATCGTGCCCTGCCTCCCTCATGGCTTGGCGGCTGCTGGCTATCCTTCGCGTTCCTTGGCTCGGGGGCCGCCCTAGAACATCTGCCTCCATCTTCCCATGGCCTTTTCCTCGGGGTCTCCCTGTGTTGTTGTTTTTGTTATTGTTGCTGTTGTTCTAAATATATTTTTTATTGGCCCTAGCCCGTTTGGCTCAATGGATAGAGCATTGGCCTGCCGACTGAAGGGTCCCAGCTTCTGGTCAAGGGCACATGCCTGGGTTGTGGGCTCAATCCCCAGTGGGGGGTGAGCAGGAGACAGCCAATCAATGATTCTCTCTCATCATTGATGTTCCTATCTCTCTCTCCCTCTCCCTTCCTCTCTAAAATCAATAAAAATATTTTTAAAAATAAATATTTGTTATTGATTTCAGAGAGGAAGGGAGAAGGAGAGAGAGAGATAGAGGGGGAAAAAATCAATGATCAGCTGCCTCCTGCATGACCCACTCTGGGGCCTCACTGTGAATCAAATGGTGACCTCCTGGTTCATAGGTTGACACTCAACCGCGGAGCCATACGGGTTGGGCTGGGTCTCTCTGTTTTGAATCTCTGTTTCCTTTCTTATGTGAGGGTATTCGTTATTGGATTGAGGGTCCAGTGTAAATCCAGGATGATGAAGTCTTCTTAAAATCCTTCATTACATCTGCAAAGACCTCATTTCCCAAAAAGGTCACATGCACAGATATCAGGGGTTAGGACTTAGACATATGGGGGAGAGGAGGGGGCACTGTTCAACCCACTATGCTACCCACTATTTAGAGTGGTGACCTCTGTGTGCATTTCCCTCCCCCACCCCTAGGGGGTCTTCACACCAAGAGAGAATAAATAACGTTTATTATTCCATTCCCATCCCTGGCTCCCAAGGGAGGCTAGAGGAATCCCAGAGCTGAGCTGACCCGGTCCAGCTCGCATGTGCCATCTGCCTTCACTTCAATCTGGCTGCCGGGTCGTGCCCTTTCCCCCACACAACACAGGTGCATAAGGAACTTTCTTCCCAGCCTACTATCCCCACCCTTATCCAAGGTCTCTGACTTCTTTATGGGGGAAATGCAGCCAAAAGGAGTGGGCCCCACCCGGTCCCCTAATAACTCTATGCCCCTTTGTTAGCTCCTTTTTCTCCGTGCCAGGGAGGCCATGTGTAAGTGCTGTAGCCAAGAGACCCTGCTCAGGGCAGTCTTCCAGCCATGCCTACCAAGTGGCATCCATGCCAGGGAACAAGCCATTTTGGTAGTAGTTTCTCAAACTTCACCTATTTCATCCCCTAGCCATTTGAGTCTTCCCTGTTGGGGCCCAAAACATCATAGAGCATGGACAAACCACCCCTTATGTGCCCTGTCCAAATTCCTAATCCACAGGATCGGTGAGCATAAATAGTTGTTGTTTTATGCCACTAGGAGATGTGGAAAGGGGAGGCCTCTGGATCATTCTGTTACACAGTATTTTGCTATGCAGCTATAGATAAGTGGAATAGAATTTGGTATCTGGTAGCGAGGCATGGCCATACAAAACTTAAAACATATGGCATTGGTTTGGGGACGAGGTGGTAGGAGATGCCTGAGAAGCCTCAGAGATACTGCTAGGAATGCTGGAAGGGCCTGGAAGAGATTGCAGGTGACAGTTCAAAGGCAAATGTAATAGGAACTTGGAGGAACAGAAATTCTTGTTAGGTAGTAGGAGAAAATTTAGCAAAACTCTTACCTACACTAATGTAAAAAACAGCAAAAGAACCTAGTGAAGTGATGGAGCTGGCTAAGAAGATTTCCAGGTAGAATGTCAACTGGCTTATTTTGGCTTGGTACCATAAGAAACAGATAGTGAGGGAAAAGCTAAAAAAAAGAAATTACTTTGTTTTTAGTCAGAATTTGGAGGAGATGTAAAAATCTCATGACAGTCTTTCCAGCCAGCAAAGAATTCTCAAAGTAATAAAGGCCTCAGGGAAAAAAATAAAATCCAGGGTACGGTGGGGAGGGGGGTGTTCTTCTGGTAAAGATAAAGGCAAAGGTGTGATTGTAAAGCCCTTTGTTCAAACCTCAGAAAGGTCAAAGATGAATCTAAGATTTCAGACAGACAGAAGTACTCCTAATCACCTAAAAGGCCTGGTGCATGAATTCGTACACGGGTGGGGTCCCTAAGCCTGGCTGGCAATCAGGGCCAATCGGGGCCATCTCCCCCAGTCCTAATGGGGGCCGGGCCAATCAGGGCCTACTGGCCAGGGGGAGGACCACAGGAGGTTGGCTGTGGGAGCGCACTGACCACCAGGGGGCAGCTCCTGCATTGAGTGTCTGTCCACTGGTGGTCAGTGCGCATCATAGCGATTGGTCAACCAGTCATTCCGGTCATTCGGTCGTAACGGTTGCTTAGGCCTTTATATATATATATATATATTACTCAGCAGCTTCACTGGGAGTCCCAAATAGAGAATTCCTTGTCTTAAAGATGTCTATATGTGTGACTTTTGTCTAATGGACTGCTCCCCAAAACGTCATAGAAAAATCTGTTTTCAAGACAGTATTGGTAGAAGCACCATGAGCTCACACTAAAAGGGACAGAAATAGTGCAAAATGAAGAGGCCTTTGGACTCCTGAACTTCTATGAGTGTAAGCAGGCTGAGAAAACTACTCAGAAGCACGATGGGCTAGTTCCTATGGGGGGAAAAGATGACTCAGAGGCAAAACCAGAGAGTGGAGTTAAGAGCCACAGAGAATCATTGCCAGGAAGCAATATTGGCCCAATACTGGGTCAAGGAACTGGCAACATGTGCCCAGCTGGAGTTCGAATTGCTCTAACCAGTGTTTGCTGTGGGCCTCTCATTTCCTCCCTTTTGAACCAGAACCTCTAATGTGTGTGTGGGGTGGGGCAGTGTGAGTAAATAACTTGTCTTTCTAGTTCTGAAGTCTTTTTAGATTGAGAACAGCCATGGAACTGAACCTGAAGAGCCTCAAATGCACAGACTTGGTTTAGATGTAATTCTGGACTTCAAGCCTGAGCCTGAGGTTAGAATGGGAGTCTTGGGAAGAAGTCGAATATATTTTGCATGCGACCAGAGGATAGAATGAAGCATTGGCCACAAGTTCGTTGACCAATGGAACATGATGACAGTGCTGTTGTGTGAGTTCCAAGAGTCCTCTGGCCTAGCAATTCCAGCAGAATTCCTAGTTGACCCTGATGGGTCCTCCTTGGTTCAGCAACTCTCCACTGGACCAATCACTATGGTACTGGTGTAGGATGCATTGATTGACTAGACCTAGGTCATATATTCACCCTGGAGCCACATTCATTCACGAGAACAAGGGAGGTGAAGGATGTTTCTCCAAAGGAAAATCAGAATATGGTACTCAGAAAAAGTTGAATGTTAAGCAGGCAAAAACAACACATTGTTTACCACCATAAGACAGAGACCCTGTCCTCAAGGAATTCAGCAGAGTGTTATGGAGATGACAGGGAAGTAACTGGAATGTGATAAGTGTCATGCTAGTATAGTTAGATGGGAAGTCAGAAAAGGCTTCTCAGCGGCCTTTGAACTGGGTTTTAAAGGATGAGCAAATTTTAGTCACACAGACAAGAGAGAAGAGGGCCTTTAAGACAAAGAGAACAGCCTGAACAAAGACCTGGTAGCATGGGATGTTATAATATGTTAAGAGATGACAAGTTGTCTGGTGTAGCTGAAGCACAGGAGGATGGAAGGGAGTAGAAAGATGTTGAAATGTAGAGAGGAGTCAAGTTATGAGGCACAACGTAACGCTCTGCCAGGGAGATAGAACTAGGTTCTGTAGACAATGAGGACACTGAAAATGACTAAGTAGAGGAGTGACAAGATTAGATCTGTGTTTGGGAAACAACTGTGGAAGATAAGTTGGCAATAGTATCGACTTGTCAAGTTACATTTTTATAGATTTCAGAGAGGAAGGGAGAGAGAGAGAGAGATAGAAACACCAATAATGCCCAGCCGGTGTGGCTCAAGTGGTTGAGCATCGACCTATGAACCAGGAGGTTATGGGTTCAATTCCAGGTCAGGGCACATGCCTGAGTTGCGAGCTTGATCCCCATTATGGGGCCTGCGGGAGGCAGCCAATTAGTGATTCTCTCTCATCATTGATGTTTCTATTTCTCTCTCCCTCTCCCTTCTCTGAAATCAATATGTATGTGTGTGTGTGTGTGTATATATATATATATATATATATATATATATATATATTTTTTTTTTTTTTTTTTTAAAGAAGAAACATCAATGATGAGAAAGAATCATTGATCAGCTGCCTCCTACACAACCCACACTGGGGATCAAGCTCGCAACCCAGGCATGTGCCCTGACCTGGGATCAAACCATGACCTGGTTTATAGGTCAACACTCAACCACTGAGTCACGCAGGCCTGGCAGTTTCAAGTAACTTTTAGAAGTAGACACCCTTTGGCCCAGAATATACACTGAGTGGCCAGATTATTATGGTCTCTGAACGCATAACAATCTGGCCACTCAGTGTACTTCTCTTGAGTACCTCATTTATTTGATATCAAAGATACTATAAATCGTGCACCTGATCAGTTTTCCCCTTTGCACTGGCTGATAGAAAGCTCAGGGCAAATAGGTGGTTGATCTCCAGCAAAAGTCCAGAATACTTTTGGTACCCATTTGAGATACAAATACACTGAGTGGCCAGATTATTATGCACTCAGAGATCATAATAATCTGGCCACTCAGTGTATACTAGATAATAGATACTTATCTTAAATAAATAATTGAACAAATACCAAAAGAATATAAGAATGTCCATTGACATAGATAAATATTAAACAATAAGGGACTGTTTAACAAATTTTGGTATGTTTATTCTATGAAATACTAAGTGGCCATTAAAAATGATGATATGAATAAATATTTACAGAGTCACAATCTTGTATAATATTAAATTAAAATGCAAATTGCAAAGTATGTAGAGTATAATCACATTTTTTAATATTTTAAATGTATTTATGGCTCTTCCTTAAGTAAAATGCCAACTAATAAATATAGAAATGATGATAGAATTAGAAATTTAAAATTTTGCTATAATCAAAGTAATTGATTCAGGCAAGAATCAATGAATGCCAAACTTATAGGTGAAAGTCTGATGAGGAACAAAATATTTATGTAGTTCCACCTTATCACCACACACATTACTTTTTTCTTTTAAACAGTTTTATTGAAATTAATAATTCACACATTTCAAATACACAATTCAATGTTGTTGTCTTTAGTGTATTCAAGGGGCTGTACAACCGCCATCATAATCTGTAGAAAACTTTTGCCCCCTCCTTCCATTGGCCGTCAGTCCCCAGTCCTTCCTTCCCCATTCCCCTTGACAACCATTAATCTGCTTTCTATCTCTAGGAATTTGCCTATTCTGGGCATTTCACATAAATAGAATAATACAAATATGTGGGTTTTGTGACTCACTTCTCTCACTTGGCATGATGTTTCCAAGGACCACCCGGGTGAAGCATGTATCAGTGCTTCATCCCTGTGTATGCTGACTCCACCTTCAGAGGAACCGTTTTCTGAAGGAGCTGCACCCTTTACACCTTCACCAGCAGCGTGTGAGGCTGCCAATTTCCCTACATTGTCACCAACACTGTACTGTCTGTCTTTCGGATCTCAGCCATCCTCCGTGTGAAATAGTATCACACTGTGGTTGTGATTTGAATATCACTAATGACTAATAATATTTAGTATATTTTCATATACACAGATTTTTTCACAGGTTACTATTTAAAAATACATATTTTTATTGATTTCAGAGATAAAGGGAGAGGAAGAGAGAGATAGAAACATCAATGTTGAGAGGGAATCATCGATTGGCTGCCTCCTGCACATTGGACTGAGCCAGCAACCCAGGCATGTGCCCTTGGCCGGGATCAAACCAGGGACCCTTCGGCCCGCAGGCTGACGCTCTATCCATTGAGCAAAACCAGCTAGGGCCAGGTTACTTTTTTTTTAATTGATTTTTAGAGAGAGAGGAAAGGAGAGGGGGAGAGAGCGAGAAACATGGATGTGAGAGAGAGACATTGATTGGTTGCCTCGTGCACCAACCGGGGCTGTAGACAGAACCTGAAACCCAGGTATGTGCCTTTGTCCAGGAATCGAACCCACAATCCTTTGGTGCATGAGCTGACTCTCAAATCACTGAGCCATGCTGGCCAGGGCAATTCCACCTGAATCTTGAATTAGTTTACATCACAAATAATTGACACTATGTGCTGTCTGATCTGATATACTGAGAAGCACACACGCTACTGATACAATTTCTACAACAAAACGCAAAGCCTGCGTCTTATCTTGAGGAAAACGTAGATAAAAGCAAATTGAAGGATATTCTACAAATTTACTGGCCTGTATTCCTCAAAACTGTTCTGAAATGTAGGCTTTTGGATCTATCACCAAAGTAGGCTATACTCACAGTTGGGTTTTTCCTAATATTTAAAACATCAATTTGTTACACAGGGGTCTCCACCCAGCTTCCCTTTTGTATAACACAAAATCAAAACAATGCCCCTTTGTGTGTAAAATTAAAGAGAGGTTTCTGGCTTGTGTGGACACCAAAGAAAGGGTGTCACTACTATCACTACTTGCCCGCAGTAGCAGTGCAGAGAATGTAACCAAGACCTTGTTTATACAAAAAGAAATAGACAGCCAGTTTGAAAGGGTATTGCCATGGACTAGAACAAAGAATATCCTTACATGATATTATTCTACACTGTCATTAAAAATTTTCCCAGACTTGGATCACCCCCATTACATATAATAATTCCTCACACCCATGGGAGGGGGGGAATATCTAGAGATGTGTTACGTTTGGAGACAAGCGTAGCACATCTCTAGATATTTTAGAATTACAACAGCATATTGTATAATTACCCCAAACAAACTTACAAACTAATTCTTTGAATGTCTGGCAGCAATTTAAAAAGGACATGAAAGGGTTTAATCCCTTCCACTACGTAGAGGGCCCCCTGGGAAGGCACCTGAGCATTCTAAATTGGCCCCTCTTGCCCTTTTAGCCAAGAGGGACCTGCTTCTCACAATCCAATTGTCCACAGCTGTTGCCTGAGCTTCTGTTCATGCCAAGGGTGAAACCTCATGATGGCTGGTACCAGGGATGTGTCTCTCGCCCAGTGGGGTGAACTGGGCCTCCTTGGAGAAGAAACCTGGGTTCCTCAAGATATGTGATCAGTGCTGCGACCCTGCCAGCAGGCGAGGGGATCCCAAGACAGGTGCTGGGCGCGGAGGCCATGGGGGCATAGGTGACCAAGGAGACAGAACTAAACCTCACATCACCCTGCTTGGCCCCGGAGGATGGCTGGTTAGCCAGAGACGGGTAAGATTCCTCAGGGAAGGAACAACCTAAGACAGGCACAGTCGCACAGGGGCCATCAGGAGAGAACTTGGGGGTCAACAGAGGTGGGGCACAGACCTTCACCCCCCCAAGTTTGCAGGGGCCTGAACCCTCACCCCTGCTGAAGGAGATCTCCTGCCCCCATGGCTGCTCAGCTCCACATGCCCAGCTCAAATCGGGACCCAGGTAACAGAGACTTGGCCGACAGCAGATGCCCTCTCACTGCAACAAGACTTGATGGAGATGTCTTGCACCCATGATCCGGGGAACTGGGGTCTAGGATATCTAAATCCAGCCTAGCACCAGGAATGCTCAGGGCCTACTCAAGAAGGCAAATAATCCTCTCCACTAATAATTACAGGGTAAAACAAGATGGTTGTTAGAGTATTAAATTTGACAGTAAAATAGTAGTCAAGTTTTCAGACTTATTTAAATTGGCCAATCAAAATAAGCAAATACTCTAGAAAAATCAATTGTACTGGACAAAAAAAGCTGTTACTAAAGTGTTAACTAAAATTTTTATTGGTAGTTCATCTCATGGTAAAATTGCATAACATATAATGAACCTAAAGCAGTCACTTTTTAGTGCAAAAAAGTAAAATTTAAAAGCTATCAAGATTACAGCATAAAATTTCCAAAAGCCTCCCAATATTTAAACCAAAAAAGGGGGAATAGTAGAAGAATATCATGTAAGGAAAAATATCCTGCAAATAAATTACATCTAGAAAATTTTTACTTTAGAAAATTAACTTTCATTTGTAATGCTAACAGCAAGTCACCCAGGTAAAACATACATGGTATCAAAACAAGCCAAAGGAAAATCATTTGGGCAAAAAAATGAAAAAGGATCGCAAGTCAAATTTATAGAAAATATTCCTTTATTAACTTTTGGTCGAGAATATGTTTGTATATTTTCAGAAAACAACTCCGAGACATGTGGATTCCTGCAACAGAGAGGAATTGACAGGAGTGCTCCAGCCATGAAGTCAGAAGAGAAACAGTCCAGAGATGGAAGACGCTGACAATGCTTTGCCATACTAGCAGTCAGCAGATATGCGTCACTGCAGATTGCCCAGGACCAAAACCAGAGAGGGTCGGACCTGCAATACCACCGTTTGTCCACCATCCAGAGCTGCAATATCATTGCTGTTATGAACACATTAACAACTGCTGGACATGGAAACCGGGACTCAAAAGAAATGTTGGCCCAGGGGGAGGCTCACTGCAGACTGATTCATTTGCCTCTCAGCATGGCCATTATTGCTTGTCTCGTTTTCAGTCCCTATAAGTGTATTCCTAGTATCACATGAGCTCGCTCATCTGGGGGAAATGATGAACAGCATAGACTGAGGAACAAGAACAGCAATGATCGGACTGTCAGACCTCGGAGGGAGAGTAGGGGAGGGTGGGGACAAGGGAGATAGATCAACCAGGGGACTTGTGTGCTTGCATATGAGCCTAGCCAATGATCACGGACAACAGGGGGAGGGGGGCTTGCGTGTGGGGGGGGATTGGGAGGGGAACGGGGGGAGGGGGTTGATGACAAATATGTGATACCTTAATCAATAAAGTAATTTAAAAAAATAAATAAATAAATAAAACATCAATTTGTTTACTGATAATTAAGTATATAGACACACGCATACATTTTATGTATACTTATAAATAGGGAAAAATCTAGATGGATATACATTAAATTGTTAAGTGTTGTTATCTACAGGTGGTAAGACTTTAAGTCTTTTCTTGTGATTTATCTAGATTTAGTAATTGTTCTATACTGAAAAAAATACATTACTGTGTAATAAAATATACTGTAAAGGAAATTTCAAAAAATAAACAAGTAGAGCCCTAACTGGTTTGGCTCAGTGGATAGAGCATCGGCCTGTGGACTCAAGGGTCCCGGGTTCAATTCTGGTCAAGGGCATGTAACTTGGTTGCGGGCACATCCCCAGTCGGGGGTGTGCAGGAGGCAGCTCATCAATGTTGCTAACTCTCTGTCCCTTTCCCTTCCTCTCTGTAAAAAATCAATAAAAATCTATTTAAAAAATAAAAATAAATAAACAAGTAGAGAAAAATGTTATGAAGGAGGATGGGAAGGAAACAGGCAGTAGTGGCAGTTACCAAGTACTACCTACCTGGCACATGAGTATCCTTTCCTGAGTCTTAATTTCTTTGTCCTCTGTGTAAAACGATACATTGTTGAGAACATATTCTCTCTTATAAGACAAGCATTCCTTCATTTAGGAGGCATTTGTTTAGTTGCCATCACCGTGCCAGATGCTGGGGGCACAAAGGTGAGACAGAGTCACTTCCTTTAAAGAGTTCATCGTAAATCAAAAATTGCAATATTGTATGATAAAGGGAATATTAGACACACATCTAGGTAGAGAGAGGGAAATATTCACTCTATTTTAGAATGTCTTCACAAAAGAGGACACACATGAGTTGAGTTTCAGGAAAGCAGATGTGGACACGGGGAGGCAAGGCAGATTCCAGGCACAGAGAACAGCATGTGCAAGGATGTGGAGCTCCCACCCAGCGTATTCAGGGCATGTGAGTGGCTGAGCATGACTGGAATAGAGACATTGGAACGGGATGGGAAGTGGGTAGAGGAGGTGAAGCTGAAGAAACAGACAAGTGATCAGTTTTAAGGGACCTTGTGGGTCATCTTGGGCGCTTAAGGCATGCTCTATGGGCCAGCAGCCTTGGATCACCTGAAAGCTTGTCAGGAATATTGACTCCCAGCTCACTCCAGACCTCCTGAACCATAATCTGCATTTTAAGAAGAGGTTCAGGTGATTCATTTGCATATAAGAAGCTTGGATTTAAGGACTTTGGACTTTACTCTGTAGGCTCGAGGGGGTCTGACACAGATTTGTCCTCCCTTGGCATCCTTAGCAGGAGATGGTTCTTCATTTCCTCTTCCCAGTCCATTCCTTCCTGGTTTCATCACTCTGCCTCTCAGATACTCGGAAGCACTCCAGTCCTCCACCCATTGCTTCCCTTCACAGACCTTGCCTCAGCCACATTGTCCTGAGCACGTTACAAAGTCCTTGAATTCTGAAAGTCCGTTGGGTTTGAAAGATGATAAATGAAAATGTAAGATTCTATGATTCTATGAAAGAAAATTGTACAGCAAGGTGATGTTGTGGAACTCATTATGCATAACCAATAGTACATGCTGAAATGAGTCGGCTCAAATAATATTTAGAAAAATTCACAGATGCTAAGTCCATGGTGAATTAAGAGAAGCTGAAAATGCCTGTAGATATGGTTCCCAATCTTTTCTTTGTAATAACCTGTATTGGGATATTTTCTGACTATAAAACTAATACACGTGCATTATTGAGAGTTTGGGAAATACATTCGTTTGGAGAAGAAAATAAAAGGGTAATCAGAGAAAAAAATCAGAAAGGATAAAAACAAAATGGGAGAGAGATGGAAATCAAGTGCACACACACACACACACACACACACACACATTCTTCCTCTTCCTCCCAACCCCTGAGTCTTTCTGATTTGGTTAATCCATAATTGTAGATTCAGTGTTTACATTATTAAGACTATAAACCCTGTAGACCACTAAGCTATGTAACATACAATGGTTACTTTTCCTTTCTCCCACAATGCTTTGTTTTTCTGGAAGTTAATCATCGTCATTGTTGTTAGTTGTCTGTTCATTTGCATAATTTTATATGTTTTTACTAATAACTTTTTTTAACCCTTCTCTAAATGGGTAAATATCCTCTCAATATATTCAAATGCATTAGATGTTCTGTCAATTTTATCATGTTGATGCCATCTTCCCAGAATCTTCTGACCTCTTACACCTGTATTGTTCACTCTAAAGATCTGCTGGCACCTCTTGTGCAGGAATCTTCCTTCATCTCCATCCTGGGATTCCCTCACCACTCTCCTTTGTATAAACCTGCATTCTGGACTTCATGAATTTCCTTCATTTGGTTTTCTACCTAATTTTGGTGAAAAATATTTCCCAGAAAGAGTTCATGGAAGATAATATTTTTGGCTTCTTGCATGTCTGAAAATGGCTTCATTCTATCTTTACACTTAATCATTTGGCTGGGTGTAGAATGAAAGATTGGAAACACCTTTCCTTCTGAATTTTCAAGGCATTGTTTCCTTGCCTTCTAGCTGCTAGTGTGGCTGTTGTGATTCCGTGCTATTAAGATTCTTGATCCTATGTATGCAATATTTTGTTTTTAATCTTTCTGGAAACATGTCAGATTTCCTCTTTGTCCTCAATGCTCTGAAATTTTACCATGTTATGTCTTGTTGTGAAACTATTTTTATCCGCTATACCTGACACCTGAACGGCCCTTTAAATTCTGTGAAATTTTCGTGAATTATTTATTTGATAAATAGTGTAATAGTTCCTCGTGTTTTCTCTTTCTGGACGTCCTAATATTTGGATATCAGACCTTCTAGGCTGGACTCTATCTTTCATCTTCTATTTTCCATCTCTGTCTTTTTTGCTCCTTTTCTGTTTGTCAATGAGAGTCTTGTCAACCAAGACTGGCATAATAAAAATGATTTATTTCAGAGGGGAAAAGAGGAGATTCTGAAAATAAATGAAGGAATTGGCTGTTAATAATCTGCAGGTCCTATGGGATTTCAAAAGGGACAAGAAAATGATTTAGGTTGTGGAGGGTAGGCTAGAGAAAGTCTTCCTAAAGGTTTTCATACACATTTTCCATCTCCTCTGTAATTAGATTGTTGGTTTTATGTGTCCCTTGGAGTCTAAAACACGCCTTTGCAGAGAGATGGAGGATGAGAAATATCTTGTTTCCATTTTACCTTCCATCTGGGGTTGAGGCCAAAAAAAATAACAACATGTGAACAAGGAGAATCTGAACCCTGTGTCAGGCTTAATGAATTAATGTACAAAAATCCAGCTCCAATATTCTACAAATATTCCATCTCTTCTTTATCTCACACTCTTCCTAGACAGAGACCAGTGAGTTTTTTCCAAAATCCATGTTTTTTTTTTCTACCTGGACACATTGCTAGGCTATATTCCCCACCCATCTTATTTCCAGGTGGGCCATGGCACTGAGTTCTGGCCAATGGAATGTGTGTGAAAGTAAGAAATGCCTCTTCTGGCCCTGGCCCCAAAATCATCACTTGAGATTCTCTAGGAGCTCTCCTCTCTCATCTGCAGCCGGATATAGAAGACTCACTTGAGGACTTTGGGGCTCCTGGGAAAGGCAGAACTTAGAGATGAGTCCATGAAGTCTCTGAGAAGCAGAGGGTCCTTCCCTCCTCCCCCACCGACCCACACTAGACTGTGCCATAAGGAAGAAATAAACCTTTATTGGTATTTGGAGGTTGTTATAGCACTTAGTCCACCCTGACTAATTTTATTCCATCTTTGGAGAAACTGCATTTACCGCCTGGGTCTCAATTTCTTCATCTGAAAATGTGAGGTTTAAATGGGTTCCCTCTTAGTTGCCTTTCAGCTATTACACTCTAATTATAAACTGTATGATTATTATTCCAAGTGGTTTCAAACTCTACAAGGACTAATTGCAGAATTTTTCCATTATAATAAGGAGTATATTCTCCACTTATAGATGGGGTTGTATTCCTAAAGGACAGGTGTGATTCCCTTGTTGGAACACTGCTTATGTCAGAAATAGATTTAAAATTTTAAAGTATGCACAGATTCATGCTTAATCCTCAGTTCTGAGGCTCCCCAAGCCACAACTGTAGGCAGTGAGTGAGGCGGAAGGTCAGGAACTGAGCAGAGGCTCTGAGGTTGACTAGAGAGGGACAGGATAGGAAGGTAGGATGAGGTGGGCCATGGGCCAGGCTATCAGTTGTACGAGCTTCCCTGGGAGGTCACAGGAGCCATTGTACATGTGAATCATTCCTACCTTGGATATTTCTAATTACACTTCTTAATTTTACTAGTAACTGTGCTTCGGTACATGTGTGCATGACAGAGGTGGATTTATCCTGGAGCTAATGAAGCTCAAGCTTCAGATCCTCACTCACACAAAGATCCTTCCAAGGCCTAGAATTATGTTCACAATGTTTTTATAAAATTTGAAAACGTAAGGTATTTTAACTGTAGTTGGTTAAGACTTCTGTCTATTTGCCCTTCAATTTCTCCTCCTTCACATTTCCCTTTGTGTTAGGTGGCACTGGCATGGCCACAGGCATTTTTGGAACCCAGCTAGAGGGAAGTTTCATTAGGATACATTCCATTTGGTATCTATTCACATGGTTTACAATTACTTGCATGCAGAGTTGAGCTATGACCCATAGCCCAGATGAAGGAATAGCTCCTGGAGTCTCTTATCAGCCTACTTTATTAACTCACCTGGAATTGGGACTTGTAGATGCAAGGCCAAAGTTCAAATCAAGATCTAGACATTTCCTACAGCACCCGGCACCAGAAGTGTGAGGGACTGGAGGAGAATCAAGTTTTGAAAATGTATAAAGCCAGAAGCTAGTCTGAAGAAAACTCATCCAATCATCAGCTATGCAAAAATATAAGCAGGGGTTTCTGTCCTTATTGACATCCAATCCAAAGAAGTTTTGTCCTGTTGGCAATATACTCTATATATCATTATAAATGTATCATTCATTCTTTTCTTTTTCTTATGAGAACTGTTCAAAATACAATTTATCAGAATTACAATCTTTTACAATTTGTGATGATGACATAAATTACTGATATTGACCAAGATAATTAAAACTCCGAATACATCACTTATAATGAGGTTTTCAAAGACAAACTGGCTAGTAAAGTAGTCAATCCAAAGAGTACATCTAGCCCTAGCCGGCTTGGCTCAGTGGCTAGAGCGTTGGCCTGCGGACCAAAAGGGTCCCGGATTCAATTCTGGTCAAGGGCACGTACTTCTGTTGCAGGCTCCTCCCCAGCCCGGGCCTGGTTAGGGCTCCTGCAGGAGGCAACTAATCCAAGTGTTTCTATCACATCAATATTTCTCTCTGTCTTCCCCTCTGTCTTCCACTCTTTCTCTAAAAATCAATGGAAAAATATCCTCAGGTGGGGATTAACAAAAAACAAAAAAAGAGTACATCTAAGCTCAGTCACTGCACAAGAAAATTTGAAATGCTTTGGAATCTTATAGCTTATACATGAAAGAAACTTTGACCAAGGTTTTCCCCCAATTTGATAACAAACCTACATGTTTACATGATATTTCCAATAACAAATTGTGAACCTCAAAAAAACTTTCCAAAAAAATGAAAGAAATTTAATGCTAAGAAAAGACTGAATTGTCTTTGTAGTCCTCTCTGTAAAGGAGTGCTATCAAATTATTGTCATATAAAGAAGGAATCAAAGAGTAAACAGCCAAAAATGTAGGGACAAAAGTAACATTCAGCCTTGGCTGGGTGACTCCGTTGGTTGGAGCATCATCCCAGACACCAAAAAGGTTGTGGGTTCGATTCCTGGTCAGGGCACATACCTAGGTTGCAGGTTCAATCCCCAATTGGATGTTTACGGGAGGCAACCAATCAATGTCTCTCTCTCTCCCCCGCCCCCTCTCAAATCAATAAACATATTCTCAATTGAGAACTTTAAAAAATAAGTAATATTCAGGTATGATTGGTATTTAATTCATCAAACCATTATAGGAATTTTTTTTGTGATGTTTGTGGTATGTGTCAGCTTTTTAAAATGTGTAATTTGTTGTGATTTATGTTCTTATTGTAAACTAGAGGCCTGATGCACGAAAATTCATGTAAGAGTAGGCCTTCCTTCCCCTAGCTGCCGACACAGGCTTCTCTTTGGCACCTGGGACTCGGGCTGCTTCCCTCCGGCCCCAGCTTTGTCAGAAAGGACCTCTGGAATGATGTCCGGAAGATGTCTGGTCTAATTAGCATATTACCCTTTTATTATTATAAATAAATACAATTCACTTTGACATATATCTTTATATTTGTTATTTTTTTCTTTAAAATATCCCACCTGTACATATATAAGCACTGGGCTCCACAAATCCTGGCCAACTGCAGTGCAGAGCATACTCTTAGGTGCTGCTACAGCTATTTGAGGTATTGGGACTGGTTACTTAGGCCCCAGGATCAGGAGCTGAGTATTGTCAGGTCATCTGAACCAATCAGGCTCTGAAAAATGGATACAAGTTCAAAAAGTCACCAGACTGCGTCAAACTAAAATGCTTCTTCATGGGCTCACCTCTGGGGCATTTTAGGTCCCCAGTAACATGACCAGGCCCGCCCTATCTTTGCTTCTCAAAGACTCCAGGATCAGGAGGAGCCTGCCTTTTACCATGTAAACCTGGTGCCTTTTTTTTTCTGACGAAGTGTTTTAAGAATTCAAAAACTTGCCCATGTCCTTAATCCTTAATGAAATTAAACTCTTTACTGGCAAATTGTGTGAGAGTGTGTGTGTGTACAATATGTGTGTAATTATATATACAATGTGTTTAAACTAGCAAACAAAAACAGTGTTTACTAAAGCAAGGTGATTCTAGCTCCTTGAAAATTAAGGGTTGTCAAGTGTTTGTGTTGGCATCATCTAATGACAAAAAGGGGTAAGCTCAACTCGCCATAATCTGTCAAACACTGGGAACAGAAATTATACATACCCCTTTTCTTATGCAGAGTACTGTGGTTTATTCAATTCCACTGTGACTTTTCATCATTAACTTATGTCCCCAAATAGATCAGGCAGAGATGAAAGTATGAAGTAAAAATTGAGAGGAAAAGATACAAGGCCTGTTTTTACCCTGATGGCATTGTCTGCAAGGTTCTTGCTTCAGTCCCTTGGAAATTCAGCAAACCACTGGCCTTGTGAATCAGGAGGCCTCTTTAAGATGGCTGGCCAGGTGTGGAGAGGTGAGCACAACTCGCCAACCCCTGGCTGACCCGGTTGGATAGTCTGGGCCATTCTGGCTTCTGATTTGAACCTGCTACCTAGACTGACCCCTTAGTTTCTCTCCTCATCAGCTCTGTTTGTTCCTGTCTCTGGCTCAGTCCACATTCTGCCTAGCTCCATTCCATCATGTCTGTTTCAGTTTGGTTCCTTTCTCCCTTCCATTTCCATTCTTGTTTTTGCAAAACTGATCTGGCTTTAGTCACCAGGAAAGTTAATCCCTTGAATCCTCTATTGAGTTTGCTTTTTCTAAAAAAAATTATTTAATTGTGATAAAAACACTTAAAATAAGATATGCCCTCTTAACATATTTTAAAATATACAGTACAGTATAGTTATCTATAGACATAATGCTGTACAGATCTCTAAAACTTATTCAACTTGCATACCTGAAATTTATACCCATTGATTAACAATTCCTCCTTTCCCTCTCCCCCAGTGGCTGGCAACTACCATTCTATTCTTTGATTCTAATTTCCTTTTTTTAAGATGAATAATATTCATACACACACACACATACACACACACACACACACACACACACACACACACACGGATATATATAAACATATATATATCCGTGTGTATGTGGACATTTGTTTCCACATATTGGCTAATTTTGAATAACAGTGCAATGAACATGGGAGTGCTAATGTTTCTTTAAGATCCTGATTTCAATTCTTTTGGATAAATTTAAAAAATGGGATTGCTAGATCATATGGTAGCTCTATTTTTAATTTTTTGAGAAAACTTCATAGTGTTTTCTATAGAAGCTGCACCATTTTACATTCCCACCAATAGCATACAGGGTTCCAATTTCTCCACATCCTGCCAACACTTGTCTTTTGTTGTTTTTATAAGAGCCAGCTTAACAGATGTGAAGTGATATTTCATTATGGTCTTTACTTGCATTTCCCTGATAATTAGTGACATGGAGCATTGTTTCATATACCTGTTGTCCATTTGTGTATCTTCATTTGGAGAAATGTGAATTCAAGCTCTTTGACCATTTTAAAATCAGGTTATTGGGTGGGGGGGAGGGGTTGCTATTGCATTATAGGTGTTCTTTATATATTTAGGAAATTAATCCTTTACAGATACATGGTTTGCAAATATGTTCTCCCATTCTGTAGGTTGCCTTTTAACTCTCTCAATGGTTTCCTTTGCTGTGCATAAGCTTTTTTAGCTTGATATAGTCTCACTTGTCTATTTTTGCTTTTGTTTTCATATACATGAAATCATTGTCAAGATCAATGTCATGAAGGCTTTCTCTATTTTCTTTTTTCTAGTTTCAGGTCTCATGATTAAGTCGATAATTCATTTTGAGTTAATTTTTGTGTAAGATAAGGGTCTTTCATTCTTTTGCATATGAATAGCCAGTTTCCCCTGCAGCATTTGTTGATATTGAGTTTTCATTCAAATTTTTATTGAGCATCTTTGGCCCAAGCACTATGATAAGGCATAGAGGATTCAAGGCTGTGAAAAACATAATGGTTGCATACGCACCCTCTGGAGCCAAACCGCCTGGGTTCCAATGCTGATACTACCATTTCTAACTGTGTGACCTTGAGCAAGTTACTTCCTTGTGCCCCAATGTCCTTATCTACATAAAAGGGATAATATTTGTGGTTCTTTCCCCACAGAGTTTGTGTGTTAATACATGTGAAGAGCTTAGAAAAGTGTCTGATACTTGGTAAGCATTCTTAAGTGCTGGCTCTTAAGGCATAGTCCTTGCCTCTCAAGAAGCTCACAGTTAAACTTGCCCCGTCCACCTGTCCCACCTTTGCAGGCTGGGCCACGTGGGTCTTCTGGCACAAGTGACACATGGCTCCTGGCTACCCTTTTCTAGCATCATCGGATAAATGATCCGGGTGCAGATCCCTGTGTCACAGTTTCGCTGCGTGACCGTGGACAAATAATTTCACTCCCTGGGTCTCACTTTATACATTTGTAAAGGAAGGAAGTTGGACCAAAATTGATTTCCAAGATCTCAGCAAACTCCTCGTTTGATAGTCCGAGTTGAAACTGTTCGCTTGGGGAGGTCACAACCTCTCTGCTCGTTTCCTCATCTGTACAATGGGATGCCATTACCAACCATTCCCCAGGTTAGGGGAGGGCTCCCTAAGGCAAGAGGGCTCCTACTCCGGGTGTCATCGCTCGCTCGGCGAGGCCGCCTTCGTACCCGCGCGCCGGGCCATTCAGCGCAGGCGCACTGGCTCCGCGGCCGCAGGTCCCCGGCTTCCGGTTCCGCCGGACCCGGAGGAACAGACTGAGGCTAATGGCGGCGTCCACCGAACAGAACCTAGGAGGCGCAGAGGAGGCCAAGGTGGAAGAGGAACCGCGAGTTCTGGAACCCGGGGCCGCCCCGTTCGGAAATTTCCCTCATTATTCCCGCTTCCACTCCCCAGAGCAGCGGCTCCGCCTCCTGCCTCCGGAGCTGCTCAGCCGGCTCTTCCCTCAGGGTCCCGAGAAGAAGCCGATTCTGGGGCTGGACGTGGGGTGTAACTCCGGGGTGAGTGACAGGGGAGGGGTCGGAGTCGGCAGTCCAGCGGTTGGCTGCCTCCGTGTCCGCTGGGGTTCTGGCCTGGGTGTGGCATCACACTTTCCCCAAAATGCGCTTAAAGGCATAGAAGCTACGTTGATCTACTCCATGCTGCCCTCCAAGGCCCCACCACCATCTGTCTTAGGACTCTCGTGGCGGAATTTTTCTCAACTACGTCCGGAATTCTCGCGTCCCCGCCTCCGCGTTCGCCACCTCTAGGCCAAACTCCGGGTGGGAAGGGCCACCGTGTCTGGGCTTCTGGCGCTTGCCTTCTGTCCAGCGTGGGTGGCGACTTGGCTGGGGAGAGGGGGGACTTCCAGAGACCTCCGTTTGGAAGCTGGGGTTGGGATTTGTTTACTGGAAGAGATAAGCCAGAGGTGACAGAATCGTGCCTGGATTTAAGATTCGTGTGCCTTGCAGTGTGCAGAACGGAACCTGGAGTCAAGTAGATATTTATTTTAAAAGCACTGGGTTTTCAGAGTACAGTGTAGAGGATCGAGGAGCAAAAACACAGCAGCCTCCTGAAGGAAGGCATTGCTACGTTTTCTTACCGAAAAGCATTCTTAGGTGTATAATGGTTATAGTTAAACCACATGCAAAATAGCGAAATGTCTCTCTGACACCAAACGCTTCAAAAGTTAATGCCCTCACTCCACCTCCAGGAGTGGGAGAGGGTGGGGAGAATTTTATTGGGTTGCTGGTCATCGTCAGAAGAGATTTTGGTGGAAGGTTGAAGGCTATAGAGACACAACTGATAAAGGAGAGGGGGACATTTGGATACAGACTCAAAGCTGGAATGAGCAAATGGGTGACTGTGTGTCCCCTGCAAATATTTATCCACTATAATGATATAGGAAGTCACAGGGGGAAAGCAATGGAAAAGAGACTAGGTTTAAGGCTTGGGGTTTCATGAAAGGCATTAGTAAACCACAGGAGATTTTTTAAAGTTGACAGGGGTGTATACACTTGGGGGGACCCAAGCCTGCAGGGGAGGGCAGTTAGGGGTAACCAAGCCTGCAGGGGAGGGCATTTAGGGGCAATCAGGCTGGCAGGGGAGCAGTTAGGCATCAATCAGGCTGGCAGGGGAGTGGTTAGGAGGTGATCAGGCTGGCAGATAGAAGCAGTTAGGGGCAATCAGGAAGGCAGGCAGGCGAGCAATTGGTAGCCAGCAGTCCTGGGTTGTGACCGGGATCCGGCCTAAACAGGCAGTTGGACATCCCTCGAGGGGTCCCAGATTGGAGAGGGTGCAGGCTGGGCTGAGGGACATTCTTCCCCCCTCCCCCCATGCATGAATTTCATGCACTGGGCCTCTAGTCCTTATAATAAAAGGCTAATATGCAAATTGTCCCCTCAACCAGGAGTTCGACCAGCAGGCAGGCCGGCCAACCGCCCATGTCTCCTCCCCCTGCCCAGGCTGGCCGGACCCCACCCATGCACGAATTCATGCACCAGGCCTCATACACGCGCGCGCACACACACACACACACATTCTGAGTGGCCAGATTATTATGCTTTCAGATATCATAATAATCTGGCCACTCAGTGTATATACATATTACAGGCAAGGACATAGTTGCAGTTAAAGAGGGTAGTAGTTCCCAACCCTGGTTGTATGTTTAGGGAGCAAGTCTCTACTGACCTTAAATCCTCCTTTCCCCCTATACAGTGGCAACTGCTATAATTTCTTGGGTATACATCCTATGTGTATACAAGTATAAATATCTCCCCTCTTTTAGAATTACAAATAATAGACACTAATTTGCACCTTGTTTTTTTTTTCTTTTTTATTGAATTTATTGGGGTAACATTGGTTAATAAAATTATATAGGATTCAGGTGTACAATTCTATAATACATCATCTGTATGTTGTATTGCACCTTGCTTTTCATTTAATAATTTGAAGGTCAATCATATGTCACTTCATTCTTTTCAGCAGCTTCATAATATTGTGCAGATGTGCCATAATTTATGGGGTGCTTTGTTTAAATTTTAAAACTCCTAAACTCCACTCTAGATCTACTGAATCTGGATCTCGGGATATTAAGCCCTTGAGTCTGTATTTTATTTTTTAAACTTCCAGGGGGCTCTAGGACTGGGGAATCGAGGATGGAGAGAATGAAGAGATGTGGTGGAGAAGGGACTGATGTGACAAAATGACTGGTCATACATGGGGCACACCCAAGATCAGATAGGAGCAGGGAGACAGGGAAGAAATAAATAGATGGGGAGGAAATTGAGTAGCATAATATAGAACCTTCCTACTCAAAATGTGTTCCCTGAACTACAGCATCAGCATGACTTAGAAGTTAGATTATTAGAAATAATCTCAGCCCCAACCCCAATTTGCTAAACCAGTTTTTATTTTAACAAGATCCCTAAATTATGAGTATGCACATTGAAGAGTGAGAAGCCTGGTGTAGAAGAAAGAATCTAATGTAGCCTAACTCTTGCTGTGTGACATTGGACAAGTAAAGTCACTAGCCTCTGAACCATAATTTTTAAAATACAGGGGTGTGTGTGTTTTTTGGTGAACTATACCACACATAGAGAAAAGTGCACAAAACATAAATCTACACATGAATTATTATAAAGCAAACACCTTTATGACTACTTTCCAGAACAAGAATAAAATATTTTCAGTAGCCCACGAGTCCCCCATATGTCTTTTCCTATTCATAACCCCCTCTCTCTACCCAGAGGTAAGAACTAGTCTGACTTTTTATTGTTTCTTTATAGCTTACTATTTTTGTGTCCCTAAACAATGAAGTTTAATTTTATCCATTTTTAAACTTCAAATAAATGGGAGCTTATCATGTATTTTCTTTTATGCCTTTTTCTTTTACTCAGTATTATATATTTGTGAGAGTCATTCATATTACTGCACTTAGCTAAATTCCTTCATTTTCAACTGCTACTTAGTATTCCATCTTAATGACTACATCACATTTATTTATCCATGTACTATTATAAGACATCCGGTTTGTTTCCAGCCATGCTTTCTTCACCTGCACAAAAGGCATAAATATTTCCTCACAGGATTATTGCATAGAGCAAATGAGGTCATGAATAGGAAAAAGCCTTGGGAAAAAAAATGTATAAAAGAGCACATTTATTAGTAGTAATGGTTATAGAAGTCAAAGTTAGAGAAAGCGATAGTGACTTGGTTAAGAGTAAAATAAAAAAGTGCTAAGATGGTGAAAATCAACAATCACTGAAGAAGGAGGTCAGCAGTGACTTTGGGAGTGTTGGAGGCAGAAGCAGAATAAGTCTCAGAAGGGGTGGTGAAGCATAGGACCGGCAGTGAAATTGAAACTGTAGAGTGAAGGCTGGATGAGGACTTTTTGGGATCCACTTTCCTAATAACAGGTTTGAGAAGCAGGTTTTTATAAGATGGTGTTTGCTCTATTCCTCATCTTCCTGGTAAGAACACCAGTAATGCCCCTGGAACCCTTTCCTCCTCCCTGAAGTCTGAGATACCCAAAAGAAAAAAACAAAAAGATCAGGAATTTACCAGCATATTAAGCTGAAAAATACTGCTCTTTTTCTGCATCTATTATGCTGTAACTTTCAATCATACTATCCAATCTGCCACCAGTCAGGAAAGCATACAGATGATTCATTACAGCCTCTCACCCCTGGAGGGTGCTCAGAGCATGCTTTGTGGAAAACTACAGACAACCTCCTTAGGCTATAGTTTAGGAGTCTCACACCCTCTAAAGCCTGGAGTAGGTGGCAGTCTCAAGAGATAAGAGGATAAAATTTTAAAAAGAAAGAACTCATGGACAAGTGTGGCAATTGTGGGAGGAGGAGGGGATAGAAGAGGGTATGGAGGGATAAATAGTGATGGGGGAAAATATTAAAAAGAGTTTAGACATCTGTAATACTGTCAACAATAAAAGAGATAAGTTTATCTTCTATTCACTGGTTGAAAGCTGCAATGACAAAGCTCTTTTGGATTCCTCTAGGATCTAAGTGTGGCTCTGTACAAACACTTCCTTTTCCTACGTGATGGGGAGACCCACTCAGATGCCTCAAGAGAACTCCGTCTCCTCTGCTGCGACATAGATCCAGTCCTGGTGGAGCGAGCTAAAAAAGAATGCCCTTTTCCTGATGCCTTGACTTTTATTACCCTGGACTTCATGAATCAAAGGAGCCGGAAAGTTCTCTTGAGCTCTTTCTTAAGCCAGTTTGGGCGCTCAGTTTTTGACATTGGCTTCTGCATGTCCATAACCATGTGGATTCATCTGAACCATGGGGACCACGGCCTGTGGGAGTTTCTGGCTCACCTCTCCTCCCTCTGCCACTACCTCCTTGTGGAGCCACAGCCCTGGAAATGCTATCGGGCAGCTGCAAGGCGTCTTCGAAAGTTGGGCCTCCATGATTTTGACCACTTCCATTCCCTTGCCATCCGAGGTGATATGGCCAGTCAGATTGTGCAGATCTTGACCCAGGACCATGGCATGGAATTAGTATGCTGCTTTGGCAACACCAGCTGGGACCGAAGCCTTCTGCTCTTCAGGGGAAAACAAACCACAGAGACTCATCCAATCCTGAATTACTGATAGAAGGAAAAGAAGGGAACAGGTTAAGATCCTTGAGATAGTAAGATGAGAAGGGGAGAAGTCCAGGAAAGAGATATTGAAAGGCTTTTATTCTGAGAATTAAGTCCACTCTCCTTAACAGGCCGCTTCAAAACCTGGCAGAAGCTTTTGGCAAAATGTCCAAGATGCCATTGAAAAAATCAGTATCTGTACCCCATTGTCCAGGATGATTCTGAAGGAGAATGCATCTGTGGAGCAGTGAGCTGGGCTGACTGGCCTAGAGAAAATGATCCTGTTTCTGGGATATGGAAGAAGCTGCTTTTGGTGGTTATTTATAAAAACCAGGCTAGCCTTAGAATGTATCAGTTCCCTGGGCCCCTTGATTCAAATCTGGCTTCTTAATGACTTAACTCATCCTTCAGGCAAAATCTCACTATACAATTTGAAAAAAGAGTCACTGGCTTGGCTAAAAGTGAGCATAAGTAGGAAAAACATCTTATCTTCCAGAGCAGGTCTTAATCTCCAACATGTCCAGGCTACAGACACTACGCAAGATGGATTGGCTGACATTTAAAAGATATTTAAAAGATCTAAATTATGGAGGGTGGGTAGAAGTGAATAAACGGAAGGAAACTTGACTTCGGGTGGTGAACATACAATCATATATAATAAAAGGCTAATATGCAAATTGTCCCCACGGGCGGGAGTTCGACCGGGAGTTAGTTGTGCACTAACCACCAGGGGGCGCTGGCAGCAGGTGGCAGTGGAGTCACTGCCGGCCCCGATGGGCCCCAATGAGAGCAGGATTGCAGTGGGATGGTGGAGCAGGTAAGCTGGTGGTGCCAGGTCAAGGCAGGTGCAAAGGGAAGCCCCAGCCGACGGCAATGGCAGGCAGCTGGGGGAAGGGAGGCCCCGACCAGCATCTGGCAGCTGCTAGGGACCCTACCTGTGCACAAATTTCTATATATATATATAGACTAGAGGCCCGATGCATGAAGATTCGTGCAAGAATGGGCCTTCCTTCCCCTGGCTGCCGGTGCCGCCTTCACTCCGGCCGGAGCTGCCTTTTCGCTCCAGCCCAGAGGTGCATTTCTGCCTTCCCATGCTGCCCAGAGGCCCAGAGCAGCTGGGGTGGTCAGTGCCTGAATATGCAAATTAGCCCACCATCTTTGTTGGGTTAATTTGCATACTCATTGGCTGGTGGGTGTCGCGAAGGTACGGTCAATTTGCATCTTACTCTTTTATTAGCGTAGATATATAAAAGAGCCTAAGCAACCAGCCAACTGGCCGGTAGCTATGATGTGCACTAACCACCAGGGGCAGACGCTCAAAGCAGGAGCAGAAACCACAGGCATGGAAACATGAAACAGACTTATAAATCTCAAGGGGGAGGGAAGAGGGTAGGAGGAGATTAACCAAGGATCTTGTATGCATACTAGAGGCCCAGTGCACGAAGGTCCCTCAGCCTGGCCTGCGGGGATCGGGCCAAAACCAGCTCTCCGACATCCCCCAAGGGGTCCCAGATTGTGAGAGGGTGCAGGCCAGGCTGAGGGACCCCAACCCGTGCATGGCACCAGGCCTCTAGTACAATATATAGATGATGTATTATAGAATTGTACACCTGAAACCTATATAATTTTTATTAATGTTATCCAATAAATTAATAATAAATAAAGATATAAATAAAAGATTTAAATTATGAACCCAAAATCCAACTGGTATAAATGAAATGAGGTTGTAGCCCTAACTGGTTTGGCTCAGTGGATAGTGTCAGCCTGCAGACTGAAAGGTCCCAGGTTCGATTCCAGTCATGGACATGTACCTTGGTTGCAGGCACATCCCCAGTAGGAGGTGTGCAAGAGGCAGCTGATGGATGTTTCTAACTCTCTATCCCTCTCCCTTCCTCTCTGTAAAAAAATCAATAAAATATATATTTTTTTAAAAATGAAATGAGGTTGTATATAATATAAAAAATAAAGATGACAAGTACAGTTGGGAATACCCTGTGAATCTGTGGTAGATAAGAAACTTCTGCTTTTACCCACTCTATCCAGGAAGATTTCAGCTCAAGAAGAAACCTCATCTAAGCTCAAAACAGAAAAAAAGCCAGTGAATAAGTTAATTCAGGACTTTCTTGTCAGCATCCACTGCCAAAGCACACCAATATGGAGGTGGGTATATATGCAGAGAAGCATGTGTAAAATGCAGTCTACAATTGGATGACTACACTGTAAGTGCTGTGGGATAGTGTTGCTGATGTTTTTTACATTTTGATTTTTAAAACACCCATCAGTTGAATCCAAGGGAAAGTGGAAGACGTAAAAAGATTGTTTGGTGAAGAGAAAATAGAAAAACAAAACATACCTAGCTAAGAAGGGAGATTGCGTTGATGAGCTTCAAAATTTCTAAGATATTGTTATTTTCTGAATTTAAGTTCAAGAAGAGCAGGGAACGAGAGAGTCTGAACCATCAGTTTGACATTGGACCTATTGACTGAGAAGTTAGGTAAAAGCTCCTGCTAAGGAAGCAGAGGCCACTGCTGTCCCTACACAACAAGAGGGTGGAACTAAAACCATTTAGAAAAAACAATTTTCTATTTTCAGCTAATTGTGTTGGTTTGTGCCATTTCCAATCTCAGATTCCAGTACTATTTTTCAATCTTTTTATATTGCTGCTCCTAGTCACTTTTATCCTAGTGACGTCAGACTTTTACCCTTCAGACTTTTACAGGCTTCTGACTCTATCCCTGCTCCATTAATCTAAGCAAATAGCTTAACCACCAACTAATGTCATTCTTGTTTGTTGTATCAGGAAGTCTTTTCTTAACCTTAGTCTTGAACTTCTTCATCTTGCCTCCTTTCCACTTCTAAACTTACCCAGTAATTACCAAATAATCTCTGCCTAAATTCTTGATCCCAACCTGTACTACTTCTCCCAAATTATGCTTTGTAGAGGATCCCTTTGGTGTTTCCTTGGCCGTATTGACTCCTTCCTGTCCACCTACCAACATGTTCAATTCTCTCTCATCTTCAAAACCACCAATTTTTCCTGTGTCTTATATCCTCCCCAAACTTATGCAAGCTTTCCTTCAATATCATCACCACCCAAATGTGAGCAAGTTCTTTGAAACAACAGACCCTACAGCCTCTGCTCCCTCACTTCCCATCTATATCTATACATATAAAGAGGTAATATGCAAATTAGCTGGGACCCCGTAACATCATGACCACTCGGGAGGAGACTGCGTGTGCAGGTAGGCAGGGGGAGGGGACTGCGTGCACAGTGAGGCAAACCATGGATGGTGCAGGCCTGCAGAGAACAGGGCCTGCCAGCCGCACGCGCTGGTAGTCCCGCCTCTGCGCATGAGCTGCAGAGGAAACACCTTTTCTGACTGCTCATTGGCCAAGCTCCCCGTACGCCACTCTCAGTGTTCTTGGTAACTTGGGTAATAAGAATCCAAGAAGGTGATCTAGGGTTTGTCCACCTCACTCCTGGAGGAAAAAAACGAAGGTCCGCTGCTGGAGGAGCTAAGTAATGTCATATCCTGCCCTAGCCGGTTTGGCTCAGTGGATAGAGCATCGGCCTGCAGACTGAAGGGTCCGGGTTCGATTCCGGTCAAGGGCATGTACCTTGGTTGCAGGGTCCTTCCTGACCGAGGCCCAGGTCAGGGCTCATGCAGGAGGCAACCAATCGAAGTGTCCCTCTCGCATTGATGTTTCTCTGGCTTTCCCTCTCTCTTCCACGCTCTCTAAAAATCAATGGAAAAATATCCTCAGGGGAGGATAAAAAAAAGAAATGTCATATCCAATGAAAGAGACATCTTGAAAAATGCCTAAAGAAAGTTGTCATTTTTTTTGTGGTGAAGGGACTGGAGTCCGTGTTGATGAAAACACCTTGGCAGCTGCGGCGGCGGACAGTGGCAGCAGCAGCAGGGTGATGGGGTGGCGCCTTCCCCTGATCAGCCTTGTCACCTCCTGCAGAGGGAGGCCAGACTGCGGCTTAGGACATCCGCTGAGGGCTCCCGGAATGGAGAGGGTGCAGGTCGGGCTGAGGGACCCCAGTTCATCAATAACCACCTGAATACCAAATCTGTAGCCTCTTTTCAGTCTTCCTCCTGGTCAGTGACACCAGTGACACCAATATTGAGCCCTTCTTCTTGAACTTCTTGCTCTCCCTTGGTTTCTCCACCATACTTTCCTTCCTTTATTCTCTTCTCTCAGTTTTTCACTACCCCTTAGGCATTTGGTTCAACTTTTAATTTTGCACTTTGGTGATTCCAGGATTCATCTTCAAAAACAGTGATTCAGGTCTGGAATGCTTTGTTTTGCTTTTTGCATTTTTTAAGTTGTGGTACAATATACATATTTACCATTTTAACCATTTTTAAGTGCACAATTCCATGGCATTAAATACATTCACAATGAGGAATCTCTTAACAAACATCCCAGATGATTCTGATGTAAGCAGAGACCAACTGAGGGTTCTATCCTGTCGTCATCTACGTATTTTTCCTGCGTGAGTTCCTCCACTCCCATTCCTTTAACAACTACCTATCCTATCTAATAAAGAGAGAATATGCAAATTGACTGTCATGCCATAACAAGATGGCTGCACCCACAGCTGAGGCAGGGATCCTGTAACACAAGATGGCTGCACCCACAGCGGAGGCTGAGTTCCTGCAACAAGCCTTAATGAGCAATCAGCAGGGACCTGAGGCTGCGTGGCGCTGGGCCAGGGCAGGGGACCTGAGACTGTGCCCCCCGCCTGGTGGGGCTTGACAGGGGACCTCAGGCCCCGCCCCCCGACCAGTGGAGCTTGACAGGGGACCTCAGGCTGCGCCCCCTGCCCTGGCGCCAGGCTAGGGGACCTCAGGTCACGCCCCCCACCACACAGGGCTTGATGGGGAACCTCAGGCTGCGTCCCCTGCCCAGTGGAGCTTGACAGGGGACCTCAGGCCACGCCCATGCCCCGGTGCTGGGCCATGGGACCTGAGACCGCGCCCCTCGCCCAGCAGGGCTTCACAGGGGACCTCAGGCTGTGCCTCCTGCCCAGCGGGGCTTGACAGGGGACCTCAGGCTGCAGCCCCCGCCCCAGCACCAGGCTGGGGAACCTGAGGCCACGTCCCCTGCCATGCGCGGCTTGACGGGGACCTTACAGAGTGCCCCCTGCCCAGGCCAGGGGACCTCAGGCCGCACCCCCCACCCTGGCACCAGGCCAGATGACCTGAGGCGGCTCCCCCTACCCCGCGGGGCTTGACATGGGTGGGGCCGGCCTGGTCTGGGTCTCACATGATTTCGAGGTGCACGTGGGTGAGCAGGGACTTGACTCTGGTTCCCATGGTGCGCCCCAGACTCTGACAGGAGGAAAATTTTCATATATATTTTACTAATTTTCTTTCATCTCTGATACTTCTATTATAGAGAAAGGGCAAATAGCAATATTAAAATATTTCCTCTAATTAATTCCCTTTTAATGTGCACGAATTTCGTGCACCAGGTCACTATTATAGTAATAACCTCCAAATATATTGGTAGCCCCACCTCCACAGTTCCAGATGAAGGTTTTTCCTGTTATATAGTCATATCCCCCAGATATTTCTTAGACATCGCAAATTCAACATATGCCAAATACAAACTCATTACCCTCATTCTAAACCTAATCCTATCTCAATGGTGACATCCTCCATTGCTCAAGCTACAAACTTCAGTTGACTCTTCTCACTTAATATTCCCTACATTGAAATAGTCACAAAGTGCAACAAATTCTACCAATAACATGTAAGTCCCATTTATTCCATCCATGTGGTTGGCACCAACCTGGGTTTCTGTCATGTACCCTCCAATCCAGCCCCTGTTCTGCTGCCAGTGTTCTTTCTCTTAAAAACCTTCAGTGACCTACTCTTGTCCTTTATCCAGTGCCTAAACTTACACTGTTTAATACAGTAAGTGCTTGTTATTTAAGTTAATTAAAATGAAATAAAATTTAAAATTCAGCTCCTCAACCATACGAGCCACATTTCAAGTGTTCAATAGCCATATGTGACTAGTGATTACCATATTAGACAGCACAAATTTCCATTGTTGCAGAAAGTTGTGGGGGTTTTTAATATGTTTTTTTTGATTAATTTTTTTTTTTTTTTTTTTAGAGAGAGAAAGAGAAGAAGGGAGAGGGATGGAGAGAAGCATCAGTGAGAGAGAAACATTGATTAGCTGCCTCCTGCATGCTCCCTACTTGGGATTGAACCCACAACCTGGATATGTGCCTTGACTGGGAATTGAACCCGTAACCTCTTGGTTAAGGGGTCGACACTCAACCACTGAGTCACACCGGCTGGGCTATTGCAGAAAGTTTTGTTGGACAGTGCTAGTATTCAAGGCCTTAATTATTGATGTTTTGGGAGATCAAGACTAAATATAAAAATCTGGAAGTCATGCATATAGAGTGATTAAGATTTGATGAGTAGTAAATTACTAAAATAAGTGGATATGATAGGAAGGGACTATGTCCTAGGGCTGTGGGCTGAAATAGGAAGAACTAAAAGAGGTCTCGTTAGAAATAAGAAAAATGCTAATAATAGAATACCATATGCTAGACAACTTGTAATCCTTGAAATAACCCTATGAGGTAGGTAATATTATCCTCATTTTATAGCGAGGGAACCTGAAAACAAAGGGTAAGTGACTTTCCTAAGGTCACACTAGGTGTGTAGAAGAGTTGGGCTTTGGACATTGGTTATATTGTTGCAGAATCTGGGCCTTGGCTGCTAGGCCTTGAGATGTCACAGAACTCAAGTAACTCCAAAGCCCATGCTCTTTTACACTGGCTCCTCAAATTTACTCTGCGGAGCCAGTGTAAAAGAGCACGGGCTTCGGAGTTACTCTGCTTCTTCAAGTTATGTGTTCAGACCTGGGAATGAGGCCCAGCCAGGCCTAGCCAGTGTGGTTCAGAGGTTGAGCATTGACCTATGAACCAGGAGGTCACGGTTCCATTCCCAATCAGGGCACATACCCAGCTTGCAGACTCCATCCCTACTAGGGGGTGGGCAGGAGGCAGCTGATCAATGTTTCTGTCTCCCTCTCCCTTCTCTCTCAAATCAACAAAAACATATTTTTTTAAAAAAGAGAATATACACCTAGATAATAAAGTAAATCCGAAAGTGAAAAATCAAAGAATAACAGAAAAGCATATTTAGTCCTATCAAAACATCAGCCAAAAGGTTAAAACAATGCATCACTGGGAGTGGGAAATGAAGCAAATAATTGCTTCTATATTATTTGATTTTATTTTTTAAAATGTATTTTTATTGATTTTATTTTTAAAAAATGTTTAATATATTTTTATTGATTTCAGAGAGGAAGGGAGAGGGAGAGAGAGATAGAAACATCAGTGATGAGAGAGAATCATTGATTGGCTGCCTCCTGCACACCCCACACTGGGGATCGAGCCTGCAACCCGAGCATGTGCCCTGACCAGGAATCGAACTATGACTTCTTGCTTCATAGGTCAACACTCAACCACTGAGCCACACTGGCCTGGCATTATTTGATTTTTTTAACCATATGCACACAATGCTTTTTAAAAATAACATTTAAAATAATTTTTAAAAATAAAATTAAGCAGTGTCTTTCTAAAATAACTCATCCCCCATTACCCCACCTACCTATCTGTCTAACTTTTACTTCACAGCATATCCAAAATTATTGAAAGTTTTAAATAATTGTGTTTATTCCTTATATTACATATCTCTTTCACCCCTTCAAAATCTGGTTTTGCTAGTAACTAGTGATATGTGGCTAAAGTCAGTGTAATGTCGCAGTCCTGATCCAGCTTGACACCAGCAATATCAGGGAACCATTTGGTCTTTTTCTGGAAACCTCTTGGGCTCTAGTGACAGCACTGAGCCAATTTTCTTCCTCCTCCTTTGGAGACCCCTCTCCAATATTACTGGTCCTTGGGGTTCTGTTCCAGTCCCTCTTCTCTCCTTGCATAATTTCCTCCATCCCATGATTTCAGTTACCACCTATGTTTTGATGACTCAGAAACTCTTATCTGTCTGTAGTCCAGATCTCTCTCCTGAGCTTCAGAATTATTTATCCAACAGCATTATACATCAGTGCTTCCCAGCCCTTTCCACATCATAGCAACCCAGCATCACTGAGACCGCTCTCTGTCAGGAAGCTCATGCTGCCTTCAGAGTTGAGAAGATCAATATGCAACACATCTGTAACCTCTTCTTGAGGCATTACAGTTGGGAAGCTCTGACCTGTTGGATAGACATTTCCACTTGCATGTCCCCCAGGTGTTTCAATATCAGCATGTTTGAAAGTGAGCATATCATCTCCCAAACCTGCTCTTCCTCTGGTGGTGGGTTGTTTTTTTTAAGAGTTTAGATTTACAATCAGTGAACACACAAATAAGTGGAACAGCAGATTGATGTTTCTCTCTCCCCCACCTCCCTGCCTCTCCCCCTTCCTCTCTCTCTCTCAAATCAATAAAAAAAGAGTTTATCATTTATTATAATCTTATTTCTTGATGAAACTTCCTGTGTCTTTTATTTCAGTGAGTGGCCTACCATCTGCAAGTTACCCAGTGTCGGCTTAGTTCTCTGTTTTCCTCCACTTCCCATCCCAAGACTTGGTGACTCTACGTTTATTATGTATTTTTAGCAATTTCTATTTATTATGCTTTGAAAGAGGAACGGGTGTCAATTCAATGATAAAAACTGAGCAATATTCTGGAGGAGTCAGAAAGTCATAGAAAAGTCAAAACGATGAGTTGTAAACGGCACCACAAACTTAAAGAGTAAGCCTATTTAAGTAGGGATAGAATGAAAATATGTTTTAGCCAATTTTAATTTATGAAATAAAGTCCCTTTAACATTAGAAGGTGGTTCAAATAATCTAAAAATCAATGAAGGAATCGTGTGAACTATGAGAATAATAAATGTCAAGTTTTTGAGAGAAAGATACCTTTAGGAATTTTTTACATTGTTTTATTCCAGCAGGAATTAGCTTTTTTCCATCTTGATGAAGTGCCTCCAACCTCTCTCTGGGTTTCTCCTGTAACAGGAACTCTGGGTCTTTTTTCCAGTTTCCAGTTATGTTCCTCATTTCCACCTGAGGCCTCATCATAATTGGCCTTTATGTTCAAATATTTCTATCAACATCCTGTTCAGAATGACTTGTGTATTCTTAAAGATTAAGGCTTTCTCTACAGCTCTCCTATTTTCTTTCTGAGCTCTCACCAGAACCACCCTTAATGGTATATTCATGGCAATGTAGATTTTTTTCTAGCATGAAGTTCAAAAATTTTCCAGCTTCTAACCATTACCCAGTTGCAAAGTCACTCCCACATTTTTAGACATTTGTCTACTTCTTGATACCAATTTCTGTTTTAGTCCTTTCAGCCTGCTATGACAGTACCTGTACTAGGTGGCTTATAAATATTTCTCACAGTTCTGAAGGCTGAGAAGGCCAAGAGCAAGGCACCAGCATGGCTGCATTCTAGTGCGAGCCCTCTTCCTGGTTCGCAGCCAGCATGTCCTTGCCGTGTCCTCACATGGGAAAGAGCTGCTTATTTCTTGAAGTCATCTTTTGTTGATCACCGCCATCACTTTCCTAGTCCAGAGCATATTTCTCATTTTCCCCCTCAATTACCATGAAAACATTCTGTCTGATCTCCCTGACTTCAATCTTACTCTCTCTGTTCTCTGTACTGCAACCACGGTGATTTTTCTAAAATGGTATTCTGGTTATCCCACCCTCCTGCTTAAAACAATTCAAAGGCTCTCCCTTCACGCTTAGGATGAAGTATGATCTTCCACTGCTTACCTTGTCAATTTCTTAATTTACCATACCTCACATGTTATCTAGTGCATAGTACCTAGCATATAGTAAGTACTCAATAAGGATTTTTGATTGATTAAAATGAGGGAAAAGGCGTTTAAGTACCTAAGCAGATCCATCATATCTGTACCAAGTAAGTTTCAAAGCACATACTGGCAATGCTGTCAGAACCCAAGGAACTTAATTGTCCCATGTAGAATTAAATAGCAATAGCAAAGATCTATTTCTATTCAGTAAATGACCAAACATTAACCAATACCAGCTCCTTCCTTCCTCTTATTGAGCAGGAAAGACATCAAGAACACACTTAGAGCCCTAGCCAGTTTGGCTCAGTGGATAGAGCATCAGCCTGTGGACTGAAGGGTCCTGGGTTCAATTCCTGTCAAGGGCATATGCTCGGGTTATGGGTTTGATCCCCAGTAGAGGGTGGGCAGGAGGTAGCCGAACAATGATTCTCTCTTATCATTGATGTTTCTATCTCTCTCTCCCTCTCCCTTCCTCTCTTAAATCAATAAAAAAAATTTTTTTCTTAAAAGAACACACTTAGAGTCAATCCAGCCTGGAGAATAACGTAGTTTTTATTTTGTTTTGTTTTATTTTATTTTATTTATATCCTCACCCAAGGATATTTTTCCATTGATTTTTTTAGAGAGTGGAAGAGAGAGGGAAAGACAGAGAGAAACATGGGTGTGAAAGAAACACATCATTGATTGCCTCCTGCACGAGCCTTAGATCAGGGCTCAGGTCGGGAAGGAGCCTGCAAGCAAGGTATGTGCCCTTGACCAGAATCGAACCCGGGACCCTTTGGTCTGCAGGCTGATGTTCTATCCATTGAGCCAAACCGGCTAGAGCTAACAGATTATTTAAATGTTTTGAGAGGCCAGTTACCACCTGACCATCTCAAGAATTCTAAGGGGAGGTGAGTTACAACCAATGTGACACAGTGGCCAAATAGTTCCAGTGCCAAACTGAGGAAAGGAGATGCTCCAACACTGAGTGAATGACCACCTAGTATTGAAGCAAAAGACCCCAAAGTACTGAGGTGAGCAGTGAAGGGGGTGGGTTTCTGAGATGCCATCTACCAGTCAGTCATCAGCACTGTATGCACAGACCACACCACCAAACTGATGTGCTTCCAACAGCTTGCAGCCTATGAAGCCTAGCTTGTTTTGTAACAGACAACTCAAAGAACAATATCCTATATAATAAAAGGCTAATATGCAAATCATCCAAACGACAGAACAACTGGTTGCTATGATGCGCACTGACCACCAGGGGGCAGACGCTCAACGCAGGAGCTGACCCCTGGTGGTCAGTGCACTCCCACGGGAAGCGCCGCTCAGTCAGAAGCTGGGCACATGGCTGGTGAGCGCAGCAGTGGTGGTGGGAGCCTCTCCCACCTCCATGGCAGCACTAAGGATGTCCAACTGTCAGACATCCCCCGAGGGCTCCCAGACTGCAAGAGGGTGCAGGCTAGGCTGAGGGACACGCCCCCCCCCAAGTGCACGAATTTCGTGCACCGGGCCTCTAGTCTATATAATAAAGAGGTAATATGCTAATTGATCCTATCGGTGTCATAGTCACAACCAGGCTGCGCTTGCACAGGAACTGGTGGGTGGGGACTTGTGCCACCGGGACATGAGGCTGCCACAGGGGGCGGCCCCCCTGGTGGAGGGGGGCAACAGGACAGGGGCAGGGCCTCGGCAGAGAGCTCTCAGCACTCCTGCACCGGGGTCTGAAGGCACAGAGAGGAAGGGAGAGCACATAGGCAGTTAGGGGGTTTAGGCCAAGAGGGGAGAGCAGATAGGCAGTTAAGGGGATCAGGCCAGGAGGGGAGAGCAGATAGGCAGTTAGGGGGATCAGGCCAGGAGGGGAGAGCAGATAGGCAGTTAGGGGGATCAGGCCAGGAGGGGAGAGCAGATAGGCAGTTAGGGGGATCAGGCCAGGAGGGGAGAGCAGTTAGGGGGATCAGGCCGGCAGGGGAGAGCAGTTAGGGCCAGCAGGCCAGCAGGGGAGCAGTTAGGGACATCGGGCAGGCAGGTGAGCGCTTAGGAGCCAGTGGTTCTGGATTGTGAGAGGGATCCCAGATTGGAGAAGGTGCAGGCCAGGCTGAGGGGTTCTCTCCCCCCCCCCCCCCCATGCATGAATTTTGTGCACCGGGCCACTAGTATGGTATATAATAGTTCAAAACTAACTTTGGAACTTATGTATATTTTTAAATAATTTAAGTGAATAATACCATTGAGAATGAAAGTGTTTTAAGCCTCATCAAATACAGAAAACTATGGAGTAATGTTAGATATCATACTTTCACCTCCTGTCAATGAGGATGAAGGTTTCTGAAGCATAGAGAATCCGCCAAAATCTGAATGCTTAAACTTCCAAGTGTGCAAGAGCCTTTCAAGTAAGGCAGGTACTTACTTGCTCTGACAAGTGTAGATGTTCTGGCTGTGTTTATTAAACAATGGTAAACATCTGAATGAAAAGTAAAACATCATTTAGTTGGTCTGTTTGCTTTCCAAAATTTAGTTATTTGGAAACATCCAAAAATATTTAGAAATACCTGACAGACAAGGTTTATCTACCTCCTAACTTTGGAATGCAAAAGATAAATGGAGTTTTATGGGATATTTAAGCCTTTTGAGGAAAGAATCATGTCTAATTTTTGTTGTAAACCAAGGACTCTCCCACAGATCCCTATTCAATAAATGCTGGATGATTGAATAAATAAGAATTAATTAATACTTCTGAATTCCAAGGTGCTGCTATCTATCATCAAGAAATAAGGTGAGCCCAGGTTGCTGGCTCTATCCCTGGTGAGGGGCATGCAAGAGGCAACCAATCGATGTTTCTCTTTCACATTGATTTTCTCTCTTCTCTCTTCCTCACTCTCTAAAAAAAAAAAAATCAATAAAAACATACTTTAAAAAAATTTTAAAGAGGTGAGAGAAATGAAAACATGCTCATAAAAATATTTGGAAAAGAATGTTTTAGCAGCCTTATTCATAATAGGCCCAAACTGGAAATACCCAAATATCCATCAGCTAAAGAATGAATAAAGAAATTGTGTTGTAATTCATACAGTAGACTATTACTCAGCAATAAAAAGGAATACACTACACAGAGATGGATCAAGAAAACATTACTATCCTATCTAATAAAAGAGTAATATGCAAATTAACCATCATTCCACTACACCCATAAGCCATGCCCACCAGGCAATCAGGAGCGAGTATGCAAATTAACCCAACCAAGATGGCTGCGGCCACAGAGCAAGCAGGAGGCTTGGGTTTCCCCGGCAATGGAGGAAGCCAAGCTTTCTGCCTGCCCTGGCCGGCCCAGGCCTCCACTCAAGGTTACAAAGTTTTAATTATAGAAGATAAATAAATCCCAACAAAAATGGCAGCAGCCACAGAGCTGGAGAGAGCAGGAGGCTTGAGTTGCCCCCGGCGATGGAGGAAGCCAAGCTTTCTGCACACCCTGGCCTGCCTTGGCCTCCGCTTAAGGCTACAAACTTTCAATTATAGAAGATAAATAAATCCCAGATCCCAGGGCCTCCGCTTGGGTCGCCGAGGGGTGTGGCCGGCCTGCAAACCACCACAGGCCCCTCGCCCAGGCCTCCCCAAGGGAACCCCCACCCTGATCCAGGACACCCTTCAGGGCAAACCAGTTGGCCCCCACCCATGCACCAGGCCTCTATCCTATCTAATAAAAGAGTAATATGCAAATTGACCATTGCTCCAACACAGAAGATGGCTGCCCCCATGTGGACACAAGATGGCCAGCAGGGGAGGGACCAGGCCTGCAAGGAAGGGCAGTTGTGGGTGATCAGGCCAGCAGGCGAGGGCAGTTGGGAGGGACCAGGCCTGTAGAGGAGGGAAGTTGGGGGTGACTGGGCCTGCAGGGAAGAGCAGTTGTGGGGGACACAGGCCTAGAGGGGAGACCTGTTGGGAGGGACCAGGCCTGCAGGGGAGGGCAGTTGGGGGGGACCAGGCCTGCAGGGGAGGGCAGTTAGGGATGACCAGGCCTGCAGGGTAGGGCAGTTAGGGGTGACCAGACCTGCAGAGGAGGGCAGTTAGGGGCAATCAGGCTGGCAGGGGAGCAGTTAGGCATCAATCAGGCTGGCAGGGGGTGGTTAGGGGGTGATCAGGCTGGCAGGCAGAAGCGGTTAGGGGCAATCAGGAAGGCAGGCAGGCGAGCAGTTGGGAGCCAGCAGTCCTGGATTGTGAGAGGGATCCTACCAGTAGGATCGGGCCTAAACAGGCAGTCAGACATCCCTCGAGGGGTCCCAGACTGGAGACGGTGCAGGCTGGACTGAGGGACACCTTCCCCCCCCCCCCCACGCCCGTGCACGAATTTCGTGCACCAGGCCTCTAGTGCTAAATAATATAGTTGCAGTTCTGGCTGGTGTGATTCAGTTGGTTGAGCATCATACCATGCACCAAAAGGTCACCAGTTTGATTCCCAGTCAGGGCACATACCCAGGTTGCAGGTTAGCACATACAGGAGACAACTGATCGATGTTTCTCTATCACATCAATGTTTCTCTCTCCCGCTCTCTTTTTCTCTCTCCCCTTTTCCCTTCCTCTCTCTCTGAAATCAATAAAAACATATTTTAAAAAGTACATAATACCCTGCTCCGCCACCACTCCTGCCGGACCCGAGTGGTTCGCCAAGCAGTGCCAACAGATTCCAGAAGCCAGGAATCCACACCATCATCCAGACGATGTCCGACAAAGGCTCCGTGGTTCTGGCCTACAGTGGTGGCGTGGACACTTCCTGCATTCTCATGTGGCTGAAGGAACAAGGCTATGATGTTATTGCCTACCTGGCCAACATCGGCCAGAAGGAAGACTTTGAGGAAGCCAGGAAGAAGGCTTCAGCATGGAGTTTGTGGAGGAGTTCATCCTGTCCGCCGTCCAGTTTAGTGCGCTGTACGAGGACCGCTACCTCCTGGGCACCTCTCTGGCCAGACCCTCCATCTCCCGCAAACAAGTGGAGATAGCTCAGCGAGAGGGAGCCAAGTATGTGTCCCACGGTGCTACGGGAAAGGGCAACGACCAGGTCCGGTTTGAGCTCATCTGCTACTCACTGGCCCCCCAGATTAAGGTCATCGCCCCGTGGAGGATGCCGGAGTTCTACAACCGCTTCCAGGGCCGCAGCGACCTGATGGAGTACGCGAAGCAACATGGGATCCCCATCCTGGTCACCCCCGAAGAGCCCGTGGAGCATGGACGAGAACCTCATGCACATCAGCTACGAGGCCGGAATCCTGGAGAACCCCAAGAATCAAGCCCCTCCAGGCCTCTACACAAAGACCCAGGACCCAGCCAAAAGGCCCAACACCCCTGATGTCCTTGAGATTGAGTTCAAGAAAGGGGTCCCCGTGAAGGTGACCAACGTCAAGGACGGCACCACCCATCGCACGTCCTTGGAGCTCTTCGTGTACCTGAATGAAATCGCAGGCAAGCATGGCGTGGGCCGCATCGACATCGTGGAGAACCGCTTCATCAGGATGAAGTCCCGAGGTATCTACGAGACCCCAGCGGGGACAGTCCTTTACCACGCTCATTTAGACATCGAGGGCTTCACCATGGATCGGAAAGTGCAAGGCCTGGGCTTGAAATTCAAGCAAGGCCTGGGCTTGAAATTCCCGGAGCTGGTGTACACCAGCTTCTGGCACAGCCCTGAGTGTGAATTCATCCGTCATTGCATCACCAAGTCCCAGGAGCGCGTGGAAGGGCAAGTCCTGGTGTCTGTCTTCAAGGGCCAGGTGTACATCCTGGGCCAGGAGTCCCCACTGTCCCTCTACAATGAGGAGCTGGTGAGCATGAACTTGCAGGGCAATTACGAGCGCACTGATGCCACCGGTTTTATCAACATCAACTCCCTGAGGCTGAAGGAATATCATCGCCTCCAGAGCAAGGTCACCGGCAAATAGACCAGCTGACAATGAGGGCTGGGCCTCCTCACTTTGCCCATCTCCCAAGTACAGGCGCTAATTGTCGTGATAATTTGTATTTGTGACTTGTTCTCCGGGGCAGGGCTGGCAGCTTAGAGGGGGTGCCAGGCCCCAGCTTTGTTCCCTGATCCCCTGTAGCCTACAAAAGTGGTCAGTGCAGGGAAGGGTAGGGGGTGGCTATGATGGGGAGCTATAAGATGACAAATAAAAAACAAGATACCGCCCTGGCCGGTTTGGCTCAGTGGATAGAGTGTTGGCCTGCGGATGCAAGAGTCCCGGGTTCGATTCTGGTCAAGGGCACGTACCTTGGTTGTGGGCATATTCCCAGTGGGGAGTGTGCAGGAGGCAGCTGATGGATGTTTCTCTCTCATTGATGTTTCTAACTCTCTGTCCCTCTTCCTTCCTCTCTGTAAAAAGTCAATAAAATACATATTAAAAAAAAAAAAAAAGATACCTTAAAAAAAAAAAAAGTACATACTATATGATTCCACTTATAAAAAATCCAAGAACAGATAAAACTAAAGTGATAGAATTCAGGGGTTGCAGGGATGGGTGTTGTTAGGTGCAGAGTAATCCTATATAATAAAAGGCTAATATGCAAATTGTCCCCTCCACCTACCAGGAGTTCAACTGGGAGTTTGACCAGGGGGCGGGGCTGGCCAACCACCTGCAGCCCCTCCCCCCAGCCAGCTCCACCCCCGATCTCCCCCCATCCCTATCGGGGTTGGGGTTGGCCAGCCAACCGCCAGTATCCCCTCCCCAGGGTCAGCCCAGCCCAATCGGCCTTGATCAGGGAGGGCTGGCGGGACCCTAATCGTGCAGGAATTCATGCACCGGGCCTCTAGTAAACTATAAAGGGACATGAGGGAACTTTCTGGAGTAATGGTTCAGTATCTTATTTGGGGAGTTACATAGGTATACGTTACTGTTGAAATTCACAAAATGGAGCACCTAAGATCTGTATATTTAACTGTATGTTAAGGATAAATCAATGAAATACTTTTAAAGCAAAGGTGAAAGACCTGGTATAGGTAACCATCATGGCATCTTTTAGGCTCCAATAATAACTGTCCTCAGGCATTTGAAAAAGTCAAGCTACCTCTAATGCTCAAGAACCCACCATGACTTACCACCTGTGCTGTCAAATCTATATCCTGGTTCTGATCTCCATACAAGACCTCCTCCATGAACTTCTCCCACTTCCCACCCTACCAAGGTGATTGCTCACTATCCCACATAGATAATTTGCTCTTTCCTATCTGAGTCTCCTTTATATCCTTACCCTAACTGGATCTTACACAAAATTTTTCTCTACCCTTCAAGTCCCATTTTATTTTATTTTATTTTATTTTATTTTATTTTGTTTTATTGTGTGTGTGTGTGTGCGTGTGTGTGTGTGTGTGTGCGTGCGTGTGTGTGTGTGTGTGTGTGTGTGTGTGTGTGTTAATCCTCACCCAAAGATATTTTTCCCATTGATTTTTAGAGAAAGAGGAAGGGAGAGGAAGAGACAGAAATGTGAGATTGGTTGCCTCCTGAACACACCCGGACCTCTGCCAGTGATTGAGCCTGCAACCAATGTACGTGCCCTTGACCAGAATTGAACCGGGATCCCTTCAGTCCGCAGGCTGACACTCTATACACTGAGCCAAACTGGCTAGGGCCAAATCCCATTTTAAATTACGGAGCCTCCTTCACAGAGGAACTCTAGATTAATCCTAGTCAGTCTGAGCACCATATGTTCCCTCGGCTTTTATGTTCCTTTGACTACTAACATGATGCTTGAATGCATCCACAACCAAAGCAATTTAAATAAAATGGACAGAGACTGTGGCTAGGGATCCCTTTTTATTTCCTTGCAGGATTCAGTTCAGAACCTGCATTTCCGGGCCAGTCAGTACAATGCAGATTATGAAGATTATATGGGATCCAGATGAGGGCAAATAGTTTATCTAAGGACCAATGAGAATGGGATCAAAGGGAGCTCTGAGATCCTCAAGAGCCTAAGTGGGCTGTTTGCTTTTCCTCTTTTAAACTCGAGGTTAGTGAGTTCAGTAGGAAAGGGACTCATCCCCAGTGAGACAGCAAGTGGCTGAGAACAAGGTTTTATGCTTTTTCTGCTCAGCCTTCCCTCCTAAACCAGTGAGGAAACGGGCCAGCAAAGCTCTGAAAGGAGTGGAATCTGGTCCCGGCGCCCAATTTTCCTTATTACTGGGTGGACCCCATCCTGAAGGAAGAAAAGAGAGGCGGGAGTATTTAAGGCCAAGGAGGCATTCAAGCCTCTTCCCTTAGATTTACTCCTAACACGTATGCAGGAAGGCAAATTACAAACCCCAACGCTCACAACCACATATACACGTGCACGCCCAGCCCCACAGAAGCGGACGCGCATGTCTGTGGGTCCGTGCGCACCCACCTAGTTTTCTGTGCTATAGATGCTCCCCTATTTCACCCCAGTTCGACCCAGCCTGGCGTCCCGTACCCCGGCACTGAGGAGGTTTCACCAGGCCCACCCGGCCCAGCCCGGGGAAAGTGTTTCTGTCTAGGGGGGGAGGGGCAGTCCTTCCCTCCCGGGCGGAAGCGGCGCGCGCCGGCGGGCAGACTTAGCTCTTGTCCTGGGAACATCTGGAGGAGCTGGGCGGGGCGTACACCCAGGGTGAGCTCGGATTGGCTGAACGGGAGGCGGGAGGCGGGATCTGGGAGAGGGGCGGAGTTCCCTGGCCCCTTTAAAGCCTTGACATCAAGAGGCGGACCCAGCAACCCCCCTTCTCAGCCCCTCGCCCCCGAGCCTTGGCCATGGACCCGGCCTATCCGGCCTGCCCTGGTCCAGCACCACACCTGATTTCGGTGAGTTTTGGCCTACTTGGGACTTAAAGGGCGGCGAGTGGTGGGGTCCGTGAGGCACGGGCTGGGGGTGAGAGGTATGAAGGGTAAGGCTCTCGTGGCGCCTTGGTTCAGAGCGGGCAGCGCGGCTTCCAGCCCGGACCTCGCCGTCTGCCTCTCCCTCCCGCCGCACTCTCCCCAGGGGTCGGGTTGGGACTCTGTCCACCCCCACCCCACCCCCTTCAGCCCCCCGCGCCATCCTCGCGCACACTCCGTGGCCCCGGAAGGGAAACTTTCGGAAGAGGGGGATGTTCCGGGGGCGGTCTCCCTCCCTCTTTGAAAGCACTGACCTTGCCCCAGCTGCGCACCCCACCCCACCCGCATCCCACCGTCCGGGTGCCGCTTAGCGGTGCCCGGTGGTTGCGGTGGGGGAGGCTCTTCCCAAAGCGCAGGCGCGGAGACGAGCCGCGGGCTCCTCTTTACACTTAGCAGTTCCTGTGGCCTGGGGCGGCAGGGCTTGGAGGAGTGGGGAGAGGCGGAGAGATCAG